>NC_140490.1:3987421-4354921 GCF_964271855.1 Acomys minous
GCTGGCTCCTACTCTTCATTCATGTGCTGGGCTTCATGTGGTGGCCATTGGCTCTTCTCTGTGGCCTCTGTGCAGTCATCAAATGTTGCCTGTGGGCCTCCTACAGGTCCTGGGCTCTAGTCTGCTCAAGAAGGGACTGGGTGGAGGCGATCAATGATTGGCTGGCAATCCCTCAATGGGAAAGTTCTGCCACACACATGTGCATGTAAAGTCATGTGCAGAAACTGGCTGCCAGAGTTCCCTGGGAGCATTTCTCTTCTGTTGCTCAGGATGATGCTTGTTTGCTAATAAATTCGTTCATGCTGCTTTTCCATCCATCCTGTCACTCACTTCCCCATTTCCTTCCTGGTGCCTCCTGAAATCAATTCCCAAATAAACCATTCATGATTAGAGCCATTTCTCAGGTTCAACATGGCAGGGGTAGGGGCTAACTGTGACATCCCAGTTTCTGAAACAACAGCTACATATGCATACATTCTCACACCCAGAGAGAGATTCTAGAAAATTCACTAGGTCTCTATATAAATGGTAGAACAAAGGTTTCAATTTAATCAACATACCGATCAAGTACATCTTTTGTTCTCCTAGGTGGAAAAAATGTCACAGATAGCCTTGAACCCTATATCTTTGGCAATATATAGAAGCAAACAAGGCCAGACCTGGCTTCACAGTCTTTGCCCTTTGCCACAGTAATCCCACAGTTCCACAAACTCTCATTTGAAGGGTATTTGACCCCCTTTTAAACTGGGGAGAGTCCCTTTCTGTATCAGACCTATCTTATGCAGAGCTGTAACATTCAGCTCATCTCTGACTCTGAAGACCCCAAGAAAGAAACTCAGCAGATTGCTTTTGAACCAGATTTTGGTTTCTGAAAACATGCAGGAGAAAATGGCAAGATTTGCCAACTCAATGATTTTGCTGCCTGGGATAATAAAAATCTCTCTTAATTAGCAAGTACAATTAGCATTTATAAAAAGCAATCTGTCCGCAAGGTGAGCGCACTGAGATGCAACATCTTGTTCCTGCTGCTGTGGTGCTGGTGTGAGTGGGATCATTCAGAAATTAGGAATTTGAATGAGCCAAGTGCTCCAGCCTTCACGAGCATCTGGTCCAGCTGGGAGGGCAGAGACTGCAGCAGCCAGGAGCAAGTTTCCAGGACAGATTTGGTGCTCAAGAGAAGGCTCATATCTGTTCTCAGTTGCAAAGAAGCCATAGAAACTGCCAGTTTATGGGGTGGTTTTCATTTCTTTTTTTACCTTGGCTATGTTTAGTACTAATCTTTCTTTGTGGGTCGAATGACCTTCTGAAGTAGAGAGCTACATAAGTGGAGAAATTTGATCTTGTGTTAGCTTTTCATTACTTTGACAAAATACCAAACATAAGCGACTTCAAGGCAGAAAGGGTTATTTTGGCTCACAAGTTCAGAAGTCTCAGTGCCCCGCCTGCTGGTTCTGCTACCTTTGAACCTGTGGAGATGTAGAACATCATTGTAGGAGCATCCAACAAAGAGGAACCGCTCACCTTCTGCTGCTCGGAAACAAGGGACACAGGAAGGGGCTGTGGTCCCAATAGTACCTTCAGAGACACGATCTCAAGGATCAAACAACCTCCACTGTTACCTCAGCTCCCAAAGGCTTCACCACTTCCAGATGATGCCACGTGTTGGCAGCAGAGCCTTCAGCACATAAGCCTTGGTGCTGGGGAGATGGCTTAGTTAGTCAGGAATGTGGCTGTCGCCCAAGCAGGGGGACCCCCCCCCCGTGTGGATCCCCAGCACCAAGGTCAAAGCCAAGTGCAGTGCACACCTGTAACCTCAGTGCTGGGGATGGAAGACAGACAGACCCCTCCGGCCACTGTCTTCTCCAGCCACAGGAGGATTTAAGATATATTCCAGATCCAAATGACCAGAGATCTGGAAGGGGCATTTTTAGACCATCTGTTACCAACACTCTCAGATCCTTCCTACCTCTGAAGCCTAATTACAAAGGATAAACGTGGCTTGCTGAAGGCCATCCCGTCAGCTGAAGTGCTCCCGAGAGTGGAGCCACTCATGTCCTCACTAGTGACCTCAAGTTTACTCTTGATGGTCTTTTTACTTCTCCTGGCAGGCAGTGCTGATCAAAGCAGATTTTCCTGCAAAGAAATTTGAATTGCCAACTACTGTCTGGGTTTGCAGTATCTTAAAACGTAGAGTGTGATCCGGCGAAAGACTGATTAGTTCTCTTTGCTTTTGGGGGGGTGGGGTTACTATTTAGGCTTCTTGAGGCACCATGCCTAATAGTCCTTCTGACTGAGGAGCTCTTGGGAAAGAACTTACTGTGTAGCACGGATGCTGCAGTTTAAGGCTGATCAATTCATTTCTTCCAGCGATGCACATCCTCCTCGCTCGCTTTGCTCACTGCGTTTGACATGCACACTTGTTTGTTTCCTCCTCGGGTCCTCCTTGGCAGTCAGTGCGGTGGCTACCAGGCAGGCAGGCATGTGATGGGAGAAGAAGAAGAAGAAGAAGAAGAAGAAGAGGAGGAGGAGGAGGAGGAGGAGGAGGAGGAGGAGGAGGAAGAAGAAAAGCCTGGCCTATTTCATACTCTAATTGGATAATCAGTCCAGAAAAATGGTGGTTGATTTGATTTGCAAGCCTACACCACAGGCTGTCGATAACAAAAACAGTACAAACCACATTTCCACTTGCAGTTCCGCTGTGTGGGAAGGGAGACTCCACTTACTGCTACTGATAAAGCAGTGAATGCATCTTCTTCATCTCCATATAAATCAGGGCACCGCAGGCACTTTCATAGTCTGAACCCAAGTTAGTGAGTTGTTCTTGTCTGTGAGACTCTGACTGTCATTTGTGGGCTGTACACAAGGATCAAGAGTCAGTGCTAAAGAGTGACCCATCTTCATCAGTGGGGTGATAGGCGGTGAGGACATCTGAGATGCCATCTGTTGCCACATGTCCCTGAAGCCGATGCTCTTGGGCCTCTCCCATCGGTTCCAGGAGATAATGGAAATGCCAGTCCCCTTTCAGTCACTCACTGAATGGGTGAGGCAGACAGATCTGTAGGTTAACTAAGCCTGCCACTCAAATTGAGATTTCAGACCTCCTTGGACCTAGGAGCCAGTTGGGATACAGGATGTGGGTTGTGATTGGAGATGGATATTTTCTGAGGCAGTGCTAAGATGCTGCCCATCAGAATATTTTTACTGCTTAAGCCAGTTGTGAGAGCCTTTAATAACAAAGGGTGAGTTCATTGCATATTCATTTTCTCATTCTTAAAACATTTCATGTATTTATCTAGAGGTCCATGTATCTCTATCTGAGTAATCCCCCTGCATCAGACTCCCTAGAGCTGGGATTATAGGTATATACCAATAAACAGAACCTCAACACACAGTTACTGAATATCACCAAAAGCTGGATATTCGTGATACGAGTACAAATAAAAATCATGAACTTCTTATCTGGAAAAATAATTGCTGAAATAAGTACCCACTGCAAAGACTTTAGAAGTAGAAATGGGGACTTCCAGCTTAGTTTTTCATTTTTGAAAAATGTATGTGTGTGTTTCGCGTATGCCCTATGTTTTCCTGGTGCCCCTGGGCAAGCAGGAGGCTGTTATATTTTCTAGTGCTGGAGTTGTGAGCTGTCGTAAGCCATCATGTGGGCGCTTGAAATAAAACCTGGGTCCTCTGCCAGAGCAAAGAGTGCTCTTAACCACAGCTTCATTTCTCTAGTTCGCCCTAGCTTGATTTGGCTGGAACTAACTGAAGCATCCTTTTAACATTTTAACTCAAGACCGACTAGGAACCTTGGCCCCACATTTTGAGCAGAAGCTATCTATCCTTTGCAAGAAAGCAATTGTCATTTTTATATTACAAAGAGAGCGTAAAAGTTACCACGCTCACGTATCAGAGACAAGTCCCTCTAGTTGAGCAGGCAGACGTACTGCAAGCAAAGGCAAAGGTTCTGACTGCGCTTGCAGCTGCTGATCTCAGTGTAGCCAGCATTTGCTGGAGTAGAAACTATGTGTATGTGCCTGACTTAAGGTAGAAAAATTTAGTAAGAGAATCTTAGGAGCTATAGCGAGTGTTACAGGGAAAAGAAGGAATTACCAATGGCTGGCCATTCCCAGCATCTTAGGGAGGCCGGAAGCACCTGTTGGTTTTCAGTCACCTCTTTCCCCCGTCTAAGCATCACCTTCATTAAAAGTTCACAAGCTATGGCCCGCTGCCTGAATGTGGCCCGCTGCCTATTTTAGAAAACACATTTTTACTAGCATATTTCCAAGCCCTTTCATTTTCATATTGTCTGTGGCCAGTTTTTGCATTCCTGTGGCCATCTGTGGTCCCATCCCAGCTGTGGTTGAACTGATGTGATGTGCAAAGCCAGGGTCACTCACTATCTTCCCTGTTACCCACGTATGCATGCACGCACGCACGCATGCACGCACGGATGTGCGTGTGCAATGCCACTGTCTGGCTTGGATTTTCTAGGTTGATGATGCTAATGCAGAACAGTAGGACACAAAAGCAGAACAACACTTCCTGTCTAATCAGTGTCCTCCCCCAACAGGGGTCATGCCATGTGCCTTTCCCAAGCTCGCCTAAAGTTAATTTTGAGCATCAGAACTAAACATAGCTTAATCCTATGATAACCCGGGGCTATTGAGAAATGCTTCTTCTGACCTAAGATTCAGTGTTCTGCTTTCTGCCCCTTAAAAAAAATATATTATTATTTTATTTTTATTTTTATTTTTATTTTTTACAGAAAGAGCCCTAGATCACAAGTACCCATTTAGAAGGATCACCTCTGCTCTTTGTAAACTGCAATTGAAGCCATAATTCACCTAGCTCCTCAGTCTTTACTCAAAGCCCCTGGCACCGACATTCTGCTTGAATTTAATTTTTGGATAAGGTTGATTGTTCGATCAGCTTTGTAGGCTTTTCCTGTTCGTGATTATTATAACCTAATACACTTCTTCCTTGCCATGGGTGACAGGAGGTGCAAGACCATTTCAGAGATGAATTTCCACTGTGGACTCATGAGGCGCGGTGAGAGAGGAGCATAAGGCCAGGGAGAGGCCTTTAAGCTTTAAGGCGGCTCCCCCTCTCAAGAGCATTCAAGTGCAGAGTCAGCCTGAAAAATCAAAAGCCTCCTTCAGCTTTGTACTTCAGGTGCCTTCTTCTCACTTTCCTCCTGCTTCTGAAGCACACAGTAATGCTGAGCCCTTGTGAATCCCAAACACGGTTGTTTGTTTGTTTGTTTTTAAACTATGTAGATGGATTTGGGTCCTGCAGTAAGTAGGCTGAGATACAGATCCCAAAAATCAAATGTATGAGTGGGCATTTCAGTGGCCTCCGATGGCCATCTGTCACCTATAGGTCCAGATGTCAGTGAGGAGGGAAGCCAAGGCCAAGTATCAGCTTCCCAGCTGGGGCTCCCTACAGGAATCGGATTAGAGGGGATTAGTCCACTTCTCTTGTTCTCCTGGGGAAGAGGAAAAGAAATTGGGGATGTCTAGATTCTCCTGTCCCCAATATCACACATATTACACCTGCCAGCACACAGGGTGCCTCTGAGGCCATTTCTTTGGAAATAGTAGGAACAGTGGGGACCAGCAAGTCGGTGCTGTTCCTTGCTGGCTGATGAAGAGGGATGCATAAGGGATGGGCTGATATGAGTACTCACTCCTAACTGGGTGCTTAGTTGATCAAGGTGTTCAGTGCTCAGGAGGGAGGGAGGACAGAGCAAAGCGGAAGGAGAGGACAGCTAGTGAGATGGATGTTGCTGGAAACTGGGCGGGAGTCTCCTGAACAGTTCAGCCAAGGGCCAAAGAGAAGCATCTTCTCCCTTGTATCTTGAGGAAGGAGCAAACAACTCAGGCTCTTGGTCCCTAGTTTTAGTGAGAGAGAAAGAGGTTGACCCAAAGGCACTGCATTTCACTGGTCTGGAGCTCTGATAATAAATCATAGCACAGGCAATATATGCTTGATTGTAATAGATTTGGCCCTAGCACTGTGTTCTCTGCCTTTCAAATCACAGACATTGGGACACACTTTTTTTTTTCTAATATAGAACTCACACTTGCCAACAGTAGATATAGGTATCAGTTCACTTCTGGCTTCAGAATCAGCCTCTTCCCCGCCCCCAGTAGCTTTTCTCCCTTATGCATATTCCTCTCCCACTGTGAGATCAACAACTCTCTGAGAGATGCTTATTTTTATGGGGGCCAGCCCATTAGACCCAAGGAAAGAGGGCCAAGTGCAGGGGCCTTACGTAACAGTATCAGGAGTGACTATGTGCTATGTGGTGTGCTCTACATGGTGAGGCATTTGAAAACACATATGATCCCCCTCGGACATGGACCTAAGAGAGGATAATATGGTGGGGGTGGGAGGGTAGGAGGAATGGAAGGGTACGAGTGATGGAGAACAAATGAGTTGTAATCTGAATAAATTAATAAAAAATTAAAATTAAAATAAAAAGAATCATTTTGAAGGAACTAAAAAAAAAAAAAAAAGGAAAAGAAAACACACATGAGACCCACAAGTTGTTGCAGTCTTATCTGTAGAAGGATGCTGCTGCCCTTAGCAGTAAGAGGCTTGCCAGGATGAGTCCTCACAGAGGAGCAGAGCTGGGATTCAGTGCCTCTGTCTGACTCTACCCCTCTCCTCCCAGGTGATGCCACCTCTTCTAAGGAGTACCAGGAATCAGTGAACATGCAAGGGAAGAGAGCTAAGGGGCCTGCTGGGTGTTCCCTTAAAATAAAACTCCAGGTGACCATCTTTAACAAGGTGCCTGAGATCATTAACCTTATTTTTAGTTCATGGTTTGGGGTCTCAGACCCCTTGCTTTTAGGTCTATGAAGAGGCAGCACACTGCGGCAGGGGCATGTGACCAACCTGTTTGCTTCATGGCTAAGAACCATAAGGAAGAAGAACCGAGTCAGTGTCCTATGCCATTGGTCCCCAGTGACCTAAAGGTCTCCCACCAGATCCCTTCCTCTTAAAAGTTCCATTGCCCCCAGTATGGTCATCTTGGAGACCAAACTTGTAATACATAAATCTTTGGAGGATATCTGACATCCAAACCATAGCACTAGCCTATCTAAGGACAGTGATCGACTGTAATGCTTTCTACAAGATAGGGAGTTCCTTAAGGATTAACTAATTGAAGGCAACTCACATTTGCATCCCTACTTTGCCTGGCCTCGTAGCTGCCTCATATTAATAATGGCAGCAAGCATATCTGCAATGCTTATGCTATGTGCCAAGGACAACTGTAATGGATGGACATGATTGTTCCTTACAATAACAGCTCTATGCATCAGGTTAGGGTTTCTATTATCATTTTATAGTCAGAAAAACTGAGCTACTTTTTCTTGTCACTGTTTATGACTGAGCTGGAGAGTTGGGTTTTTACCGTTGTTATTTGTTTTCAGTATTAGATATTGAACCCATGGCTTAGCGTGTGACAGGAGAGCACCCTATTGCTTAGTTACATTGCTAGCCTCTTTTAAATTTTTCTTTTATTTTGACACAGGGTCTCACTGAGTTGCCAAGATTGACCCCCTAATTTACTATGTATTTCAGGCAAGCCTTGAAGTCGCAATTATCCTGACTCTGACTTTTAAGTAGCTGTGACCACAGGCCCTGTACTATACTACCAGGGTAGAATCAAAACTGGAATTTAAATCTCTTGGCCCAGATACTAGACCCTTCCTCTCCCCCCCCCCCCTTTGAATAGGAGCTTAATAACAATGGTTGAATGAGTGTACCATCACCCTTCCGTGGTCTGGAGAGATAGTATGAACCCTTGAGGTGGTCAGCCAGATCTGCGTCCATTGCTTCATCAGTATTTTCCAGTGAGCAGGACTGCCCTCCTGTTCTTCTGTCATTGACCACCTCTCTCTTATAAAAACAAATCTGGCGCAGAAGGGAAATGCCAGGAGTTTCAACATAAGCTCTGTGGGTGAGGGTCGCCACTGTATGTTGGCAACTGAGTGCTTCCAGAAGTAAAGCCTCTTAGGATTTCCTGGGGCAAAGGATGCAGGGAAGGACTTGGGGGTGCTGCGAGGAGGGAGCCATGTAAGACTGTATAATTCTTTCCCTAAATATTGAGAGACCTCTTCAATAGAAACCAACTCAGCACTCCCTGTGAGCATGCTCTAATTGAAATTTGGATTTTTTTTTTAAAGCAAAAATTCTGCGGCTTATGTTTTCTAATTCTTCTTGTATCTGTCTGAGAAAATTGTCCTTTTAGTGGGACGCAGTCCTTTCATTTGGTTGTCAAAATTATATGTATAATTTTATTTCCTTATTATAATATATCCTTATTATTCCCTTAATGCTCATAGGACCTGTATTTCTATCCATCATTTCTGACAATTTTGTGCTGCAAAGTTAGCTTCCTGTCATGTTTATTTTTATTTTAGACACATTGAGTTTTTTTTTAAAATCCAAAACAAGGCCATTTCCTCAATCTTCAAGATACTTGTTATGCTCTTGTATCAACTTTTAGAAATTACCATCTCTCCCAGTATCTGCCTCTTTTTTATTATCATTTTTTTGAGGCAGTCTTTTCTGTGTCTTTGGCTGTCCTGGAATTTTCTGTGAAGACCAAGCTGGCCTTGAACCCCCAGAGATCTGCTTGCCACTGTCTGTGCCTCTGTCTCCTGAGTGCTGAGATTAAAGGCATGTGGCAACCTCCTTAGCTTTGCCATCTGTTCAACTTCCTCTCTGCTACTCAGTCATTATGATTCAAAAATAATGTGAAGCCTTTTTCTGGTATGTACAGCACAACATGTCCCACACATATAGACATGTATATAACAGGCACATATGTACGTACTCTGACCTGCAGGAGACAGATTTTACCCAGATCATTACGTAACCCAGAGAACCTTTCTCTTCTCTTCTCTCCTGTAATTTGACTTCTTCTGTGCTTCTGTTTCTGTTAGATGCAGATCATTCAGTGTCCAACATAATGTTCCATGTGCCACAGATGCTTTACACACAGTGGTTGGGCGAAGAGCTAACCTCAGTTGAAAACTCCACCTGGCTATTTTCACTCTCCCAGAGGTCTGGAAACAGGGATAGGGAGCAGTTATAGTAACCTGGGGAATCTGAGTATTTCCTTGTTTAGATCTTTAGTGTTTTTGCTCCCGCTTTGGCTGCTGTGTTCTGTGTACACATTGGTCTAGAGATAGAGACTCAGTCTCCTCTGGTTGCCATAGCACCGTGGGCTGGCTGGCTTAAAGAGCACAGATTTAATTTTCCTACAGTTCTAGAGGCTGGAGTCTGGATCCGGGGCAACAAGGAAAGGGCTTCTCACAGAGAGAAGGAAGGAATACCCTCGCTGTCATCTCCTCTCAAAAGGATGCTAATTGTATCAGGGAGGCTCAGCCTTCATGGAGTCACCTAAACCCAATCCTTTCCTTAAAGCCCCTATTTGTAAATGCTGCCACGTTGATTTTAGACCTTGAGCAGTGAGTTTAATGGAAAGATGACACTTAAAACCAAGGCTAGGCTAGGACGTATCCTGGAAGCTGAGGGCTGAGGGAGTGTTGGGGGCCCAGGCTCTTAGTCAACCTTTCTCCGGAGATCAGAGTGCCTTCCTGGCCTACTGCTTCTTAGAAGAGGATTTTCATAACTGATGGTTTGATAGAAGAGATAGAATCTTTCAGTTTTTCTCTCTAACTAGGTATTACATTTCATAAAGAAGTCCTCCCTATGAACCCCCCAATTGTCAGCTAAGGCCACTAACATAAAAGAAGTGACTTGTTGGGCCCCAAATTGCAGACCTTCTCACATCCTGTTCTATAGCAACTGATTTGAGAGATTACAGCCTTTTCTCTTCCCATCCCCTAAGCCATGTCCAAAGGAGCTTACATGATAATTCCCAGGATGAAGCTGATGGGTTGGCTTGTACGACATAATGTGTCTGAGTTTCCCACCCCCCCCCCTTCTCTAGCCTTCCTGATATGGCTGGTGCATCTGAGTCCACTTGCAAGTAGGTTGGTGGTAGGAGGGGACATAGAGGTATTAGAACACACTGTGTAGGGCAAAAGAACTTGCCTGCAGCATAGGTCAGAGGAGCATGAACTCCTTCCAGATCTTTCTAGAACATCAGATTGAGTGTGAAGAGACCTGAAGGGATTTTACAGCTCAGTCATCCTCTCTACCTCTACCATGATCCCTAGTAAGATTCTGGTGTACCATCACCCACCCAGCACCACCACCACCACAGAGGTGCACCTTCCCAGCAGGCGTCGCAGGAAGTCTCTGGGGGATTTGTTCCACAAAGGCTACAGAGTGAGGTCTGGGCCAGCGGCTCCTGAGAAGGAAGAACCAGAGAACTTCTGGCAGTCATTGGTGGCTTGCGGCAGGGTCTGCGCTTCTTGGGGTGAGGTTCTTCCTGACTACAGTCATTCTCCAAAGGACTCCGTATTCTCAGAGGCAATGCCGTCCTATGGCATAGTGTTTAAGGAAGTGTTGTGTGTGTGTGTGTGTGTGTGTGTGTGTGTGTGTGTGTGTGTGTGTGTGTGCGCGCCTGTGTGTGTGTGTGTTTTGTGTGGTGTATTGGGGGTTGGAGCCACCTCTTTTTCCTGTTTTATTGGTATATCAAAATGTTTCCGGCGTGGTTGAAGTCTTTGCCATCCTTTCCAGATGGATTTGTCTAGCCTCTAGTTCTCTTGAGTGTTATTGTGTTTTTAAAAAGAGCCCTTGGGAAAGGTTGGCAGGTGACTGCAGCTGCCTTTTTTTTTTTTTTAACTAAATGGCAGTAATTTTTAGTAGATGAGTGTTTCCTGAAGGGGCATCTAAGCTCTGGATGATGTCTTTTCCAGAGAAGCAGTAAGAGCTGGGCTCACTGTCTTCCCAGGACTATGGCAGTGTGGTCCTGCTGGCCTTGGGTGATGCTTCATTATCTATAGTCAGCAGGAGCCAAACCTTTAGGCAGATTTTCCTTTCTCAACTACCTTCCAATAATAGGAATTCAGTTTTGTCTGGCCATCTATAATGCATAACAGTTTCAAATAAATGGCTTAAATTTACATTTTGAGACCAAAAAAATCCCAGTCTTAGCTGTATTTCAAGAACATCAGCAGTACCAGAAGCTTCTTTAAAATGAAATATTGTCCCTTTGGAACTGAGCTTAGAATTCTGATGTGAATAGGCACAGCTCAAATAACCCTGCATAATCTAATTATGCCTAGCAAAATTCCAATTAGCCAGCAAGTGATGGGTGAGTCTGGTCAATCTTTTTCATTAGCAATGACAAAAAGGACGCCTTTCAGATGAACTGTCTGGAGTCGAAATATTCATGTGACTGTGCCCGTTGGCTTGTTTTATTCCCTCTCCATTTATTGCATAGAGTTGATGTGGGCTTTTGGGGCAAGCAGCATTGCTGAGGACCAGTACAGTGGGCAGTGGGATGATCAAGACATAAGAGACTGTGGCCTGAGGAGTAGGTAGTATTCAGTCAAGCCTTTGTATAAGTTTTACCTACTATCTGGTACCCTTCTGGCTTTTCTCTTGAGAGGATTTCTCATGAGCGCATTCATCCATTTTCAGGGGGGCCATAGACCCCATTATTCTAGGTGGTGATGTAGGTGGTGATGAGGTGGAAGATGAGTGGGCTCTGGTCTTAGGAATAGGTAGGAAGTGCTGGAGACTCAGATATGAAAATAAGCTATGTGGAGATAAATTCTGTGGAGGTGAATTGAGAAATGTAATTGGGGGATTCACCTGATGGATGTGTGGGATTCAGCCCTGCAACGACCGGGGAGAAGGACACGCTGAGAGAAGAAACAGAAAGGACAGCCCTGCGCTGCAAATGACCTGTGGGGTGTTCCTGGTGCAGAGACAGAGTGTGAAGGGAAGTGGTGGGAACGACATGGCCAAAGAAGAGGCTGCACAAAGCCTTCTAGTGCGACGTAAGGGATGGGAGAGGAATCATCGGTGAGATGGAAGCCACGCGAGGGCTTTTTCCAGGAGCCTTGTGCTCTGATCAATATCAGACAAGCCACATCTCTTCTACAAGACAGTAGAGGAGCCTGGTGGGTTGAGGAACAAAGTGGAACAGGAAGATAAGCTTTCTAACTCTTGGCCCACTTCAAGGTGACAGGAGGTTGGATCATGGTTCTGACAGGAGTGAGGAAGAAACCATTTCGCATGTGTTTAACTGGTAAAACCATGACTGTTTCTCTTAAAAAAGTATTTCCTTTCTTCCTGGCTCATCTATTCCCATAGAAAATTCCAGAAGCGGACGCACCATCCTTGAGCTTTCATTGACTAGGTACAGAGTGGTTGGTACGGGGCAGGAAATCAGCAGGCATGTGTGGGCGAATGAAAGAGTCACTGAAGGGATCAATGGGTAGATGTCGGTCCCACTGTGAGTGTGGCCTGATGTTTAGTATAAGTCAGACAGCTGAGAAAAGGTAAGGAACAACGCAGCCCGGACTATGACCCAGGGAAATGATTGGTTAGAATGCTAGACAGGCAAGGAGGGTTTACATAACATGTTTTCTGGCTTGAGGAGTGAAGGTTAAAGAGTGTTTGGAAGCAAGAAACACGAGCCCACCCCTCCACCAAGGAAGGAGAAACATGAGTTTAACTCTGGGTTGGACCTACAGAGCAGGCAGCCCAGCAGCACCCAAGCTGAGGCTACGAGGTGGACCTGTAATGGCCAAGGTGTGTGGGACCACATCAGACCAGCCTCCCTTTTCAGCATGCACTCTTTTCACTCTGATGCTCTTAATTTTGATTTACCCTCCCCTGGTCTGGAAGCCAGATGACCTTGCCAGACACCGCAAGAATAATTACTGTCTGGGATTTGCATGGGGCTGCAGGGATTGGAAGCAACAGAGGTTTATTAGAACCTTCCAGCTTTGGATTTAAAGATTACGGCATGAGTGAAAGAGAAAGGGAAATAGCAAATTGCAAAGCCTGGACAGGCTTTCTGCCTCAGGCCAGATGCGTTTGCTCACGTGACTTCTGCCCTGTCTTCTCTCGGGACCTCACAATTACAGAACTTCAGGGATACCAGGGACCAGAACAATGGATGTTTAATCAAATACCCATCTATCTGTTTGTCTCTGCCAATTCCTCATCTAAGGAAGGGCACTTACATCTCTTGATCTGACCTCAGTTACTGCTGAGGTTCTATAGCCCCTGCTGTCAGGTGACTCTAACCTGAGGTCCTGCCTGGACCACTAAGTTTAACCCTTTGGGAGGATAGCACTGACTGAGCCTTACCTACCGCCAGTAGCCTCAAGTGACTAAATCTCGCATATGGGCACAGGACTCAGAGCCAAGAAAACCTGGACTGCAGTCTTGAGTTGCCACCAACTTCAGAGCACCGCCACAAACTAACCATGAACTAAAAGCTTAATGTCATAGTTATTTAGAACATTAAAAAAAATCTTAAAACAACAACAACAAACCAAACAAAACCTCTACCCAATCTTGGATAGGTAATGCAACCATTATTTTATTTTATGTAACTTTCAATTTTTACATATTTATATTGTATAGTTTTACTTAGGAAATATGTGCTTTATTTATGTTTACATTTTTGTCTTTTTGAAAAAACATTTCTGAGTGGCTACTTCAAAAACCTTTAAAAAATTAATTGATTAAGGGTCTGGAGAGATGGCTCAGCAGATAAGAGAGTATACTGCTCTTGCAGAAGACCCAAATTCAATTCCCAACACCTGTGCCCAGTGGCCCACAGCTGCCTTTACCTCCAGCTGCAGGAGGTCTAACACCGTTTTCTGACTTTCTCGGGTACCGGAGCCCATGTGAACAAACCTACATGCACACACACATATATCTATATAAAATTAAAAATGAAACTAAATCTTACAAAATTAATCTTAATGATTTGTATGTGTGGGTTATGTGTGTATGTGAAGGGTGCACATGCATGTATGGCACGCTCACAGAGGGCCAGCAGAAGATGTTAAGTATATTACTCTATTACTCTATCTATACTGCCTTATACCTTTGTGGTAGGGTCCCTCACTGGCACTGTGGCCAAGCTGGCAAACCCCAGAAAGCCTCCTGTCTCTACCTCCCACACACAGTGGTTCCAAGAGCCTGGGTGTGGCCACAGGCTCTTATGTGGGCACTCACATTTGCACAGCAAACCTTCTTCCCACTGAGTCATCTCCCCGGCCCTTTGAAAACGTGGTGTCGTGGTAAAGAACACAGAACTTAAAACCTGGAAATCTTAGCTACTTTTAAGCACAGAGCTAGTTCAGTATTTTTTACATTGTTGCCAACAGAAGTCTAGAGTATCTTTGAAATATTGAATTCTTTTTAGTATATATATTTAATTAAAACAGGATGACATCATTTTCCCCTTCCCTTTCCTCAATCTAGACCCTTTCCATATACCTCCTCTGCTTCCTTTCACATTCATGGCCTCTTTTTCTTTTCTTGTTATTGTTACATATATGTACAAATGCATACAAGTATAAATATAGCCGGATAAATCAGTCCATCTAGTGTTGCTTGTATCTATATGATTTCAGGGCTCATCACTTGGAATTGGTCAGCCAATGGAGGGGCTCATCCCTGGGAAGACTAATTCTCCCTTTCTCATTGGTTGCCTGTAGTTCTTAATCTAGGGCCCCATGGGATTTCCCATTGCTCGTTAGCTTGTCTACTGGTATTGTGGGAGTTCATGCTCTGTTTAGGAATCGTGTTGTTGAGGCGTTGTCAATATAGGTTCTCTGACATCATACTACAGTGGAAGACATCCTGGGTCCTCTGGCTCTTATGGTCTTCCCACCCCCCCACCCCCGCCTTTCCTGTGACGCTCCTGACCCTTAAGTGCAGGACTTGTATTGTATCCACTGAGCACAGGGCCCATGATTTGGTTGTTCTCTGCAGTTTGACCCGTTGTGGTTTTCTGTAGTGGTTTCTGTCTGCTGCGAAGAGGGCTTCTTTGATGAGGGCTGAGAGCTACACTTAACCTGTGGGTGTAAGGATCAGTATTTCCAGAGCAGGTAGGAAGGAAGCAATTCCCGGTTCTGCCCTCCCTAGCTCCTGGTCCCTGCCATTCTAACTTCTATGTCCTCCTGTAACTCAACTCTACATGCATGTTCCTAGTTACATGTTTGTGCATGTACAATAGTTGCAAAGAAGACTTATAGAATCAGCTAACCTGGGCCCAGGGGGATTCACAGAGACTGAATCACTAACCAAAGAACATTCATGGTCTGGTCCTAGCCCTCTGTGCCCCCCACCCTCACACGTATGTAGCAGATGCATAGCTTGGTCTTTATGTGGATCCCTCAACCCCTGGAGCAGGGCCCTCTCAGACTCTGATGTCTCCCTTTGGATCCCATTCCCCCAAACTGGGCTGCCTTGTCTAGCCTCAGTGGGAGAGGATGCGCCTGGTTCTGAGGAGACGTAATGTACCAGGACAGGTCGGTACCCATGAGGAGAAGGAAAAGGGGGAGTGAGGTAGTGGGGTATGGGGGGTCAGGGCACAGGAGGAGGGGGCTGCAGTAAGTATGTAAAGTGAATACATTATTTAAAAAAAACATGTGCTGTGCTTAAGGAGCCCGACTTGTGATGCTAAGCTGCTTTCTGTTTTCCTTAATGAATAATTATACAGTGAACATCTTTACTCCTATAGTATTAGTTATAACATCTTGGCCTTTATTGCCAGAAATGGAATTAGTTTGATTCATAGTATCGAGTTACTTCTAAAAACGTTTTCTATCCATTTGTAATTCCACCCTCAAATTATTAGACTATGTCATTGCAGAGTCATCTCCCAAAATAAAACTCAAATGTATTGCTAGTTGTGGTGTGTAGTAAATATAGTGCTTACTGCACTTTGTGTAATTCCCTTTATTCTTTAGCCTTTCAAAAGCATCCTCACAGCACACATATTGACTGTAGTCGGCACATTGTACAATACGTCTCTTGAACTGATTGCTTTTGTCTAGCTGACATTTGACATCCCAGGGCTGCACCTTATCAGTTATCTCTCCATCAGCTGCTGCAGCCCCGGGAGCCATCTGTCTGCTCTCCAGGGTACCAATCGATGTTTATCTCCCCTCATCTGGCTTTTCTCATGTAGTGTCGTAGCCTCCTGGTTCATCCACACTGTTGGAAACAGGCTTTCCTTCCACTGTCTCTGCATTGTATTCCATTGTGCACATGTGCCTCACTAAAATCCATCCGTCCACAGTGGAGCATGGGTGGTTTTTTTTTTTTTTTAATCTTGGCTCTACATTTAAGTCTTTGGTCTGTTTTGATTTGAGGTTTGCATGGGATACAATTTCTTTCACTTCAACCAAATATAATTGATTCAAATGGTTCTTTTCTGGTTATATTTTCTGTTTCCATATTTTGGGTATAGAGTACTGCTTACATTCGGAGGAATTATTTTTAAAATATAACCTGTTTGGAGTGGTAAGGATTTAGTGGAGGGCCTTACACATGGTAGGCATTGTGCCTACCATTGAGCTGCATCCTTAAATCAGAATATTATTGTATTATTCACAGCTGCGAAAATCTTTGTTCTCAAACTTGCAGAAATGTGATCTTACTTCATAGTTGCGAACATGGTATTTCAGGAGTTTTCTGATTCTTTTTACCTCTTGTTTTAGATGATCCAGTAAATATGCAAGTAAATTTTCTTTAGCTTTCTCTGTGTTACTATTTACATTTTAAAAACTCAACTTGAGTTATTTTCAATTATGATACAAAGTGACTGAAGTTTCTTCTCACTGTTGACCAGTTTTCCTTAAAATTAATTCACACTTGATTTGTGATTAATTCCTTATCACATACTAAATTCTATGTAATAGAGTAGTTCTTTACTGTTTTCTCATCTTTCTGTGTCCTTTCTTTCCTCCGTCCCTCCCTCTGTCCCTCCCTCCGTCCCTCCCTCCCTTCATTGTTCTTTGAGGCATGTTTTCTCTGTGTAGCCTGGTTGGCCTGAAACTCTCTCTGCACAGCAGGTTGGCCCCCTGTTCACAGAGACTTGCCTGCCTCTGCCTCCCAAGTGTTGGGCTTTCAGGTATGTGCCACTATTCCCAGCCCGGTTTATTCATTTTTCTTATTCTTTTGTTATTTTCTCACAATTTGTGGTAAATATAACTTAGTGGTTAATATGTTTTGAACTTAGTGAGACCTCTTTGTAGCCAAATAATGTCAGTTTTGATAATTGTTCAGTGGTTATTATTAAAGAACAGTTTATTGAGTGGTGAGTGTGGATATATCTGGGTTATA
Organism: Acomys minous; assembly: GCF_964271855.1. Taxonomy (NCBI): domain Eukaryota; kingdom Metazoa; phylum Chordata; class Mammalia; order Rodentia; family Muridae; genus Acomys; species Acomys minous. The sequence goes on from NC_140490.1 coordinate 4,004,675, forward strand.
CATGTCTCAGGATACCCTCCCTGGAAACCAGACACAAATGTCAGCACCTCTTTCTTTGTTCTATTGGCTTTACCTTTTCTTTTTTTTCCATTTAGTCCTAAAGATTTTAACTTTAGATTAGTGTTATTTATTATTTTTAAAAAACTCATTCCTCATACAGATAATCAGTTGCTTTTTCGTTTTCTCTTACTACTTCTTATATCCCATTTCTACTGGAATTATTTTTCTTCTAGTCAACTTAGTATCTATATTACTTGGTGAAAGTAATTTCTTCTGAGAACTGTAAAGGCATCTGTCCTTTGCTTTCTTGAATCTGTTGCAAGAAATGTATTTTGAAATTTGAAAAACAAATTACATGGGTACAGGATCTTTGAGTGGGAAATGGTCGCTGTATTTTTCAATTTATTTCTCAATTATTCACCTATAATGGTTTGTTCTTGTTGTTGTTAATCTGAAGTGTCAAAGTTTAGAGCCAGCACCACTAACGTATTTTTCACTTTCTTGGGCATATAATCTGGTCTTGATTTTTTTTTTTTTTTGCTATGACTTCCTTCATTAAATGACTCAGAATTTTTTTTTCAAGATAGGGTTTCCCTGTGTAGCCTCGGCTGTCCTGGACTCACTTTGTAGACCAGGCTGACCTCGAACTCACAGAGCTCCGCCTGCCTCTGCCTATCTGAGTGTTGGGATTGCAGGCATGTGCCACCGTGCCTGGCTGATTCAGAATGTTAATGAGGGTGAGTCCATATTGATTTCCTGATAATCATAAACATGAAATAATAAATGCTATTCATGCTGTTAAAGCTATTATCCCCCCACCGAATCTCTGCCAAATGCCAAATGTACCATGCTATAGCAATAACACATTACACTGTTCTTTTCTCTTTAACTGGCAGCTAAATACATGTTCCTCAAAATTGAGTTTATATATAGAGACAGTGGCTGAATGGGTGAAGTATTGGCTTTTAAGTGACTCAGCAATTACTTAGATATAGGAGAGTTTCCTGTGTGTGGGGGTGGTGTCAAAATAAAGCATGCTTCTTTAGGCAGCATAAATAAATGTGTCAGTATGGAATGATTAATTGAAGGTTTACAAAAAAAAAAGGCACCCTAAGCCAGAGGTTCCCAAACATGGGTGCATATTAGAACCTCAACTTTAAGATGTTCTATGGCCAAACTGTACTCTGACTAGTCAGAGTATCTTGGGCTGGGTGGCACACTCAGAACTGGCTTTTACTCTTCACCCTGCAGATGTCGCAGGCTAGGGCAGGGGCTGCTGTCCTGCAGGCTGTTGCCTCCGCACGACCTCAGATGAGAGCTTTTCAGAGCACAGAGTATCAGCCCGTCACAGATCCACTGAGTCTGGCTGTGAACATCTACGAAGTCCAGGGGTTTCCGATGCTGACAGCTTTTAGACTGGAATGCCTCTAAACTATGCAGCCAACTAAATCTCCAGGGTCTGTTTATATGAACATAATTTTAAAGCAGTGAAGCCATACCTTCTTGTTTACATGCTATTTACAGCAGAATTGAGTGCTTGAACAGAAACTAACACGTGTATCTACCTCTGCCCTCCACAGACATGCATGTACACACACTCACAGAGAAATCTGAGTACTCTTTCTCTACTACCCAGAGCCCGTGGCGTTGAACTAGCTCACGACAGGCCAAGAACCAGGTTAGACCTCAGAACTGAGCCAGAATAAAACTTTCTTTTATAGCATTGAGCGTTGCCATGATGCTTTGCCACAATGGTAGAAAACCAACACAGGGCAGGGCACAGTAGTGCACACCAGTAATCCCATCACTCAGTAAGGCAGAGGCAGGAGGATCTCTGTGAGTTCGAGGGCAGCCTGGTCTACAAAGTGAGTCCAGGACAGCCAGGACTACACAGAGAAAGTTTGTCTTGGAAAAACAAACAAACAAAAACGAAAGAAAGGAAAAAATAGAAAGAGAGAAAGAGAAAAAAAAGAAAAGAAAAGAAAAAGAAAACTGACATAGCTTTCTTGGACCCAATTTGGATCTGGAATGGTCTTCAGTCCAGCGGCTACAAGTCTGGGGTTTGGGTAAAGTTTGACATGTTTGGGTATAAACCTGGCCGTGTTTCTTATACATGTGTGTATAATGTATAACACGTGTAGTATGTTGAACATACTATCCTTAGCTATTTTCTTCTGTTGCAAAGATTTTAAAAGATAAGGCTTTATATACATATGAAATAATTAAGCATAAGTGATCAATAATACAAATTTGCTTTATTTTCAACATCATTATTTTACTAATAGTTTTAAAAAATGGCAGTATAACTGTATGCCGTGTGTGTGTGTGTGTGTGTGTGTGTGTGTGCAGGTGTACACACCTGTGCATACATGTGTGGAGGCAGAGGTTGACACTGTGACACAAGGTGTCTCAGTGAATCTGATTCTCACAGATTTGGCTAGACTGACTTGCCAGCAAGCCACAGGGATCTTCACATCGCAGCGCACACATATCTGTGCTCACACACACGTACATTCATCATACATACATACATGGACACATACAGGAAGACTAAAACAAATTTTTAAAAAGTAGAAGGCATTGGGTCGGGAGGGGTTTGTATTAGTTACTGTGCTGCTGCTGTGATGAAAGCAACTTAGAGAAGGTTAAGAGGGTTCTGCAGCCATAGACTCCATCGCGGTGGAGACAGACAAGAAAAGCTTGGAGGTTGTGGGGAATGAAGGAGAGTGAATAGGTCAGGGGAGGTTACAGACCTTCAAAAGCTGCCCCTGTTGTTCACATGCTTCCTCCCCCAAGGCTCTGTCTCCCAAAGGCTCCATAACCTCCCCCAAACAGCACTACATACTGGAGACCAAGTGTTCAAATACGTGAGCCCGTGGGAGACAGTTCTAGTTTAAGTCATAACAGGGTGTCACTTTAGGTGTATGAAGGCCTTTGATTTTTCTCTGTGTGGAGGGAGAATTCTGAGCAGAGACACTCCCCCCCCCCAAGAGCTCCAGGTTAAAAAAGCCACCAGGGAACCTTTGTCAACTGTGGATTTAAGCTGCACACCAAGCCTGCAGCTTTTTCTCCTTTGTTGGTGAGACTCAATGCTAAGACAGTGCCCTCTAGAGGCTGACAGAGAAACAAGCCACTCTGTCTTCAGCTCCCAAGAATCTTGGTCTCAGAGCCCCTGGGGCTCCTCTGGGAGGAAGAAGCCTTCCTACACTGCCTACCCCAGGAACAATTCCTTGAGAGCCCAAGTGCCCCCTCCCTTCCATAGACCCTACTTGCTATGCACTGTCTTCTGGGTAGCTCCTGTCAGGAAGACTCTCGAAGCTGCCTGAGCTGGCTTCCCTAAAAAGGTTACAGGTTGTGCTAGTTTGCTCTCTGTTGTTGTCATAAACACCATGACCAAAAGGAATTCAGAAAGGAAAGTATTTACACTGCATAGTCTGTCATCCAGACAAGTCAAGGCAGGAACTGAAGGAGCTTAAAGCAGCAACTATGGGGCAATGCTGCTTACTGGCTGACCCATCTCTGGCTTGCTCAGCCTGCTTTTGTATACAGCTCAGGCCTCCCCGCCTCGGGGTGGCACTTTCCACAGTGGGATGGTCCTTCCTACACTGGTTAACAATGAACAGAATTCTAACAGACATGGCTGCAGGCCAGCCTGGTCTAGACATTTCTTCAGTGCAGTCCCTCTTCTCAGATGACTCTAATGTCAAGTGGACGGCTAAATCTAGCCATGATCTAGGTGCACTATGCCCCCTCTATCCCTTGTATTCATAGACATACTCACATACCTCCACTGAAGAAAATCCTTTATTGCATTATATATATTGTATTAACGTATCTTGTATTATATGTTTGTAAGTCACATGTAAGTATATAAGTAAGTATGTGGTGATCTACAAACACCAGCATTTAAGAATAAAAAGAAAAAGTTCAGTTCAAAGTTTAGGGCAGTGGTATTCAATAAATCATATATATGTACATACATATGTACACCCATCTGTGCACACACTCACACAAACAAGATCATGTGCAGCTAAACCAGAAACAGCTGCCATGCTGTTCCTCGGTGTATCCCAGCTGGCTACCTCAAGCTCTGGACTTGTCACTTTATGACATGGTACTGTGAAGTTACTGCACGGCTTGAAGTCTGAAACTTACTCTCCAACCCTTTACCTCAGACCTGATTTAATGCCTTTGATTGATTGATTGATCAATTGATTGACTGCTTTGCACAACCCGAGGAAAAAAAAGATGGGTTATGGGGAAAAAAAGTTTTTGTTGTTGTTGATTTTAGTCTGGCAGAGCTATTTGAGTGGTTATCAAAACCTTAGGTCAAAAAATGTTTTCGTCAAAAAATTCTGAATGTTGCCCAAGTGATCCCGCAGTGATCCACCTGCCTCAACCTCCCTGAGGGTTGGGATTACATGCATGTACCGCTGCACACAGCATCCAAATGTTATCTGTATTTGCTTTTCATCTGTTCCTAAATGCTTGAGACAAACACCTGAGATGGAGGAAAGCTGGATTGGGCTAACTGTAGAGGTTTCAGTACGTGGTTTTTTGGCCATTGCTTCAGAGTCAGGGCCCTGGAAGAGTGTCTGTGGTAGACGGAAGCTGCTCCCCTCATGGAGGCTGAGAAGTGGACAAGAGAGAAGAGGAGGCTGGGCTTCCAACATCTCCTTCTAGAACATTCCTCTAGTGGCCTGGCTTCCATCCATTGGCCCCATCTATTAGAAGCCCACTTACCACTGGTGCCACAACCAGGGTACCAGTATGTGAGCGTATGTGAAATGTAGAGCATTTGTCACTTCCTGTTTTAGTATCCTTTCCCAGCATTGATGCCTTATAATCAGTGTTTAATTGATTATTATATTGGAAACTTGAAAAAGACAGTGACAGCAAAAGGCAAATATAACTTGGTTCTCTTAATTTCAAACCATTTTTTTTTTAATTTCTAGATAGTTTTTCTCTGTTACTGTCTGACCGTGGAGTTGTCTGTCCTTCCCTTTTATTCCTCCACTGGGTCCCTGTAACCTGCGCTTCACTGTTGTTTTCTTGCATTGTCTCTTCTTCACTTTTTTTTTTTGAGGCTATCTTCAGATTCGGCTTTCAGCAGTGTTAGCCAGTCCAGCCTTCCATCAGTCTGCTAAGACCGTGCTCTCAGTTTTCCAAACCTCTTTTCGTTTCACCTACCTCGGTTCTCATGTCTGCCTGGTCTAGCTAACGAAGACTCTATAAATACTCTTTAGCACAGTAGGAGCACGATTTCTGAAAGTCATCTCTTGCTCACAGTGATGGATGAATTCTTTTCCGATGAGCAAAGCTCCCTTTGAGCCACTGTCGTCTCCTCCTTCCTTTGTGAGTCCGGCACTCCCGCCTCTGGACTGTCGGGTCATTTTTACTTAGTATCGAACAGCTCTACACTGGGTCAGTCAGAGCACTTTCTGTTCATAGAGAAGGAACTTAGGCTTCACCCTGGAGTGGGGGTGGGGTGGGGGCCACCCTCTAGTGGATCTCAGGGCTTTGTCTCACCCTACAGGTTAGACCTCCTTCGCTGCCTCCCCTGAGGGAACAGAGAAAGTTCTCGCCCTTTGTATGTCAGCTCAGTTCGCTGTGCTCAGCAGCACACCTGGCACTTGAGTTGCTTTTAAAAACATGGGAGAAGGTGCCCCAAAGCCTACTGATGGCATTTGGGGAGGAGTTCTCCAGAGTAATGGTAAAGGTGTTAAGGTCCATGGCCCATTTGGAATATTTTTGTCACACGACTTTGACTTAGACAGAAATAGAGAGACCCTTGAAGAAAGAAGAGATGAAAGAAAAAACTTGGTGTGGTGGAGCATCTCTGTAACCTCAGCACCTGGGAGCTAGAGGCTGCAGGATCTCCTAGGAGTTCAAGGCCAGCCGGCACTACAGAGTGATTTGTGTGGCCTGCTTGGCTACATGACACCCTGTTACTGACAAAACAAAACCTAAAGCAACTCACTGGTTACTGCCCTTCTCCACTTAGAGGCTGTAACTCTTCCATTAAAGAGAGGCTATGGATAGGAAAATACTAGACATCTGTGAAAATGGAACTATGAAAGTTTTGAATCCCGCAGTTGTAAAGTGTGGGATCTTACTGACTTGTGCTTATTTTTCCCTATTTTGTTTTATTTTTAACTGGGAGAAAAATATAAAGTATTGTAGAACACAGGTAACCCTCTGGGCTGTAGTCTCTATTTTATCAGGGCTGAAAATAAAGATTAAAAAAATACTTTTCAAAGACATAGGTGATCTGATTTATTCTTAATCTGCTCTTAAGCACCAGGGTCACCCAGAGTGACCACAGTTCCAGGATTTTTCAGAGACATAAATTCTGTCCAAACACTGGGGAGCTCAGAAACCAGGCTTTACTAGATCCGCGTGTATCAGAGGAGACGGTCCTTCTTAGCATGGGCCTTTTCATCTACCTCGGCCCCTCAACATGGCTTCAAACAGCTCACATTTAACAGGAAAGCCATTCACCAGCTAAGATTAGACCAGTGAAAAATCAAAGTAAAGCGGCAGGTCCAAGGTACCAGGGCGTCCATGCTCTGCGAGGCCTCCGTAGCCTTTTAGCGGACCCGAGTGTCCACAACTCAGACTGCCAGCCATGAGCTTGACAACCGAGCTTTGGAAATAACACCTCTGTTTCGTTTCTCTTTCCAGGCTTGAGATTTTTAAGAGCTCTCAGACTGATACAGTTTTCAGAAATTTTGCAGTTTCTGAATATTCTTAAGACGAGGTAAGTTATGTGTCCTCAGCCTCTGTGCATCTGGGTCCCCAGGGCTGGGTTGCAAATATCAAGCACGTTTGCTTTTATCATGTTGAAACGGTAGAGTTAAGTTATGCACCGGAAGAGCGGTATGTCATAGAGCTGGAGAGCTGCCCTACTAAGGTAAGGCTTGTGGTATTCTCTTCTGCAGGGCCAGGGAGAAATAAGGGACGGGGGAGATGTGGTGACACATGTGGGGAAGAGGATACAGTCTGGCAAGGTTGAGTGGCTGGTATCTGGGTACCGATGAGGTTGCAACGTAAGCATCCTGGGAGAGGTACATCGTGGATGAGGGATGGATTTGCTCATTGACTGGGAAGTCCTAAACACCCCTTTAGCTACCACTAAATAAGAAATAAAGGCAAAAGAACCAGTGCCCTTTGACAGGCAATCACAAACCTCGTATGGCAAACAGAAAATCACTTCACTTCTAAGTCTATTCGAGCTGTTTCACTTTATATCTATAGAGCCCTTGGGGTGTGCTCTGCAAATTGCCTTGTGAGGGAAATCCTAAAAGCCTCCAGTCAAATGTACCATGACTGCTTCTGTTAACTTCATTGTGATCTGAAAAACACAGCCAGGGCAGGGCCAGAATTCCCCTTGGGGATCCCCTGCCCAATGACCTGTGCGTGCCCAGAGCTGGCCTGAAGCCTGGCCTGTGCTGAGGAACACACTAATAAAAGGGTCAGAAGCACACTAATGGGGAGTGAGTGCAGCCTATAAATTTCCCTACAAGGAAATTACATTTTAAGAAGACCCTCTTCTAATGTTCCGCTTCCTCTTGGGTTGGCCTTAATGTGTCTGCTGAGTGACAGAAAGCAGAGCACCTCTGTCCTGTGTTGTGTACAATTAATGTACCTCCCACCTGAGGGCTTAGAGTCAGTGTTGGTTCCTAGCCATGAAATCTGGAACCCAGCTTCTTGAATCTGGTATGTCCAGCTAGTATGTTTTTATTTTGTTGTTGTTTCTTATTTTAATTCCAAATTATCCCCTTCTCCAACTATTCATCTGAGTCAATAAGAGATAAAATGCACTCTCTGTAGACATCTAGAAGTGTAAAAGGAGCCATGAAGTTCTCTTACGGTATATCCTATCCCTTTATATTTTATCTTCTGAGGTAAAAATTTATTGCTTCTCTATTTTTGCTTTATGATATCATTCATAGATAGTAATTTTTGAATTTCCTTTGAGTAACAGTAGATTTAAGTTTTGCCTTTTTATCGATCTTTTATGCAGGAGGCTTATTTTGCTTTTGAACTAGAAATGATTAACAAAGCTGGCATACCTAATGAAATCCTTTAAACCAAGCACTAGAGAGGCAGAGGCAAGTGCATCTCTGCAAATGTGAGGCCGGCTGGGTCTATATAATGAGTTCCAGGCCAGCCAGGGCCACATAGTGAGACCTTGTCTCAAGATAGATAAAATAAAATAAAATAAATAAAATATATCATATCTAGCATTAATATTCTGAATTTGCATCACAAGGCTGATCCCCCTGCCCCTCAGGGGGAGTTGGTGAGTGTCTCACACCAAACTTGGGGCCTTGTCCTAGAGATCTATGTTCTAGCAGGGGTGGGGTAAGGTGGTGTTGTAATGGAACCATGCACAGGCTCTCACATGCTCTCACATACTCCCACATGCTCCCACAGGCTCTCAAGGCTCTCACATGCTCTCACATACTCTCACATGCTCTCACATACTCTCACATGCTCTCACATGCTCTCACATACTCTCACATGCTCCCACATGCTCTCAAGGCTCTCACATGCTCTCACATGCTCTCACATACTCCCACATGCTCCCACAGGCTCTCAAGGCTCTCACATGCTCTCACATGCTCCCACATGCTCTCAAGGCTCTCACATGCTCTCACATACTCTCACATGCTCTCACATACTCCCACATGCTCCCACAGGCTCTCAAGGCTCTCACATGCTCTCACATACTCTCACATGCTCTCAAAGGCTCTCACATGCTCTCACATACTCTCACAGGCTCTCACATGCTCTCACAGGCTCTCACATGCTCTCACATACTCTCACATGCTCTCACATGCTCTCACATACTCTCACATGCTCCCACATGCTCTCAAGGCTCTCACATGCTCTCACATGCTCTCACATACTCCCACATGCTCCCACAGGCTCTCAAGGCTCTCACATGCTCTCACATGCTCCCACATGCTCCCACATGCTCTCAAGGCTCTCACATGCTCTCACATACTCTCACATGCTCTCACATACTCCCACATGCTCCCACAGGCTCTCAAGGCTCTCACATGCTCTCACATACTCTCACATGCTCTCAAAGGCTCTCACATGCTCTCATATACTCTCACATGCTCTCACAGGCTCTCACATGCTCTCACATGCTCTCTCACATACTCTCACATGCTCTCACATGCTCTCACAGGCTCTCACATGCTCTCACAGGCTCTCACATGCTCTCACATGCTCTCTCACATACTCTCACATGCTCTCACATGCTCTCACAGGCTCTCACATGCTCTCACATACTCTCACATGCTCTCACATGCTCTCACAGGCTCTCACATGCTCTCACGGGCTCTCACAAGCTCTCACATGCTCTCACATGCTCTCACAGGCTCTCACAGGCTCTCACATGCTCTCACATACTCTCATAGGCTCTCACATGCTCTCACATACTCTCACAGGCTATCAATACTCTTACATGATCTCACAGGCTCTCACATGCTCTGATATGATTTCACATGCTCTCGCAGGCTCTCATAGGCTCTCACATGCTCTCACAGGCTCTCATTGGCTCTCACATGCTCTCATATGCTCTCACCTACTCTCACAGGCTCTCACATGATCTCACATGCTCTTACATGCTCTCACATGTTCTCATATGACATGCTTTAACATGCTCTCACAGGCACTTACATACTCTCAGTTCTCTTTCTTATATTTGTTTCTTGCCTCATAAACTAATGAGACTTTCTTTCCATGACACTGGGATTCTAGGAAAATTCTAGCCCTCTGAACAATAATAATGCAGAAAGAATGGTGTTCCCACCCTCCTCATACAGCTAGATTCTAGCCGTCTTTTACTAGCCTTGCACTAGGGCACTCACCCATTTCCCAGCCCTCAGCAAACATGGCCTTTCTTTTAGGTTCAGAAGGTGGATCTGTGCTTTGGGGGGCAGCAGCTTTCTAGGAGGGTAGCGGCAATTGTGTATCTGTAGTCCTATTCCTGGAACAGCGTTTTTTTTTTTCAGAACCCCCCGCCCCCCGCACTTCCCAGACGAGAAATTCCTACCCTCAAACAAAGTCTTTCTTCTAACCCTACAATGTGGATGCTTTGGGCTCCTACTGTTTGTGGTTATAACCAGGTGGCTGTGCAGACCCTGTCTAAAATGTCTAAAATGAGCAACAATGTTATGTAAAACTTAGTGTGTATGGCGGGGGCTCCCAACTAATCTTATTGCTAGAGGTCTCATGGGAGTGGGAACACAAAACCTGATCTCCTGTCAGAGTGATAGGGTTAGAACAGGAGTGAGCCCAGGTCTGGGAGGCACAGAGAGTCACTGCACTGGCTGGGCTTGGCAGGAGTTATGCAGTAGGTAAAAGCTTTCCAAGGAGAAAAACAGAAACCTTGAGAAAATCAGGCATCTATCACTCTTGGAGAACCAGACACTGGTCACAAAATTAGGCATCTATCACTCTTGGAGGACCTGAGGCTGGTCACAGGATGGACAGGGAAGATGGGCTGAGTTCAATGAAGATATTCATAGAAGGGTCACAGTGAGAGAGCATGGCACCCGTGGGACCTTTGAGCCATTCCAAGGTCTTGAGCATTCTGGTCTTGACAAAAGGAGGTAGGGAGGCACGGGCTGAGACTCCAGGTCCAGGGAAGCACTTCCTTCAGCTGCAGAAACTCTAGACATGTTGGGACAGAGTGTCCTTTGTGGGACAGGCGGTGCCCAGCTTCTCCAGTCTCTCCAAGCCTGTTCTTCAAAGCTCTGTACAAGAAATGAAGCCGCGGGTTTCTAAGACTTTGGTCTTGGGCAGATTCTCCTGTGAGGCCTGTATCCTCTGCAGCTTTCATGGCAACCTTGTGGCAGTGGCTGGGGAAGCTGTGTCATCACTGTTGGGGGGATTTTGTCTGGCTGTCTCCTGTGGAGATCCCCTGCCAGGCTGTGGTATCAGGTAAGAAGGGAGGCTTAACAAGTGTGATGAAAGTGATGCTTTGAAAATTGTGGCTTTGTTTTCTGTTCTTCCATTGCTCCATTCAGCTTAGAAGTGATCAGAAAGGGGACAGGGCAGTAAGTGTGAACTGGGAAGGGACGAAGAACTAGGGGGGCATCAGAAGGAACCGAGCAGGAGGTCAGGCAAAGCACTGCATAGCTGGAACCAGGGCACACCCCAGACTGCAAGTCAGCAGAGGACCTAAGACACTGTAGCCTGAGACAGCCTATTTAAGACAGACCAGAGATTCTGGCCATTTGTGGGAGCTTCTGGAAATTCCCCAATTGTCCTACAAGCTGGTGACTCAACTTTCAGTGTTGGTGGGTCATTCGCTGCCCCATGAGCCAAGTGCGATCTGCTTAAGGGCTTTAATCCCACATCTCATTGAATATGGTCAATAATGTTTATTAAAACATGGATTACTTAGTACATTATTTTCCCAAGATGAAAATCCTTACTGTTTCCTCTAATCGTTTAAGTAATGTGTGCTCCATGGGAACTTTGGTGCCATATGGAAGAGTGTAGCGGGGAAAGTACAGCACACTGTCTCGGACTGTGCTTAGGCAGCCATTGCTCTCTCCCATGCCAGGGTCATCTCCTGTGTAGCTGAGGTGCACACCCACTGCCAAGTCACCCAAACAAAACATGCAGGGGGCACTTTGGAAATGACCTTTATTACAGATATAACTCTAGAAATGGCTCCAAGGCAGTTTATGAAGCAGAAATTTTGCTTTGGAGATCACAGGGGAGTGTAGGGCAGAAGACACACAATGAGGTCGCTTAGGTTGATTGGTTATTTGGAGAACAAGAAGGAGACGTTGAAGGGTTTTAATTAAGAGAGGAAGTATGAACCCTCAACATTCTAAAACCCTATGATTCCACTAGTGGTATAGCGATTATTTGAAGTATCTAAGATTTCATAGCTCTTAAAACCAGAACGGAACGATAGTCCCAGGAAGAGCTGAGAGCCTAGCCTCAGAGCAGGTCAGGTGGGCTGGGGGAACCTGATAAGGAGATTGCTAAGGGACAGACATGACGCAATTTAATTTTGCTTAATTTTTCATCTCAAAATTCATTCATCTCAGTGTGGCCTAGTCGAGCCAACTCTCCAGTTTAGGATACTATACATACTCAGAAAATGTTCTAAAGAAAAGAAAAAAAAGTCTGTTGGCTCCTGGCTGTTCCCTCAACCAGAAACAAGGTGGAAGACAGGGATGGGGCGAATTGGTACTTCTTTGTGCAAAGTGGCTGGCAGTGGCAGTGTTAACCAGAACCTGTCTTATGCTCTGTCAGAGCAGAGGTGAACTCTTGGCAGCTTTGGCTTTTCCTGCTGTAATATTAGGAATCTGACTCTCTCTCTCTCAGCATCCACGAGTCCTGGGAAAGGTCAGTGACCAATCGGACTCTGGTTGCCCATTGATGAGTCACTGTGGCCACTCACGCCAATGATTAGAGTCTGATGTTAGTCAGGTTTTCATCTCTGTGCCAACATTCCTGAGTAAACAGCTTCCGGGAGGAAAGAATGATCTGGGTTCAGAGTTTCAGAGGTCCTTGGTTCACGGTCAGCTGGCTTTGTTGCTCCTTCATGGTGGTGAGGTGGAGCATCCTGAGGAAGCAAAGTTGGTCACCTCATAGCTCCCTGGAGGGAGGGAGGATATGGAAATAGAGAATGGGAGAAGGAATGAGAGACAAGCGGTAGCCCCTAGAAATGCACCCCTTCTGACCTACTTAGTCCACCATGGCCTGGAGTTTTCAGAACCTGCCATAATAGCATCACCAGTTGAGGAACACGACCTCTTACCACACAGCCCTTGAGAGACATTTCCTACTGTGGTGGCTGGAATGGGAATGACCGCTAGGAGCTCAAATATTTGAATATTTGGTCTCAATTTGGTGGAACTGTTTGGGAAGGATTAGAGGGTGTGGTCTTGTTGGAGGAGGTGTGTCACTGGGCGTGGCCTCTGAAGTGTCAAAAGCTCACATCATTCCCTGTCAGCTCTCTCTGCCTTACACCTGCTGATAAGGATGGATGCTCCCAGCCTTTGCTCTCGTACCGTGCCTACTTATCTGCTGCCATGCTCCCAGCTGTGAGGGCAATGGACTTACCCCAATAAATGCCCTTTTCTACAAGTTACCCTAGTCCTAGTGTCTTATCGTAGCAATAGAAAAGTAGCTAAGACATAGATCAAGCAAGAACAGCCATGGAGAATTCATTGATGGGAAATCAGAAGTTTCCATGGAAACATAAAAATTATTATTTTTTTTTAAAAGAGGGGCCAGGTATTCATGATAAGATGACAATCTGTTCTTCAAGGCAAGGAACTGGACTCTACATGATCCACATCACTCTAACTACTGATGATTTCATGTTTTATCCAGGCCTTTGGGCTTGACTGTGAAGGCTGCACATAGCCATCTCCAGTGACTTTTGCTGCAAACACACAACGTTCTTCTGGCAACACTTCTTCCTTCTAAACAGCCCTCTTCCACGTGACAAAGTCCACATCACAGAAGACAGAGACCATTCATCGGGGTTCATCTTGTAGGATTTGCACATAGCTTTCACATATTAACTTGGCCTTGGAGTTCAGTTTGGAAGTCTACTTCCTCATGCAAGCAATTGGTGATAATGCTGATGTCCTACAAATAATCAGATTTCAGCAATGAGCCTGGCCCGTCTGAGGAACAGTGATTAAATGTTCTGCACACAGCAAGAGCTCCCTTAAGCACCATTAATATCCCAGTGACAATCATTTAGGTATTAATAATCACCATATTTAGGCCGTTTTCCCAAAGCACCAAGAGACGTCAATAGATTTAATATCTTGAAAGGACTCCACATGGTTGCTGACGGCAGGGTGCTTGAGGATTTGGGAGTGTGTAAGTGACTCAATTAGGTGTTGAGCTCTCCCCTGGGAAAATGAGAGTAGAGCACGCCTCCTCTTCCGTACTCACAGGCTACCTCTTCTCATTTCCGTTTCTTCTTCAGTGTCAGGTGGCATTGTAGAGGGGGGTGCAAGGTAGAGGCAGGGAAAGGGGCTGGCTGCTTTGGTTTTCCATTGTAGAGGGAGACTTTAGTGGTAACTGATGAACCAGGGTGAGCTTCTGCCTGGCCAGGGTCACTTCAGATGACACTCAGTAGGCTCTGCTTGTCTTATTTCCACCCTACTGACCTGTGACTCGGGAAACTATCTTTCTAATAGAGAGGACTCTGGAAGCCAGTGTTACGTGGGCTCTAGGCTGGCCATTGGCTCCATGTAACAGAGAGAGAGAGAGAGAGAGAGAGAGAGAGAGAGAGAGAGAGAGAGAGAGAGAGAGAGAGAGAGAGAGAGAGAGGGTCTCGGTATGCCCCAGCTGCAGAGAGGGACTTGAATGGAAATTGTTAAAGGCATCATTTAGTTAATGGGTGAGTCCATCCACAGCCACAGAGCTTAGTTTGAGATGAGGCAAAGGGTAGAGTGACCCACTGAGGTATCTGGAAACAGCTCGAACGTCAAGCTTGCTCTTGGGAGTGCCAGCTTCAGACCACAGTGCCCAGAGCCATGGGGCTAATTACATCATCAGGTCTTCTGTAAGGTAGGTTGTTGAAGGATTGTATCTGAGAAGGCCTAGAGCTCTCATCCACGTAGTTCCTGAAGAGTGTGTCTGATAGGCCTATCTGTTGGCTGGGGTTTTCAAGAGCCATATTCCTTTGGACTACTTTGTAAGGGGAGGGGTCCTTGATGGACACCCCAGTTTCCCATGGCAGGAGCTGTGGGAAGATACGTCCTTAGGAAGAGATGATGGGCACACTATAGGGTAAGTGGTGGAGGCAGAGGGCGGGGATGTCCCTGTGGCTTCCTAGACGATTGTCCCATTACTTACATGCGGCCTACCACATACCAACTATGATCCCCAGTGAGCCATGCAGGCTTCCTAAGCCTCAGTTTCCTACGTGGTGACAGTGGTGTCAGTGCCTGCCACCTGAATTAGAGTGAAGGGCGAAACTCTGAAAAGGGAAAAGGGCTCAGTCCAGTTCTTAGTACATAACAAAGCTTCAGCAGTCAGCAGCGACTGCAGGATGGTAACTCTGGAGGGGACCAAGGGTGGACAGCTTGTTGTTTTTCTGGCATATGGTTTCAAACCAGGAGGAAGTCATCCCACACGTCTCAAAAGGCCAGCCTCATCCACAGCTTTGGAAGTATTTACTTATTCTTGTCCTGAGCTGTCAGAATCAACTCTGGGCAAACAGAGTCCGTGGATTACTCTCTTCAGTTATGCAAGTGCAAGCAAAGGAAAGCTCTGGCTTCCCCCAGGACAAATGATTACAGCCTTTGTTGGGAGGCCTTTCTTGCAAAACCCTGGACCGAGCGGTAGGCCATAGCCTCCATCCGATCTACTCATGGTCCCCTCAAGATGCAAACCCTATCAGCCACCGATGATATTCTCACTGACTCTACACCGTGGCGATGGTATAGTTGATCTGATAGTGGCTGAAATGGGCCCAGTTTCATTTCCACCTGTGTGGCTGACTGAGTAAGTCTTGGGAGTTTCCTAACCTCCAGCTGATCTCGTATAATTCCTGAGGAGAATTGAGTCAGTGTACATCAAACACATCTGCACGGTGTCGCATGGGTTAGCACTGCATACATACTGTATTGCGGAAGCCTCAGATGTCACCTTGTTAACCCCCAAGGATTTTAGACTGTCAGTAATATGTACCTAAGAGAAAGTGCTGGGCAGAAACAGGGCAGCGGTATCATAGATGAACTAGGACTAGTATCCCCAGAGGCTTTATTTGACCAGTAGTGAGAGAACAAGAAGCTAAGAGCGTTGATTTCTGCACGGTGAAAATGACGGACCCATTGCTGAACGGAACAAGTGCAGCCATTTAAACAAGGATCGTATGTTAGATCACCTTGCTTAATCCAGTTTGTTTCATACATACAAGAGTGTCGTACTAGCGTGTGGTTTCCCCTCTTAGGAGTCCAGTGACTAGAGGTTGTGCTGTGTGTCCACAACACAATGGCTCAAACAAAACATAAATACAACCAGAAAGAAGAAACACATTCAAGAAAATCAGACAGAATGTACAAAGATATAGGTGAAGGATGTACGAACTTTATGTACTCTTCTTTCTAGTGTGTGTGTGTGTGTGTGTGTGTGTGTGTGTTTGTTCACACTTGAAGAGTTTTGGTTCAGAGAAGTTAGCTTTTAACATAGTTTGAGGGCCTGGCTATGATTTTCCTACAGACTCTGTTGAATCCCTCATTCCTGACCAATGTATCTCACCTTCCTTGAGCCAGACTCCCTTATGGCGACAGCTGCCTGCCTCTGTCCCCCGAGGGGGGGGGCACTGTGACACCACTGGGCAGTCCCAAACAGCTCTTATCTCTGTAACTCAGACTCTTCTCCTCTCTCCTTTGCACAGTAATTCTATCAAGCTGGTGAATCTGCTGTCCATATTCATCAGCACATGGCTGACTGCAGCTGGATTCATCCACCTGGTAAGTAGCTGGGAAGCCGTCCTGACGCCTGGAGCAGGCCCTGGCTGGAGCATTTTATTACCTAGCATTTATCTCTTTGGTGAGAGACAAGTTTAGTTGTACATACGTGAAAGAGGGACAAACCATACAATTTTTAGAATTCCCTACCTTTTTACTATCACCACCCAACTAGTTCCAAGTGGTGAGTTACATTCTCAGGATCAACCTGTATTTTCCAGCTTTTCTGTTCTGTGTGCAATAACCTGGGAAGGCCACAAGATGGCAGTGCTTCCACAGCAAACGCCCAGAAAAGGGCTGGCAGCAGTGCTCAAAGTCTGAACCACACAGCTCTTTGTGAACAGCAAACACAGACCCCTGGATGTGCCCCTGCTTCTCTCGCACAAACAGTTGCCTTTGAATCTCTTGCTTGGTGACTTGTCAAGTTGTTTCAACCCCCAAATGTATGTTTTTTTCCCCACTAATGACTGTTTGAATGCAAACCCTTCTCACCTCCCCAAGGCAGATTTCTCTTGCTTGCTTTCAGAGAGCATAGTCACTATATAACCCACGTTTCATACACACGTAAACTGTTACAACTGCAAGGAGTCCCATCAGACTATTAAGCTTGAAATAAATGAATCTGTCTCTATCAGCTGCCAAGCCAGATAATAAGGGATTTTACATAGTGTTTTTTTTTTTTTACTCTTTATTTTTAATAATGCTATGCCTGTGTGTCTGTGTAGGGATATGTGCAACATGGGTGAGTGCACCCATGGAGGGAAGCAAAAGGGCTTTAGACCTCCTGGAGCCAGAGTTTGGGGAGAACTGAACTCCAGTCATATGCAAGAGCAATGGTTCTTAACCATTGAGCCACCTCCCCAGTCCCTACCCAACTATGTATAGTGGTGGCATTCTAGTCAAACCTTACCCTTTATCATCCACTTCCTTCTCAAGCCAATTGCCTAGGGGAGCCTGCAGTTCTGTGCTCATGTTCCCCAAATCCTGCTGTAATACCGGCTCCCTGCTCTCTACTGGGTTCCAGCCACACTCACAGCAGCTGTGCAGACTTCAGGAACTCTGAGACCTAGGCCGAAACTATTGTGTGGATGGCCTTTGACTGAATACGTCTGCAGGCTGCTTAGTCTAGAGGGCACATGGATGAGGCCCCCAAATATTTTCTTTTCATGTTCCAGAGGAAGGTTCCCAAGCTGGAAGTGCAGACTTGCCAGTGGGCTTCTGCAAAGATAGCCAAGTAGTCCCCCCAGAAGTGAAGAGGATGTTTATGGTTCAGTGGGAAGGTGTGGAGTTGGGTCTGGTGTCCTTAGTTAAAACGATGAAAAGAAGTATAGAACTCTTTGTGGGAGATCTGGGATGTCAGCCGGGATCCTCAAGGGAAAGGCAGAAAGGGATTTTAATACCTGCCTTAAAGAGGATGCTGTAAAAGGGGAGCAAATGTCAGAGCTTCAGCGTTGTGCAGGAGAGCAGACCAGGGCGGTGTCTCCCCGTCCCGGCTCTTCCCTGTCGCTGTATCTACTTCCTCTTCCCTGAGACCTGCTAAGGGTCTCTGGGGCATCATGCCTTAGTGACCTGAACTGAGAATCATCTATTCTGTACTGGGAATAAGAAGCTTATGTCAAAATAGCCCTCTGGCGCTCTGGCCTCCAGTTCATATATAGCATACATATGGACATCTGATGGGTTTCTTTTCTCTCCCTGCCCCGCCCCTTTCTCCTCTTGCTGTAGGTGGAGAATTCCGGGGACCCATGGGAAAATTTCCAGAACAACCAGGCGCTTACATACTGGGAATGTGTCTACTTACTCATGGTCACGATGTCTACAGTGGGTTACGGGGACGTCTATGCAAAAACCACGCTTGGACGCCTCTTCATGGTCTTCTTCATCCTCGGGGGACTGGTAAACGAACCCTCTTTCTTCTTGTGCCCATTTTAATCAATATTTGCTACCACCCACTTCCTTAGACTTTGTGTTTTTACGTGCTCCACACTGGAAGCAAGTAACTGCTTTAATGCAACCAGGCGAGCTAAATCCAAACACCATGGTGACTTTGTTGTGTATTTATTTAATGCTATGATTATCCAGGAGACCCAGGCATATTGTCCTTACTGGGGACAGCCACGTAGCTAGGAACAAACCTAATTGTCTTAAGTGAGGTATGTCATTAATAAATGAGAGTGTCCTTTAGTAGCGGGATTCAACATCAGATAGAGTTGCTACTGCTGACTCTGGTAGATGCTGTCTAGACTCTGTAGACAGATGGCGGTTTCAAGAGTCCCCTCCCCTTTATGTTCCTCCCCAAATTTCCAACAAACACTGTGGCTGGAACCTGCCCTAAAGATCAGGGTCCCCTTACTTAGGAAATGTCACTATAGCCATAACATGACTGTGTCCAAAGCCCACTCGATTTCTCTGCTTGCAACTGGTTTCGCTGGTCCCTGTGTAGTAAGAGACCACTGCATAGGATGTAATTCCGGGACCTTCCAAGCAACACATTGGCAGTTGCTGCATTTTTCCTTTCCGGGTATCTCATAATGAAGCATGATATTTTTTTTCTGGGTATGAAGTAAGTGATTAAGATTCTAGTCCACACACAGCTGTCACATATGTGCACCACGCACACATTTATATGAAGAAGCGATGCATACATTTCTCTCTGCTTGTATGCATAGGACACATACATTTTGAAAATGTATATAACTGTGTGTGGGGGTGGACATTAACAGCATTTCTGCAGGGCCCTGTAGCTAAGGAGACCCCATTATCCAGCCACAGGACAGGCTTTGTTGGGCAAAACATGGCAGTTTCGTGTCTCCTTGCTATCCTTTGCTCTTGTATGACTTCCAAAATTGACCTCCTACGCTTTTTAGTCATTTTAAAATGGAAATGTTTATTTTTAATCCTCTTTTAGTGTTTAGTGTCTTTAGTCAATCACATAAATGTTCTTCTTTGTGTGCTATTTGGAAGGAATTTTTGACAAAAATGTATGCATGTGTGTGCACATATGTGTACAGGCATGTGTGTGTGTGCATGCATGCGTGTGTGAGGGCAGGCATCCCTGTGTGTGCGTGTGTGCACGAGTGTGGCCCTGTGCCTGTGTGTGTGTGTGTGCATGCATGTATGTGTGCAAGTGCGTGTCCCTGTGTGTGTGTGCGTGCATGCATACGCAAGTGCATGTGCACGCACTTGTATATGCTTTCAGCAATCTATAAGCCTCACACTTTTCTTCAGGAAGAATTTGTCAGCTCATTCACTCTTGTCTCCTTTATATTTTTCTTGACTGTGATTTGTTGTTTTTTAGTCATCTAGGTTGACTCACGTTTGTTTCCTTCTGTGCGTGTTTCAGGAGCTTTCCCTTTTGTCCTGTTATTTTTGTATAATCCAACACACGGAGACACACCTTTGCAGGTCTAATCCTTTTGTGTTTTCAGATCTTAGTATCCCCCTTCTAAAATGGTCACCCTTTCTTTGGCCTGTCTTTTTAGTCTCTCTTCTGTCTCCCCTCTTCTCCTCAGGCCATGTTTGCCAGCTACGTCCCTGAAATCATAGAGTTAATAGGAAACCGCAAGAAATACGGGGGCTCCTATAGCGCGGTTAGTGGAAGAAAGTAAGTACGCCAAGAGGTTTCCCGGCGGCCTTCGCGGCCGGCGCGTAGGAGCCTCTCTGCATGCCATTTCTGTTTGGCTCTTGTTTCTTTGTCTCATGCATGTAGGCAATGTTTGCCCGCTACGTGCCCGAAATTGCTGCTCTCATCCTGAATCGGAATAAATTCGGCGGGACTTTTAACAAACATGGAGGCAGAAAGTAAGTCACTTGCACCTGAGGGCATGCGCTTGAGTGACTTGAAGAGTTCCCGGCAGCAGTGACGTTGAATCATGTCCCTCCCTCCCTCCGCCCCGCCCACATCTTTCACGAGACAGGGAACACGTTCTGCAGGGTTTCAGAGCACCGGAGATGGTTGGAGCCTCTTGAGCGCTTGTGGCCATTCCCGAGTTCCAAACGATAACAGTGAACTTACTTCAAGGGGTCCATGTGCACCTGGAACCATGTTTTCTACACTCTTTCTTAACATGCAAACCAAGCTCATTTCATGAGCTGGTGATATGATCAAATTCTGGTCCCTCCTACCGAGGTGCCACCACCTCGTGGTAGATTTGGCACATGCACTAATGCGGGCTAGAATTGCAGCAGGGAGCAAGGCCTGGCCCATCCTCCCTACTGGAAATCTCTCTGGTTGCAAGGAGACTGCTCTTTTCAGAACTAGTAAGCTGCCCCCCACCCCCTCACCCCCCACCCCCGTCTTGTCATGGAAAGCTATCCTTACACAGTGGAAATGCCTCCTGGCCAGGAAATATTACAGTTATGCTGCCAGGGTGCCACAGGCAATTGGTGGTATGTTTCTTCTTTGGTTTCTCAGACACGAAGGTTTTTTTTTCCTTGGGAACTATTTCAGTTTGTGCTCAGGTCACTTATCAGCGTCAATATCAGGGCATGAATCCAGTAGGGACCAGAAGCTAGCTTCTAAGGCTGATGCTGGGACCTTATTCTCAAGATCCTCTGCCAGAGAGAGGCAGTCTCAACGGAGGAGCATTGGTGGTTGTGGTGGGGTCGGCGGATGGCTTCAGCCATCTTCAAAAGTCAATAAATACTTGTTTTGAAAGCTTTTGGGGGGTGGGGTGGGGCTGTTCAGCTTTGTTCTTACTCCAGGATATGATGTGCATAGAATAAAATGGTCACACATTCTGTGCACACCTAGGAGAGTGCGCACTGGTGGGCTTGCCAGACGCTGACTCCCACGTCTCTATTAAAATGTAGGAAACTGTCCCCTTCGTGCCTGTCCCTTGTCCGCCATCACTGAATTCTTTTTTTTTCCCCCATCACTGAATTCTTATGTTCTTATTTACTCTTACTCATTGCCAAATTATTACCTTAGCTTAAGATATAACTAGAACCCAGCCTGTAGGAAGTACCCTCCCCCTCCACGTAGGAAGTACCCTCCCCACCCCCCCGGCCACACCTCCCATCTTGACAGTTGGCCCTGCTGGATGACGCCCAGTGAGCCTCTTTCTGATTATTGAGTCCAACACACCCTGAGCTCAGATGTCCAGACCTCTGTTCAGAAAATGAGGAGGTGGAGAAAGGGCTCATTTCCTTGAACTACCCACAGGGCAGCAGTTTCCTTTCATAGACACACAAAGGACAGTGGGAAAAGAGGCCAGTTGGCGTCTCCTCAGTAAGGCAGCGCGTCTCTCCATCTCCCCCCATCGGCCTCTCCCCTTCCTATTATCTTAACAACCCTGGATGAGGTTAGAACCAAGCTGTTCTGATGTCTGGGCCATTGGTTGCTTCCAAAAGGCCAAATAAGCCCAAAGATTTCCCTCCATCATTTATCTCAAGCCAAGAGGAAAACAGCTTCCTAATTCCATGTGCCTTTAAGATATGGGCAGGGCTCTGTAAAGCAGAAGGCACGCAAGAGTCCCAGGCCCTCATTACAGCTGTCACAGCCCATTGGTCTCAGCCCACATCTCCTTATCCCTGTCCCCAATGAAGTCAATAAAATCAATTGCTTTGAAATCTAAGTTGAAAGTATTTCTTGACTCTCATTCCCAGGTGGGTTTTTCCCCCCAGAATAGTGTTTGTGACCCATTATGGGTGGGCTGTTGACTGACAGATTTTGTTGATGGGTGGCCCAAAACGAGGCTCTGAGACCAGCACTCACTGGCCTGCCCTGGTCTGATCTGGTCAGGTTTAAAGTCTGGCATGTCCACCCAGAGCCCCACCTGCTGAGGACTTCAGATCACAGCCTTCCTCCAGTTTCGTTCTGGCCCTGTAATCTTTTATCACCACTTTTAGCCTGGTTTCTCTCCCCATTTCTCTCTCTTTTCTTGTCCCTTTATAAAAAAAAATGCATTTTGCCTTTAATGTTCTCTTTTGGGTCTCCAATGTCCCTGGACCCTGCGGAATATACTGTATGTCCTGTCATCAACACCAGGGCTGTTCCCTTTGCTTTATGCATTGTTTCCTGGTTCAAAAGCTAATTACCAAGTAGTTTAAAGAAGCCCTTGGTCACTTAGATCTTTCATCAGAAAATATAAGCTTGGGAAAGGAACCGTAATAAAGGGCCATTAGCACCCTTTGTTTGATGTTGTTTTTCCAGTCAGAGGAACAAGATTGATGAAATGTTATGTTTGGCCAAAATTTGAGTTTTCATTTGGAATTCAGTGTTGAGAGAATGGGCTGTCAGAATCAATAAGTTTCCTTTCGCTTGGGATATGGGCATGTGGTAGTAATTAGCAATATAAGGTCTTTACTTGAGCAGCGAAGCATGGATTCTGGCAGCAAACATAATGAGAAACTACAGTTGTTCTATTTCGAACGTCAAAAAGTTTCCAGATAACATTAAATGCATTTGCCAAAGGAAAGGGGCTTAACTTTGTTGAGAGCTGGAGTTGAGACTCTTAAAATAGCAGGCAGCACTTTGAGATTTTGTGCATGTGCTATCCCCATCCACATGCGTATAGATGCTACTCCCCGGGTCGGAATTCAGCAAGTGCCTAGAAAGCAACTTAAATGTATACATAGCTAAGACGGTTCTTTATGTGTGTACTTTATTTAGAAGTAGCCACTTATAATAATACATTGGCTTGTCAGACAATTGAAGGCAACTTATGACCCACAAACTGACGAGAAACAAAAATTCGAAATCTAAAGATTGTTCAGGATGAAAGTTAAGTACGGTAGAAACTTAGGGCTTGAATGATACAACAGCTATGTCTGGATATTGGAGATGATGGAGGTTTCCTTGGCACTTCTTCGTGACTTTTAATCGATGTATTTGGCGCGTTGTGGCTGTCTGCTCTGGCCATTCTCAAAACTTCATTCTTGCCTACACAGAAACAAGATGAGGTTTGGCCTGGTGAGGCCCACTTCAACCTTTTTATTAGTCATCACGTCCCAGGTCATCCATCCCAGCTGTAGGTACCAGGTACACACAAATGTGCTAGTCTCAATGTCACTTACCACCTAAGAGTAGAGACTTGAATGTTAACAAAGAGTTCAATCAGTAACCAAGGGAAGTATCTAAGTTACAATACTGGGACAATTAGCCTCTTGGGCTGAGACCCTAAATCGTATTCTATGTAACAGTCCTACTGCAGCTCAGCCTGTCTCCCAAGGCCTTTGACTCTGCTGCCGTCCCTCCGTGGACAATGAAAACTGCTCAGAGGTGGTAGAGGCGTGTGGGAGGCGGGCACCAAGACTCCCATGGCCATGGGACTCTTGGTTGGCTGTCTCTCTCCTCCCACAGCCTGTCACAGGGTCCCTAGAGGTCTCTTCTCTGAGTGTAATTCATTCTACTCTGGTTAGTTTATGGGAACTGACAAGATCACGGTCCAAGGTCATATGGCCAAGGGCCATGGAAAATAATTGGCCACAGAGAGGAATCCATCGGCTGTAACCCCCCTGGATAAGAGACAGCACAGCTGGGGAGCCTTCTAGACCTCGTGTTTCCCAAGCCTTGTGCTTGGCTTCAGTGGCCCAGGTGTTTGGGACAAAGAGAACAGGATGGTTTATAGAGGGCCCCATAGACTTTTGGTAGCCAAATGACCATAGAACGTGTGGAGGGGTACGAATAATAAAAGACAAAGGAGTGTACAAAGGAGAGCAAGAAACCGAACGTAGTTAGCATGGAAGAAAAATCTCCATGGTGACATCCCCATTCTAGAGAAGGAAGTGGTTATTACAGTCAAGCCCATATCTTGCTCCAGTACAAGAAAGGCATCTCTGGAGCATCAGTGTTGGCCACGTATGTACAGATGCCATAGTGCTTCATCCCAGTCAATTTATACAAGGCTGGTCCATCTTGAGTTGTTAAGGTACTTCACGATTTCCAAGAGATAGCAGTGAATTTATTTAAAGAGGCCATGCATACCTGGCATAGTATTTTCTACCCTCATCTGAGCCCAGTGCTCTAGGGTGCGAAGAATAACTATATCTCCTGCAAAACCTCCAGCTTGCATGGGCGTTGGTCTCAATCCACTAGGTGTAGGGCTATATGCATCTCCTGGTTTCTCATGATTGAGTCCTGGCTTAGCTTGTCTTTCCTCCTGCTCAGGGCAGACTGCTCTCCTCCCTCGTGTGTTCTCTCCCTTCCCCAGACCCTGCTGTGTGCTTCTTTCTGCCCACTTACTACCTTACGCCAACATGGGAGGGCACTACCTCTTCTCCCTACCCTCAGGTTTGGTCTGCAGTGGGTCTAGGCCATTAAAAAAAGAAGAAGAAGAAGAAGAAGAAGAACTGAGCATTGTAAAGGCCAGAATATGACCATTTCCTTACAAAGATTCTAATTTACCCCCTCTGACCTAAAGAGAGTCGCCATCTGCCATGCCTCGTGTTTATTCATTCCACGTGTGTTTGTTGGGTGCCTGCTCTGTGCCAGGCGTCAGGGACAGATACATTCCAGTACACCTATTAAACCCTCCAGCGGTACCACAGCTCTCTCCTTCTCTCTTGAGGTCCATGCTATCTCGCCTCCTGACTGGCTGGGAAGTTCAGCTTGAAAGCTTATTTAAACCTGCCTAGATCCCAGACAGTATCCCTGCAATAGCACTGCCGCCCTGGGGGCATGGATTCCAGGGTGCAGGAGTGGGATTTGGCTTGATACCTCAGGCCCTCCTGCTTTTCTTTGCTGTTTATGTGGGTCTTGGGTGATGCTCACTCTCGCTTGTCCTGGGGCTGTGAGGGCTGGCCTGTTCTTGGGAGGGATGTTTCCTGTAAGATGTCCTTTACGGTTTCTTTATCTCAGACATCCCTCAGGTTGAAATGGGACTGAAGGCTTGTATTTTACACAATCTTTGATCCCTTGTCAAGAGAAGCCATTGAGCACTCTCCTCTTGTAGCCCACGTGACTCCCCAGCAATGTCTCAGGATCCTTAAATTTTAAAAACCATAAATTAGCAAATCATCAACATATCACTGGGAAGGTTCATCTGGTAGCGATTCTAGACAGAAGGAAACATGGGCTCTAATAACTGATTCTCACAAAGATACAAAGAATTGTAGACAGACAGATACAGTAAATAGGAAGACAAATAGATAATTCAAGCTGACAGACCATCTTGAACTGATTAAGTGTTCTGCTTTGATTAGCATTAAACTTTTGGGGGAAGGGGGTGGGAAGAAATGAGATTACCCTCATACTTTGGGAAAATGACCCCTGATGACGCCTGAAAGTGGGTACCGAGAGGCAGATCCGAAAGCATTTGTCATCAGATGTTTCACATTACACAGTGTCCCAGGTAGTCTTTCCCAGTGCCCGGCCTCTGGGTGGGTGTGGATGTGGGTACTTCTGCCTTGACATCTGCTTTGGGTCCTTCTAAGACACATTTTTTAATCCTTTTCAAACTTGAACATCTCCTGCAAAGAGACTTGGCTGCATAGTCAATCACTCTCCCGACAGTGCTCATGGCATGAAGGCTTACCCTCTGCCCCCCTTCCCCGCTGTCTTTCTTCCCTTCCACACACTTATCAAAATGTTCCACCTATTGTTCTCCAAACAGGAATAGAAATGTAGGTGGGAGATGAACCGGGAACCTTAAAAAAAAAAAGTCAAGCCTAGACTTTTGCTTTCAAATATTCTTGCTTCCATTTACAAAGGAATTTTGATTATGACTTTTCTAATTATAATTCCCAAAGATTCTTTCTGCTCAGCTTCACATTTGATGGAGTGAGTTCTTGCTGGGTCGATTTAGAATCCTGGGACCAAATGTAAGCATCCGAGACTAAGTGGTACCCTATTTTCTGTCTTCCTGCCATGCCAGTCATCCCGATAGAAGTCTTTCCAGAGCTGTGACAAGCAGTTTCTTGTAGGCTTGGGGGTTCAATCCACCACTGCTGTCACCATGCTCTGAAAATAATACGGCAAACTTTCCAACTAGCCAAGTCCAGTGTCGTTTTGTATTAAAATGTTATAGAAGCCAACACAGCATGAAAGTTGTAGAAATCTGATTCTGTCAGAGTTGAGCCTCCACACAGTGACCGGGGTTGCATGGTGAGGACCTGCGCCCTCCCCTGTTCTCGTGGAGACTTGCTCTGAATGCGAGGGCCAGCTGTCAGTAAAAGCCATCTCCTCTGTGCCGTTCCAATAAGGAGATGTGAAGGCAGATCGGAGATACATGTATGCCATTCCGGGAAAGTTTATGATGCTCTCCCTGAAGCCAAAGGGTCATGCTGGCTGGCATATGAAACAGATATAGGAAAAAGCCCTTTCCAACACGTTGGCTCAACAATTACTCAGACCCCACCATGAGCCAGGGATTGTGCTGGACTCTGTGGTTAAAAGGATGAGTGAGAGAAGGTGTTATCGCCCTCCTGGAGAGTGTGCGAGACCTAGTCCAGTCAGAACTATCCTAGGAGCCAGTGGCAGCTAAACGGGAGCTTGATTAGGCAGGATCATCATCCTGGTGAAGTGTTCTTTTGGCAGGGATTTGGCACGATAAAATCAGGAAGGTGTGAAATAATCCTGAAGGCAGGAAGCACATTAGAGCGAATGTTCCGAAGAGCGTGCGTTAACTACGATTGTCGAATGTGCCCGCCGGGGCTGCGTAGGCCAGAGGTGCGCCTGAAACCTTACAGATCCAATAAGGAAGCCAGGAAGGAGGGTGCAGGGAGATCCCGGACGGCTTGGGACCTAGTGATGATATGGAAGTCCGCTCCTTCCTAGGCCGCACAGCGTCCTGCAGTGATGTGTCGTGCCTCTGCAGGCTCCTTCCAAATCCCAGGGGGTTGCAGAGACTGGTGTTGTATAGGGGCTCGTGCCCCTGAGCTTCAGATGGCATTACACTCTGACAAGCCTGTTATAACTGGAAAACAACCTGTATATGAAATGCACTTGGTAGACTTGACCTTCTGAGCGTACCAGTTCAGACCTGCCTCCCTTAAGGCACCTTCACCTCCCTTAAGGCAGCATAGTGGGACCAGACCATCTAATACAGAGATCCCTTGTAAAAGTGTTAGACAGCCCGTGTAAGTTGTTCACTACCTTATTGAATGGTTGTACAGGTAGCGTTTGGCGTCAGTCAAGTGGAAAACCTTGAAGTGGACCCTGGCTACTGTGTGCCAAGTGTGCACAGAGAGGATGGCCGGCAGCCCTTGCCAGCCGAGACAGCACCCTTTGTGTCTAGGGGCTGATAAGGGGAGGACGTATCAGGTCATCACCGTGAGAAAGCCGGTCCCAGTAGTATGTGGAAGAGGAGGAGGAAGAGGAAGACGCATGACTTACCATGTCTGTGACAGAGAGAGAGGTGGGGCTCACCTTGCAAATCAAGGCCATTCTCAGAGGGAGACAAGATAGAAGCTATGCGGTTTGGAATCATTCTTCCTCTAGTCCCCCTTCCTCCCCCAAATCTGTCCGGATCAGTGTTCTCTGTATTTATCCAGGCTCAGCAAGCAGCAGCAGAGACAGGCAAAGCTTCTTTGCTCTAAAGGGAGAAACATGCTATTGAGGAAAGGGAACTCTCTAAGATGGAAACGGTCAGATCGAAGGTAGCCATTGTGTACAATGGCTCAGGGCCACTCGAGTCCCAGGTATTGAGATGAATAAAACGCAGAGAACACAGTGTGGCCAGGAGACCCATGGAAGGTCGGGTAACCTGTGACAGCTTCACAATGGTGAGATTACGTAATAAGGCTGCACAGGGCTTGGGAGGATGCTTGCTGTACAAGCAGAAGGAGCAGGCACAGGAGCACACATCTATGACCCCAGAGACAGGAGTCAGAAGCAGGTGAATCCCTGGCCTTCACCAGCTGTCCAGCCTAACCAAACCTGTGAGCTCCAGGTTCGGTGAGAGACCTTGGCTCTGAAAATAAGGTGGAGAATGACGGAGGAGGACCCCTGAGGCAAACCTCTGGCTTCCATCTGCACTTGTGCCCACCTAAACATATATATGTAGGAACTTCTCTCTCTGAAAGGAAATAAATAGAGGAATTAAATGAGAAACTGAGGCAGAAGCCAACAAATCCACCCCTTAGGGTTCTACGGTTGTAAGCAACGAAAATGGTATTTTGCTGCTACTTAATTTAATTTATTTTATTTTAATGGTGGAGTGCCTTTAAAATTCCAGGGGCAATGTGAAGGGCAAGCTCCAAGAAAGGACAGAAAACAGCCAGAAATGAGGCTCTCTGATCCAGAAAGCAGAAATTCATGGTCATTACAGGATTTTGCTACCAGCATGGTTCAACTCCTACTGTTAACTTGAGCAACAATTAGGCTCGCTTGGATATGGAAACTTGGTTCACGATAACAAAACCATTCGTGCAATTAAAAGTGAGATGTCGTTGACAGAAGGAATGGTCTATGCTTGATATGTGGAACTGGCATTTGCTGAGTTTCTCCGAACTTATCAAGTCTCGGACCAATACTCCATGAAGGCTACAAGCTACAATAGATGTGTGGGCATTGTTTACCCATAGTCTGACTCTGATCCTGTGTGCTGTCTGGTTATGGAGATTTTCTTACTGTTTGGAATGGTGGGTCCTCCAGGCTGGCTTAGTCCTCAGCTGCAAATGACAAAATGCATCCGTTGTGGGTGGCAAGTTCTGGGGCAGGGCTCCCCAGTGTCCTCTGCTGGGCCATCCAGTGCTCTGCTCCCTGACCTTGGGTCTCTGCTTCATGAAGGTGCCTGTTTGCTGAGCTGTTTGAGTCTGTTTGCTCCACTGTCTGGCCCATTTAGCAAAGCAGTAAAACAGACTGCCTCTTCCAGAATGTTCCTGTCGACGCTGCATAGGAGGATTGCTCCTTTCTCTTCCTCACTTGGGGGGGTGGGGGGGCCAGATCACATTTCCTTCCTTTCTCATTAGTAAAGTCGCAGATATGGCCAAGAGCAGGTTCTCTTAGCCTTAAGCCTTCCTGTCAACCCCTCCCATTTTCTTTCTTCTCTTTTCTTTTTTCATTTTGTTTTCCTTTCTCTCAACAGGAAATGGTTAGAGTCAGGTTTGGAACTGTGGGCATGATAAGCACTCTGTTGTTTTGTTTCCATTTCTGGGCCTTTACGGGATGGGAGATGATTCCAGCAGGCTGAGTTGCACAGCCAGTCTTGCAGTTTTCTGTTAAGCGTTGACTGCGTTTCCTCTGGCTTAGTGTCCAAGCAAAGCATACTCTTTCCAACAAATGGGTCTTGAAAATAAATGGTGTGTGTGTGTGTGTGTGTGTGTGTGTGTGTGTGTGTGTGTGTGTGTGTGTATGTGTGTGTGTATGTGCACACACACGTGTGTGTGTGTATGCGTGTGCGTGTGCGTGTGTGTGTGTGTGTGTGTGTGTGTGCGCGCGCGCGCATCCTGAGGTAGGGCTAAATCCTGGGGTAGCATGGGAAGATAAGGACAGCAGGCTGGAGTCAGTTTGCTTTGATTGATGGGGGCAGTCTTTCCTCATAGTGAAAGCAGACTCTTGGGAACAGTTTCAGTAGAGAGAAAAGAATGGAGGTGGCACATAGATTTGTTTCTGATTCTGCAATGGGCTCACAAGCCCAGAGGAGAGAAGTTAAGAGTGACGTTGTCCTGAAGGCACAACTCAGACCAGGGCCAGCTGCAGGCAGAAGGACGTGGCTGGCTGAGGTAAGAGATGAAGTCGCTGCAGGGGAGAAGTTCAAGTTCAACACAGAAGGGTGCCCATGGGCTGTAGGTACTGACCACCATGTGGCTGCTAGCTGGACCTCCAACTGCGCCACATCTGCCTGATAAAATGATGCCCATTCTCCTTGCCCAGCACTCCTTAAAATCCACTCACTTGCCATCAGGGCCTACTGAGGGTGGGAGGTGTGGGGAGAGGTGGGATGACAGAGGCATGATTAGAAGGCTCAGCAGAAAAGCAGAAGAGAGTCCAGCATATGTATTTGATATAAATATTATAGTTTCACAGAGACATCTAGATCAATACACGCCACGTTTCATCTACCTCTTTGACAAAGTGAGTGCAATGTATTCAGAAAAAGCTGTATAGGATTTTCAATTTACTCTGTCTGATTTATTGTGACAGGATAGCTATGGGTTTTTTAAGTTCTTTATACGTGTTCCAGTAAAAATGGATATAGTATCTTTAAAAATAAACAGCCCAGAGCCACGCATTTTATACTGTCTTCCCGGTGTGAGGCCTGGCTAAGGGGAGATCTAAGCCCTCCCGACCTTGGAAGACCTGATTGCGGTCAGATTTGCCTTAGTCTTTGCTCTTCGGCTTTTGGGAGGGTGGGGGAGGTGGGGAGAGTAAACAGGGAAATCAATCAGGAAGCAATTGCAGACGTCTAGACAAGATAACATGATGACAGGGACTAGGATACAGGCAGGGAGCTAGTACCCCACGGGGTCCACGGGGACTCTTGAGGTTGTGGGGTGGGGTGACTGGCTGGAGGTCAAGCTGGCCTGCTCTCTAGCCTCTTACCTCTAGCCAGTGTCTTTCCCACAGCACCCAATGCTTCTTTTTAGAAGAGGCATCAAGTAGAGGTTGTTGTGCCCTTGGAAGGTGGTGTTCATGCTTGCACCACATGGCTGAACCTGTTTTCTCATCAAGGGAAAGAAGGCGTTAGCGTAGAAATGGGCCACAGGCACTCTGAAGTTAAGATGCACCTGGAAACGTTGAGTAGGGACCTATTGCCACCACCCTGTCACGGTGAAGTGTGGAACGTTTTGCTTCCAGAAATACTGTCTGGTGTGTGTGGAAAGTGTGTAGAGTTTTGTTCTCATTGAGGGACACTGACTCTCAGTGATTCCCTGGTGCCCCATCACTGGAGCCTTAAAAAGCCCTCTCCTCCTCTTATGCCACCTGTCATAAATCACCACCACCACCAGAAACACATGTGGGAAATTGGCTTCAGAAACAGGTGGCCACTCAACTCAGGAATTTTGGACTTCCTGACCCACCAAAACAAAAACTGTAAAGCGGCTGAGGAGAATATATGTGAGGACATTCTAGAGGTGTCTAAGAGGAGGAGGCACACGCAGTCATAAATATTTGGTGATGATGAACCTGTAGCACAAGTGAGCGGCAGTTTCCCAGTTACCCCTGAGAGGGTTTAGGGGAGTCACACATTGGTCTTCTCTTATGCAGTCACTCAACAACAAAAGGCTTCAGTTGTTCCGTGTTCTATCTACCTAGGCTTTCCACCCATAATTAGCTCACTGTCTGGGCCTCTTACTCAGCACTGGTGCTGATTGGCTAACTCCCTTCCACCAATTTCCACTTGCTACCATTCTGTAAATATTTAAGACGCTCCCTTGTACATCTGAGATGACTCTTTCATCGACGCTTACGTTTGTTACCTTTGCCTCAGAAATATCTGTTCATCGAACTCGATCAGGCTTTGTCCCACCCACAAATCTCATCCCATTAGAACAGAAATGGTCACTTCCTTCAGATCTGTTGTCTGTCTTCACAAGTCCAAGTGATCAGGTCACATGGAATCCCAGGCATGAAGAAAGAGCCACAGGACAGTGTGGCTTTAGCATCTCTCAGGGTGGCCCACTTAAATAACTGCTGCTGCAGCAAGTGGGTCACGTCTCTGTTATCCTTCAGATGCCTGGGCTGGTAAAAGAGTCCTCAGCTCGACAAGAGAGCAAACATTTACGGGATCCAGACATTTATAGGACTTCCGCAACCCCTTGAATTGTCAGAGTGTATGACTAATGTTAAAGTTTGGTTTAGTCTATGAACAGTGGCATTGGTGGTTTCTGTGTTCCTTCTGTTTCCTAGTGCTTTCTGGGCCAACTCGTTAGGTGTAGCCTAATCTAGAGATGCTGAGAAGCTGTTGTGTCTGAAGGGACTTTCATCTCTGTCCACCCCATTCCTATGGCAGACCTGTCTGAATCTCTAATGACTCCTCCAATACCTCTTCTTGCATGCATTGGCCAGCCTTGCCTGTTCCCAAGGGAGCAGAAGCTGTGAGGCATGAGCCCACGTCTGTCAGCTTCATCTCACTGAGCACTGGAGTCTCACACCTGGACTGCATCCTGGGTCAGTCACTTTTACTTCCTGTGAAACCAGAGATGCATCTCAAAGCAACAGCTTTAGAGGAGATATGCAAAGATGTGCAGATGGTAAGGACATACACAGTTGGGTGAGGATTAGATGGAATTCTATGGCACGTGCTATGTACCGATGTAAAGACGCCACACCGTTGTCGCTCCCACTTTAGAATGCTGACAACAGGCCACTTTACTAGGCCATCTGCTTGTTATCTCTCCGAGTAAATCCTAGGGGCAACTCATGAAGCAGTCACTCTTTACGGCACCACTAAAGCTCTGAATTGTCACTCCTGAGATGAACATTTGGTAAGACCCGTCCAAGACTGTTTAATTAATTAGTGTCTGACATCAGAGCAGGACTCTTCACCTAGCAGCTCTGTGGGTGTCATGGAAACCAGCAGAGGTCATTTGGGACAGGAATCTTTGACCCTCCTCAAATGATGCCCTGTAAATATTCACTACCTCCAAGGACCCTTTACTCTACTCTCAATTATAAAATATTTTCAATCATATTTTTGAATGATGGGATAATAAATATCATGTTTCTTTTTTTCTGAAGCAACATCCCCTCCCCAGATCACCGCCTGTGGGATTTCCTGGCGTTCACTCCACTTGCCGCCCTTCCTGTATGCTCCAGTAGGTCTTCTGGTGCTTCCTCAGCTGTGGGCCGCCTGTTCTGATCTTCCAGTGCTGAAACAGGGCTGGAGAGGCAACATCTCCCCATCTGTCAGTTCTGATGATGTTCAAACATTTTCAGTATGTGGGCTCCCGGATAACTTCCATTGTATGGAAAACAAAATGGAGGGAAATGATTATTGGCACAAAAGGGGGAAGGCCGTAAATCTTCAAATCAGATACAGGACAGATTGGAACAATATGGCTTCTTCAAGGTTGCCATGATAATGTACCTGATAACTACCTCCCCCCCACCCCAGGCGGAGAGGCAATCTGCTTTCAATCAACCTCCTTCCCCCACCCCA
The DNA here is from genome assembly GCF_964271855.1 of Acomys minous. Lineage (NCBI taxonomy): Eukaryota > Metazoa > Chordata > Mammalia > Rodentia > Muridae > Acomys > Acomys minous. The sequence continues at coordinate 4,038,144 of NC_140490.1, forward strand.
CCCCCTTTTCTGAGCAAAAATACCAATTATGTTGAAGGAAGATTTTTTTTCTTCCTTTTTTTGATAAGGACTGCTCTCCACCCCAGAAATCATGCTGTAGCTAGAAGATATATATTTTCAATTGTCTAGCATGGTATCGGACAGCTAGCACCAAATGAAAAAAAGAAAAGAAAAAAAAAAAGTCAATCTTTTCCCCCCTTCCTCTCTCCTGCCAGCATTTGTCTACTTCCTTCTTAAGAGAAGTGAAAGCTAATTAAAGGCTTAAGGGATAATATTGATTGCATTGGAATATATTTTATATGTACCCGGCACACTTTCAAATAATAGAACCCTGACTTTTTCTAAGGCTGAATAAATCAGCTGGCTGAACCTTTGATTCAAGGGTGATGCATAAGGGCGGGGCTCATCTCCTCCCCTTCCACTTCGTACATATCTCGCTCAGGATGAATGATTTGAGAGCACCAATGGTGGGGGGGGGCTGTTGTCAGATAGTCACTCCATTCTTTGCACACAGGACAGGAAGGGCGAAATGTTCAGCTGTCTCAAGCCACCGCTCATCTGAGTCTGACTTTGAGTAATAACCAGGGCTGTGCCAGCGTAGAGCTCTGACGTTTGCAATGGCTGATGCAGAGGCTGGCTGGGTGGAATTGACCTCTCAGCTTCTCCTCGTATGGACTGGAATACGTAGCTTGTCTGGGAAAGCCTCTCCTTGCCATCAAAGCAGGGCACTAGAGTTACTGCTAACCCAGCTTGCCTTCACCCAAGACAGCCTCAACTGCAGAGATACCTGCAAGTTGGATTCCCATTGGCGCTTTCTCCCTCCTAGTGTCTTTGTGCAGGATATTAGAATGTACCAGGTGACCCCACTGGCCCTTGTGTAGCATTCAGGTCAGGAGGGACGCCCTCTTTCTTGGTTATATTCTGGACACACTTATCAATTCAGAGTCATAAATCTCATTCAGAATGTGGCTACCTGAAACCTACTTACTCTTTGGCCATGTGTGTACTTATGCGGCAAGAAATATTCTAAGATATGATGAAGATTGTAAAAATCCAAATAGTGTTTTTGTTTTGTGTGTTCAGATACATAGTGTATTTTATAGCCTTATAGTCAGAAGGGGTCTGTGATATGGGGCTTTGGGCATTAAGTTTGGATGAGTGGCTAAGTGGGGCCCCAACCTAGGAGATGCTGCTGAGAAGGTAATCTGATCATGTTAGGGCACTCTTCTGAAGTAACCCACTGTCACTCTCTGTTCCCCTTCATGACCACGGCTTGCCTGATCGCTAAGTGCACCACCGTAACAATAACAATCCATAATGGTAATATTATTAACTGCATCGTGCATATTATTGATTTACTCTTTGTTCTGCACCATTATCTTTTCCCCCAATGAGTTTACTGCATTATCCTCACATACTTAGTCAAGCACCAAATTACCACAAAGGACGGGCTCTTGTAATGACGTCTAATGGGACACTGTGTAAACCATCATCACCACCTCCTATTATAAGCTGCCTCTAGCCAATGAGATTTCTACCATATTACACTTAAGTTACCATTACAAGAGCAATTTTAAAGGGTGAAGGACGTGGAAATTCCGAAAATTTCCTGGGAAATTGCCTTACTGCATGCTTACTACCTGGCATAGTCTTAAAAGACACTAACGGTCTAACCTCTGTTACTGTCAGCATGAAGGGTAGAGGGGACTGAGCACACTGTCTTTGATAGAAGCCAATGCTTGTAGCTTCACAGCTGAGCCATAGTCTTGGGGCCAATTCTTGGGTCGTGGTCTTGTGATTGAACCTCATGAGGCAAATCTAAGCGAGCCAAAGATAGACTGATGTAAACGACACATTGGTTCAGGAAGAAAAGCTATTGGAGAGGCTGCAGGTCTTAAAGCATCTGGAAAAGGATTGCACTTCTTCCTCGCGTTTAAAAGATCTTTCTAGAAACAGAAGTTCAAACCACCCTAGAACAGAGCCAGCATTTTAACATTCCTGTCTCCCTGGCCTCTGCCTATTGGAAGGGTCTTCAGATGAGTTAGTCTGGTTCTGGTGGAAGTCCCAGGCACCCCGAGGCAGCGGCCCTCTGGGGACACAGCCACAGCGGGCAGCTTGATCTCCCATTCCATGGGCGTCCCATCTCCATTTAGCCCTGAGTAATGCTCACTTACTGTAAAGTGTTACATGCCTCCATTGTTGGAGAAGTTATGGTGGAAAAATGCAAAATTTCCTTTTTACTGCTTATGGCCAGCCGAGCCTATAATGTGTCAAGCTGCACATTAGCCACCCTGATAAAAGTCCGCTTTCTTACACACAAAATCATCGTTTCAGCAAGATTTGTTATCTCATTACCTGATAAGCTGTATGTCATAAACCAAGACTGCTGCGGTAAATCTCCCAGGAGGGCGCTTTGCGGGCAGAAAGGGAGAGATAGGAATCTGCAAGGGACTTGATAATGTAGCATTTAAGCACAAGCATAATGTCACTTATTGTTAAATGCATAAAACCACTTGGCCAAGTGGCTGGGCCTTTAATAGGATTTTGTGCAGCATCAGGTGAACAGCCATATGTTTCTTTCTGTCCAGGAGCCTCTGAGTAACTGTTAGCACCATTGCTTTGCCTCATGGCCCTCTGGGGATGGGTGCTGGGTTTACTGGGGCTGAGGGTGGCAATGGATGTTGCTCTTGCAGTTGCCTACCTTCCCCTACCTTGTCAGGGATCAGGATGTGGGGTCATGTCACAGCTGGATCTGGCCATCACTAACTGGCCTCTCCTGTGCAGGCACATTGTAGTCTGTGGACACATTACTCTGGAGAGTGTTTCTAACTTCCTGAAGGACTTTCTGCACAAGGACCGGGATGACGTCAATGTGGAGATTGTCTTTCTTCACAAGTAAGCAACCCATTGCTGTCAGTAGACCCCTCCGCCTAACCGCCTGCTTCCCTCTGAGTGCCTGTGGGTGTGGTGGAGATGGGCGTGGTTGGGAATTGGGACTGAATAAGCCATGCTCACCACTGGCTCCTTAGGTAAGATGTCTGTTTTTACAAGAGTGAGGATGTTGGCTTAGAGTCCTTGGATGATGAAGCAACACCTTAGCCCAGCTTTGAAGGCGGACTCCAGTGAGGTGGTATAGGACCACGCCCGAGTTTCTTTCTGAAAGATTTAACAGCGGAATTCACTAGTGATCAAAATCACTACTCTTGTGCCTTTATCAGTGTGGATCTGTGCAATCAGACATGTCTGTAGAGCTGGCATGGGGGGATAATTAACATAATTGGGTGGATAATTAATCACTGCCGAAGAGGGACCAAGCAAGACAGGAGGAAAAGTAGGGTGACATAGTTACTTTTCACCTTGCTGTGATGAAACACCTGAAACACAATTAACTCAAAGGAAGAGAGGTTTGCTTCAGCTTGCAGTTTGAGGGTCGATAGAGACACAGAAAGCAGGGTGGTGCAGGTGAGAGCAGCTGGTCACATCACATCTACATTCGGGAAGCAGAGAGAGGGATGCTGGTACCCAGCTTGATTTCCTCTTTTGTACGTAGCTTGGAAACCCAGCCTATAGGATGCTGCAGCCACATTCATGATGGATCTTCCCACCTCACCTAACCCTGTCTAGACAGTGCTTCACGTACATGCTCAGGGGCCTGTCTCCTAGGTGATTCTGGATCCCATCACACTGACAGTATTAACCATCACCGAGCATATTAGGTGTATTAACACTGTTGTTCCTCTGAGTCTCCATGTGGTACCCAAGGCTGGCCCTGTGTGGATGAGTTTTCATGTAATCCATAGACATAGTGCCCAGTGCATCTTCAGCCTGAATCCTGGCTTAAGCAATGAATGGCTGGGCAAGATGCTTTACTTCCCTGTGCCTCAGCTCCCACATCTATGAACAGAGGAGATGATTCTACCTCCTTGGGTGATTGTAGCAAGAATTAAATGAATCAATCCATGTGAAGTGTGCAGAGCCCAGTTAGGCATGTAGGGAATGCTCAAAAAATGTCAGCTCTTACTGGGAAAGAGAACTTGATTGGGCTACGTAGTTGACCTAAGGATAGACCCTTCCATACAGATCCATTTATCCGTGGGTGGCACCCACCATCTATGGAGAAAGAATCTTGGTAAGGCGTAAGCTCACTAAATTCTGAAGGCTGGGAAGTCCCACAGTCGGCCAGCTCCAGCTGGAAAATCCCACTCGTGCTATTGTTACGACTCAGTCTAAAGCTTGAAGGCCTGAAACAAAGGGAGCCAGTGAGGTGAAACCCAAGTCACAGAGAAGAATGGAAGGGGTGAGATGCCATGATTATGTAGGCAGTCAGGGAGCAAGAGGCAGTGGTGGCCTTCCTCTGCCCTTTCTTCTTCAGGTCCTTGCTTGGTGTGCTGATACCCACTCACGTGGAGGAAGGAGCTCTGCTTACCCAAATTCACTGACTCAAAGGTGCTTCTTGTGGGAAAGAACCCTCTTGGGCATGTCTGCAGATCACCTTAGTCTGGGCCTTCCAAAGTGGCCCAGTGCAGTTGGCACATATAATGACCAGTCATACGATGCCACAGCCCTGGTTTTCCCAGCGGTAACAAAGAGAAAGACACTTTTTACCACATAGGCCCGGACATTTGTGAGGCCAGAGACCTCTGGGTTTGACTTCCGCTAGTGTGAGTGGCTTACTACTCTTAAATAGGAGTTTTCATATAGGGCAGGGGAGCAGGCATCTCTCTGATGGTCAGGGCATCTCTCTGATGGTCAGGGCCTTTGTCAGGGTTTTTATGTGGAAGTTAAAAGCAAGGGAGCTGTGGAGTTCAGTTCCCCACTCTGCCTTTCTAACAGCCGTCTCTCTCTCTCTCTCTTCGGTCTCTCTCTCTTCTGTCTGTGCAGCATCTCCCCTAACCTTGAGCTTGAGGCTCTGTTCAAGCGGCATTTTACTCAGGTGGAATTTTATCAGGGTTCCGTCCTCAATCCACACGATCTTGCAAGAGTCAAGGTAAGGAGAAATAAATGTTTTTTTCTTCTTCAGGGATGGGGGCATGATTCCCAGGTAGCCAGGGTTAGAGCCATCTCCTTAGGCATTTATGAGATAACTCAGATATTATTAACCCTGGTAAACTCTTTCACTGGCCCCAGGAGCTTGCTCCACAGCTGCCTCACACTAGACCATCTGTAAGTATTCCACACTTACGTTAGTCTTCACGTAGAACTTACTCTTCTCCATTCTTTAAGATCAGGCACTCCCAAGGTAGGACTCAAATGTTCAGTCAGGACCGACTCATCCCACAGGTTTAGGGGGTCAGAGGCTTTTACTGCAAAGCCTGATGGCCCGAGCTAGATCTCCAGCATCTCCTTGTGGGGGGAGAGAACCAACTCCTACAAACTGTCCTCTTGCATTAATGTACACACACGCGTGCACGCGCATGCATACACACATACTCACATGCATGCACACACACATGCACGTGCCTGCGTACACACACACTCGCATGCTCACACATACACACACACACACACACACACACACACACACACACACATAAATAAACAAGAGGGGAATAAGCATTTCTAGGAAACTATAGAAAGAAAAAAATAAAGCTACAATTACTGAAACATATAATAGGACTAAGCACACAGACAGCAAAAAGAATAAAATGACAGCAATAACCGACACTTTTCAATAATAACTTGAAATATGAATGCCCTCAACTCCCCAGTTGAAGGACACAAATTGGGTGAATAATCAAGAGACAAGCCATTTTTCTGTTGTCTACACAAAACTCGTGTAACCTTCAAAGATGGCCGTCTCTTTAAAGTGAAAGGATAGAAAAATCACCCTAGGCAAAGGGGAGCAAGAAGCAAGCAGATGCTAACATTTTACTATTCCACAATATAGACTTCAGACTAAAATTATTCAGGAGAGACAAGAAGGGACACTTCATGCTAACCAAGGGAACAATTAACCAAGAAAAGATTATAATATTAAACTTATATGCACCAAACACTGGCTCCCCCAATTTCATAAAGCATACTATTGAACCAAAAATTACAGAATAATTCCAACTCAGATTTCTATACTCTAATTTCTTTAATAATAAATAAATGTAGAAAAATTTAAAGTTGAACAGATTTTAAAAACCGTACACAACAGAATATCATAAATGATTAGCTTCCACCCAGCTGAACCCAGTATAGCTCCCAAATCCATTATTATATCTAAAGGAAATGTTACAAAAGGAAACTACACAAAGCTGTAAAACATCTGAGTGTCCTTTTCCCAAAACTAGACTCAGCGTCACTGGGTAATAAGCCAATCATGTTCTTCCTGGACCCCTCTGATCCTGCATCTTATATAAAGCACATGCAAAGCTTTAGAAAAGAAAGGGACACAGTGAACCAACATCGGCTGCTTTATCCATTTAATGCAGCCGTTGTAAGTGTGCTCAACATTTGCGTGCCACTGGCAGTCCATTAATGTTGTGTGAACCCGTGGAAGTCTAAATGCTGACTGTGGTCACTGAAGAGTTCTGTAATTGCTGTACCAGCAAACATAGAAAATCCGAAAGGATTTGTGTGAATTCTTTACATTATTAAAGAAATCAAGAAACAATGTGTGACATACCACGAAGGGACCCATGGCCCTCCTAAAAAATCCTGGAGCAATCTACTAAGTATAACATCATACACAGGAGAGGCTGCACGCCCAGGCTAGCGTGAGAATACTCATATGTGTAGGCTAGTTCATCTTAATATTATCCAGACATGACCCAAGCCAAAGTACAGAGGAAATGGCTTTTGTTCACAGGCCTAATTTAAATGCAGGTAATTATCAGTACATCAAACTCATGGTCCCTCTATGGAACGAACCCCCTTTTGGCTCACATTAAGATAAATCAGTAGGTTGCCTTTTGGATCCATCTGCAATTTATCATTTCATATATGTAAATTATTTGTCTTTTGAATACCTGTGAACAATAAACAGCACAGAGCTGTTGTCATATTTAAGGCTCTCATTTCTTATTGAGGCACATATAATGAAAGTGTGCCTGAGATTTGATGAAGACATTTTCTTTTAAAGATTGACTTATCTTAATTTTATGTGCTGAGTGTTTTGTTTTCACATATATATATGTGTACAGCCCGCAGCCTGAAGCCTCAAGGTCAGAGGAGGGGGTCAGACGCCCTGCAACTGGACTTCTCAGTGGTTGTGAGCTACCACGTGGATGCTGGGAACTGAGCGTGCATCCTCGGAAGAGCAACAAGTGATCTTCATCACTAAGCCCCCTCTCTGGCCTCTTGATGATTCAGTCTATGTTGCTGAGTCTGCAACTGTTTTGTTCACATGCTAACCCGAGGGAAGGGGTTTAACCCACCAACCTCCATTTCCTGGCTGGAAAAATGAGGATAATGGCACAAGGCAGTTGAGAGAGGAAGTGGGGATGAGCTACAAGGCTTAATGAAGTAAATGTGAGGGGGTTTGGCGAACCCGCCTGTAAGCAGCCAGGCCAGATGAAGAATGTAATTACTCGGGCTCACATTGGAATGTTTATTCTTTAACGAGAACTGTGCTTTTGACAAAACTATAATTTTTCAGAAATTTCCCCTTTTCCTTGCAAAATACCCGGTTCTCCAAATGCTAGTCACAAAGAGAGACTGCAGTTGGGTATAGCTGCTTATATGACAGTGTTTGTTATGACTTTCCCTTTTCGGTCTCTTCAGATAGAGTCAGCAGATGCCTGCCTGATCCTTGCCAATAAGTACTGCGCTGACCCGGATGCAGAAGATGCCTCCAACATCATGAGGTAACTCAGGGCACCAGGTGCTGGGGAAGGTGCTGGACTCGTCTCCTAATAGGCTACATGCAACCTTTCCTTTGTAGTGGGGGGTGATCTGCAGGGGGCTGTCTCTGTGAACCATCTTCTCTTCATGAACCACACACCAATGGCTCCTGTACAGAGCTGATTGTAATGAAGAGAGTGCTGACATACAGAGTGCCACCCACAAGAGGTTCCGACTTTGCAGATAGCAGGCCTGCTCTTGGGTTTCTGATTCCTACAGAAATAACTAGAAAGGGGACGAGAGGTGAAGGCTTGAATCAAAGCACTATGCTCACAGGGTTGGGGTGCGTGTGGCTCAGGGTGTGAAGTGCTTGCTGTGTTGGCTTCTGCCTCCTATGAACTTACACCACACATGCAGACACATACCCCTAAAACCTTAATTTTCATATACTTTAAAATCCTATTATCTGAAAGGAATTAGACCCAAGATGTGATTACTTGGGAGGGTCTTACCTCCAGGAGGTATTTTTCAGCATGTGGAGATCTTGCATTTGACACAACTAGCAGATGGTAGTGCTGGAATCCTGTGGATTCCAGGGATGGCCAGGGATGCTTCCAAGCTTCCCCCAATGCATAGCACACTCCCTATCTAGCTATTTGACTCAAAATTCCAATAGCTGAGGCCTAGGAACCCCTTTTTAGTGCCTCCTCAGTGTCTCTACATCAGGTTATTGTTACTGTGAAAACTATTGGTCTATTCGCTTGTCTCAGTTTCCCCAGATGAGTGTTCTTCAGTGGTTTTAACATTAACACCAATATTTGAGATACTGCATTATATAATTTCTTAATACTATTTGGATTGGAGTTCTTCCTCCTCCTCCTCCTCCTTCCCTTCTTTCTTCTCCTCCTCCTCCTTCCAGATCATAGTCTGGGGAGAAACCAACCTAGACTACCACTAGTTAGTGCCTTTTGTGCACATGGGCTAGGCCTCTTAGAAGTTAATTTTAACCTTGACTCTAATGCCTAAATTTACTCCCATTTCAGAAAAGAAGTTTTCTTTAGCTATTCTTCCAACAGATTTGTCATCATACCCTTTATCTATAAAGCAACCCCCAAATCCAAACATTTTGCTCTCATTAGCTAAATTCCTTTTAGAGTTTGCGTGTGTGTGTGTGTGTGTGTGTGTGTGTGTGTGTGTGTGTGTGTGTGTGTGTGCCAGTGTGTGTGCCTGTGTGTAACTTGAGATAGGTGAGGATAACAAGGAGAATCTTCTGGAGAGACCATGGACTAAGGGAAACACTTCATTTCCACTGTATTTCCAACAACTCTTACTTAACAGTGATCATCTATCCTTTGGGCCAGACGTGGTCTAAAGGCTACTTGTAGCCCACTTCTCTGGGACCCAAGGATTCACCTCAAGGTGAGGGTTGGGAAGCTGCCTTTGGGTATTTAGTGATCGTGACTACTTCATCTTGGCTTTAGTTATTGTTCATCAGTTACATGCATTTTCTCAGCAGCGAGGCCAAGGAATTTCCCAGCTTCCTCTAGGTTCCTCAAGTCCCCCGCCAGCATCTTATGTCTGGAAGGGGCCATCTGATGCCTTCTTCTCTCTTCCCATTTATTTCCCTTTGGCCATAGGCTCTCTTCCATTTTTTAAGGAAATCTGTGCATAAAGTCTAGGAAGACTTGGTTTGCCAGGCTGCCAAGGAGATGAAGCAGATCTGGCTTCCCACTGGGCTCCATCTCCTTACCAGCCTTCATGGGAAAGTGATCACACAGGTCAACATCAGTTTAGAACGTGTCCCTTGTCATTTTCTGAACTAACTAGCATTTCTGTCTTTTGACACATTTTTTCCCCTTTCTTTTGAAGTGGTAAAAACGTCCCTTCAAGGGATAAGGCTCCATCTTCTTTCTTGTTCCAAGTAAAGAAATCAGGAGAATGAAGCTCATGGTTTTGAGCTTACAGAGGAGTAGAAATGAATATTAACATGAAGTGGGCATTTCTTATAATTGGAGTATTTTGTTCAAACCCTGAATATGAAGGGTTAATGTGAACAACATGGGTGCCTGGGAGAAAGGTGGGAGGTCAGGGTATAGAACTCACTGGGTCAGAAATGCAAGTAACTCATCCACTAAGGAGAATCAGGAGGAAGACCCAGAAGAGAGCGGGAAGCTCAGGGTTAAATGTGGGTTCAGCTTTTCTTTTATTTGTATATTCCTCCTTAGCTTAATGAGACCAGTCTGCTGCTTTTGAAATTAAAATGTCAAAGAGCCATTTGAAATGAGCTAATGCAGAAAGCTAGCTGGCTCTGTGGACTGCACTGAGAGGCCGACAGAGGCTCAGAAGCCTTGAGTTATAAGCAGGGGCCAACATGACAGTCTCTCAGAAATAAGGGAGGGAGTTCCTCCTAGTGCAAGGACTAGTGCAGGGTGGATGTATGCAGAGAGACACTTTCTCAGGAAAGCAAGCTCCTCTGGCTGCAGTTTCTTCAGCTGAAGCTGCTGTCTGCTCGCCTTTTCTCCAGTTTTGCAGAAAGGTGGCAAAGTGAAGACCTGAGCTTGGTGGGAACTTTGTGGGGGCGGTTGTGATAATTGTGCTTGCGTTCCTGATGAGGCTTAGGAGGCCAGCCTTTCTCCAGAATTCCATTCCTTAGCCTTCCTTGTCACAGAAGGAAATGTACAATGTCACCTCTGACAGGGTCGGTAATGACAAAAACCATAACTTACACACGGAGAGGGCTGTTAATGATTTCAAAGCACTTTAACATCTGGTCTCTCATTTGCTCCTCATACCAAGCCTGTGAAGTGAACAACACAGGTACCACTGGCCCCAGTGTCCAGATGAGAAGACAGGAACGCAGAGCCCCGGGATTTCCGGAGGGTCATCTGGTTCATTAGCACAATAGCGGTGCTGAAAGCCAGGTGTTTCCATTCACGGGCTCCTTACTTCTTCCCTGTGCTTGTGTGATTGACAGGAGAAGGGATGTCAGGGAAGATTGGCTGGTGGGGTCACCCAGACTCAGTAAAGGACTGAGGAGAATCAGAGGGGATTTCCTACCAGATCACTGTCTCTATAGGGTGATGATATTTAGCCTGAACCAGTGGTCAAGTCGTCATTATGCTGTGGAAGGCAGTGTCCTTGATCCTATCCCAAGAGATCTGCTTAGAATTCATATCTATGAGAAGGTCCAAAGGGTTTGTGCTAATCAGAGCCATTTGTCAGGTGGCCTGGTTGGGTTGTCATCATTGATTCAAGTTGTTAACTGGACACAGAGCAGAGATTTTAGGCTGGGGAGTGGGGGGACTGCAGCCCCCCAGAAACTTAAGGTCTTGTATTACCTGTCTATAAGCATCCAAAGAGGCCATCTCCTATCCATCCAAGTTTCTACTCTGTATCCTAGGTTTCATGGGAGCCCCTTGTGTTACTTTTTTAAGGCAGAGACTCATGTAGCCCAGGCTAGTTTCCTCTGCAGTCACATCTAGCCTTAGCGTCTTGATCACCCACCTCCATCCATCACATGGTCACAGGGTCTGTTACTCTGGTGTTTTAATCCCTAGAATATACACCAATGGCTGCCTTGCTGTTTTTTTTTTTTTCATGCTACTACTGGGCGTGGTGAGGAGGACACATTCTCTCTGGGGTAGGACCCAAAGCCCCCTGGCTAGCCTTGGCTGCTGACTTTAACCAGGGTCACCTCATCAAATGGATCCTTCATCACACTCTGACTTACACAGAGCCTGATTTGGTTCCGGTTCTGTCTCTTTCAGAGTGATCTCCATAAAGAACTACCACCCGAAAATCAGGATCATCACTCAGATGCTGCAGTATCATAACAAGGTAAGTGGTGAGCCTCTTCTACGCCTGAAGGCATCCTCAGAGCTTGGTCACAGTATCTTCTCTCTCCCCATACAGTCTCACATACATCCACATAAGCACGCTGGCAAAGAAATGTGATTCTCAGTTAAAATCTCCCATCTCTCTAGGACATTTCTTTGGGGCAAACAGCTTGGGTTTTGTGGTGGGTCATTGGGAGGAAGCCCCTCCTTTGCCTTCTTGTACTAATTCATTCACTCAGGAAGACGCCATTGAATCCTTTGGTTAAGAAATATTGATGTGTTCTTAAATCCTGTCCATACCTTAAGTTCCAACAACTTGCATTTCTATGTCGTGCAGTCATTCAGTCAATATCTATTGAATACCTACTCTGTAATTAACACTCTTCCTGCTGCTACTCAGGGGGTAGGCTAACTGTGAAGATAAAATCAGATTTTGTGTCCTTAGAGACTAATCAAGTAAGGTGTAGACAGTGTACCAGATAAGCGATAGGATTTCTCTATGTGTAGCCAGGGGCATTTGAAGGAACATAACACAAGTTGGGTAGAGAAAGCAGAACAGGGTGTCACCCTCAAATTCAGAAAGGGAAGCTGTCCAGTAACACCTGGGGATGTTTATCCAAAGTTTATACTTAATAAATGTCCCCCCCTCTTCCCAGTGTTAAAGCTTCCAGTGGGGGCTAGTTAGAAAGAGTACAAACAGGAGTGTTAGTGTCACTGCCCTGTGGTTACCTCTCACTGAATCAGGGTTCAAGGTCTCCTATCCAGAGACAGCCAGCCCTCCTTCTCCCGGCTGGAAGTTGAGCTCTCTGGGCAGCTTTGGAAGAAGGAAGGTAGCTCTTGTTCTATTTGATGTGGTACCAGTTGTCTTCTTAATGGAGCTTAGAAACTGGAGGCTTCACAGCACCTGGGGCCAGGTGTCCTGTCTGAACAGAAATAAGTCCCCTGAGGGTTATGTGTGACAGCATGCCCCATCTTATAGGCCATATTCTCTACAAAACAAGCCATCAGGTGACCCAGAGAAAACCCCACTCTGCCAAATGCCACCAGCACCATGCCATTATTTCTTAATTGCTGGCAAGGGCTGGCCCATTTTGCTGTGTGGTGGCCCATCAGAGGCCATTGCTGAGTGGGTCCTGCTGTCAGCAACTGGCCCACTGCTTGGAACTGCTGCCCAGTGCAGGCCATTGCCCAGCCCTCGGCAGGTGGCTCTATTGGAGATTCTGTTACTCTCCAGCCAGTGGGTGTTGGTGGTAGGCACTGAAGGTGACTCTCCTATTTGTCTCTGAAAACTCAGGGATGAGATAAGGGGGCTATCAGTAACTCACAGGTGTCAACCCGGAGAAGCTCTTGACGGCAGCCTCTGTAGGTGGAGGTGGATTTTATTAGGGAGGCTGTGACTGGTGACAGCTCCCGCTGCAAGGAACACTCCTTCTTTCATTTGTGATTTGAAATTTCATTTAGTGTGGGAGTGCTTTAAGCGATTGTTTAGATTTTTGGCTGAATTTAGACTGAATAGGAAAATTAATGTTGTATGTTTAGAAAGAGATGTCAGTTCCTTTTCTTCTCTTTCCAAGGAGTGCTGGTGTAGCGTCTTCAAGAAATTAAAGAGCTTTTCAGCCGTGTAGTTCTTGTCAAACTCAAAGCAACTTGACTGGCCTCGGAGCCAGATGGTACCTGGTCAGTATTCACATGAGCACAGCCACTCAGACGTCTTGGATAGAATCTGCAACCCAATCATTCAGACACTGTGGTGAAGACATCACCAGACCTATGATTATTTGCTTAAGACCTATCATGTTTAGAACCATGCTGCTCTACTTGGGTTTCTGGGTCAGGCAAAATCGTTTTCAGAACAGTGATGGACCAGGAAGGATGCGCGGATAGAGTAACTTTGACAGAGGATATTTTTTCTCTCTCTCATTTTACATCTCCCCTTTAGAGTTAAAAGTCCTCTTGTCTTTATTTTTCTTCAATCATTCTTAGCAGATTTCTGAATAGACAGTTCTTCCTCCTGGTTCATAATTCTGCAGTTGCCTGTGATGCTCCCAGCTACCCTTTTCAGATACACTTCTTCTTCTCTTCCAACATTTTTTTTCTTCTTGTGGCCTTTTTTCCTGCACCCACCCAAGATACACAGAGAGCGCCACCCACTTACACACGCACTTAGGAAAGGCGTGGTATACATGTGAAAACTATGCCACTAAGCACCTATTCTGGAGGGCATAATTGCTCCCACAGATGGACATCAGGCTTGAAATAAAAACAATGTCAAACCCCTGTGATGTAATGAGGATGATATTCTAGAGCCTAGAGGGGCGCAGGGAAACTGCTGGCCTTGAGTTTGTCATCATAATAATTACAGACATTTGTGTCCTGTTTTACGGTTTTAAAAGAGCTTTGACATCCGTTATCTCATTTAGTCCTCATTGGGCCATCTGTGCATTTTAGCATCCCAGTGCAACTTCAGACTATCGGGAGTCAAAGCGCTATTCTAGGCTGAACAACTCTGGTGAGCACAAATCAGGGTCACTCAAGAGCCAGAAAACTAGAACAGAGTAGCCTACTGCCGCCTTCTATTTATTTATTTTTTAAATATTCTATTAATTTATTCATATTACATCTCAATTGTTATCCCATCCCTTGTATCCTCCCATTCTTCCCTCCCTCCTGCTTTCCCCCTACTCCCCTCCCCTATGACTGTGACTGAGGGGGACCTCCTCCCCCTGTATATGCTCACAGGGTATCAAGTCTCTTCTTGGTAGCCTGCTATCCTTCCTATGAGTGCCACCAGGCCTCTCCATCAAGGGGATGTGGTCAAATATGGGGCACCAGAGTTCGTATGAAAGTCAGACCCCACTCTCCACTCAACTGTGGAGAATGTCCTGTCCATTGGCTAGATCTGGGTAGGGGTTCGAAGTTTACTGCCTGTATTGTCCTTGGCTGGTGCCATGGTTTGAGCAGGACCCCTGGGTCCAGATCCGCCTGTCATAATGTTCTTCTTGTAGGTTTCTAGGACCCTCTGGATCCTTTTATTTCCCCATTCTCCCATGCTTTTCTCACTTAAAGTTCCAATAGGATGTCCTCCCCTCTGACCCACATTCCTGGTAAGTGAAGACTTTCATGAGACATGCCCCACCATCAAACCAAATAACCCAATTACGAAATAGGGCTCAGAACTAAACAGAGAATTCTCAACAGAGGAATATCGAATGGCTGAGAAACACTTAAAGAAATGCTCAGTGTCATTAGTCATCAGAGAAATGCAAATCAAAACGACCCACCAGAATGGCTAAGATCAAAAATTCAAGTGACATCACAATGTGGTGAGGATGTGGAGAAAAAGGAACACTCCTTCATTGCTGGTGGGAATGCAAACTGGTACAACCACTTTGGAAATCTACCTTGCCCTTTCTCAGAAAAATGGGAATAAGGCTTCCTCAAGACCCAGCTATTCCACTCCTTGGAATATACCCAGAAAATGTTCCACCACACAACAGGGACATAAGCTCAACCATGTTCATAGTGGCCTTATTCATAATTGCCAGAACATGGAAATAGCCTAAGTGTCCCTCAGTAGAAGAATGGATAAAGAAACTGTGGTACATTTACACTATGGAATACTACTCAGCTACTAAAAGCAAGGAATTCCCGAAATTTGTGGACAAATGGATTGAACTAGAAATGATCATAATGAGTGAGTTCACACAGAAGCAGAAAGAGTCAAATGGCACATATTTATATCCGAATACTAACCTCCTTCTATTTAAAAGAGACTGTAGCGCACTGAAACAAACTGTGGTTCCTGGGGGGAAGGGTGGTTCTCTCCAACATGGGTCTGTTTATGGTGGCTAAATTATACAGAGAAAACTTATAAAGTCTGGCCATCTCTGAACGCAGAGGGAAAAGACGGTGTTAGCCGACATGCGGGTACACGGTTTAAAGCTCTGCAAACACAGGATGACGTATGACACACTGGGAAAAGTGTTAGTCCTAATAACCCACCTATTAATGGGTCTCCTATTTCCACAAAAGAATCTAATGAAAGAGGCTTGTGCCTCTGGTTTGGAAACCAAGTCCTCAATTCAGATGCCAGTTCTTTGAGCATCCTCATTGTCTGTTTGGCGTGCGGGACACGTTTGGGTTAATCAGTGCCTTCATACCTTTACTTTATCTGTGATAAAATACTCTGGCCAAAGCTCCTAAATGAAGGAAGGCTTTGTTTCTGGTCACAACTCAAGGCTTGATCTATCATAGAGGGGAGGCCAAGCTCCTAGGTGTTTAAAGTAGCTGGTTATGACACATCCACAATTGGGAAGTAGAGAGATGATTACCTAACAGTTGCCCAGCTCCTCTTATTCATATATATGGTCCAGGACTCAGACCAGGGATGGAGCCAGTCACAGTGGCTGGGTCATCATCCTTCACAGGCATGCCCCGAGGCCCGTCTCCTGGATGCGCCTGGATTCTGTCATGTTGACAGCACAAATCACCATGGGCAGCTTTCTGTCACTCTAACAAATACATGGGGTAAAAATTTTGGAGGCTGTGGGCCATGATGAGTTGGCCTTGTCTTGTTAGGCTTGTGGTGAGGCAACGCGTCATTCTGGGAGAGACTGATGGAAAACAATGGATCGATTCATATCCACCAAACCAAAAAGAGGGCTGAGTGGTCCTCTGCTAGCCTCTCAGAAGGCAATGCTTTCCGTGACCCAAGGATCATCTGTTAAACGCTGCCTCCCAAAGGCTCCACTTCCTCCTAAGAGAGCACCATCCTGGGGGTGGAGCTGTTGGCATATGGTGCTTTAGTGGACACTGACTGAAGATGCTGACCACAGAGTACAGTTGTGGTCTCATCATTAGACATCACCATTTCGCACAGCATTTCTCCAAGGCCGGTATGCAGTAAGAGAAGGAAGTGTCACCAGTGTTCATTTCTCCTGACTTCCTGAGACAGCACATTTTCATAGTCCTCTTCCACAAAGCGAAGGATGGTCCAGTTGCGTGAATAGAGGGAAGTTACGGTTAATGTTGGACCTCAATTTTTCTCTTTGCCAAGTTAAAAAGATTTTGCCTCCTGATTCCTGTGTGGAAATGATGGCATTTTTCACCAGACCCAACTTCCCTCAAACGAAAAAGGGTGGCATTTCCAAAAAATAAGGAATTTGAGTCCCTGGGTCAACATCCTGCCCTGCCTTCATGCACTCAGCCTTCCCTCTTGGCCGTTGCCACTTCAGCTTCCCTTCTTGCCCCATGACTGGAGAAAATACAATGACCATGAGAGGAGGCACAGGAAGCTGGAAATTAATGCAACTTTCTACATGGGACATGAGGGACCCAAGGCTCACATGCCAGAACTACATATTTTGGATGGCATAGAGATAGCACAGCCTTTCTACAAGGTTTTGATGGTTTCTTTGAAGATGGCATGGAAGTTATGTGATGTCTCTTTAGGGACCAGACCACCCAAATCTCTTGTCACACACAAGTTCATTACTTGGATGTAATTTCTCATTCTTCTCACATGAGTATTTCTCCACATGGATGGATGCCTTTTATACCATGCCAGGAGGTAAAATGAAAAAGCTGACATCTTAAGTCAGAGAAGGGTGGGGAGAGACATGGGTAAGAGGGTGGGGCTATCTGTTGGTGTTGAGTGTGTGATGTGCAGAAGACCCTCAGTTGCTCAGCCCTACACATACCACACTCCTCTGTGGACCACACACGGCCCTATTTTACGCATACTCTGGTCAGGGAGCAAGCATTCATTCTTGCAGCAGTAACCACTGCTGGCATGGGACTGGAGACTCTCACAGGGGTGGATTTTGCAAGCAGACATTTTGCAAGAGTAGGATTTCTCCAAGCAGAGCGAAGAGGCCTGGGCTCTGCCCTTTGCTTCTGCAGTGGAATCTTCCACCCTTCTATTACAACTGGCCTCTGTTGTCCTGAGAGTGAAGCGAAACCTCTTCTGCTGTTCCCTGTTTGCTGATGTGTGGGGAGAAATAATTTCAGAGCTATAGAATCTTGGCATGGACAGGGACTTAGAAGGACTCTGGGTCAACTTCCTCTACAAAGCACGATTTACTCTAGCAGTTTGGAAACATGCTAAGTTTTAGGGATAAAGACCTTGTGCTCTTTTTTTTTTTTTTAAAGTAACCTCCATTTATTAGACAATGTCATCCTTAGAAAGTTCATTTATCAAACAAGCCAAAACCCTTTGCTTTCTTTTAATATATGCCAGGCCAGTCCGAATCCTGGCTCTAAGAACAGAGTAGGGCAAGCTATCTTGAGGTAGCAGTACCCGAGGCAGTAAGAGGTGATGGCCACACTGTGTCCTTGAGGATGGCGTCCCTCTGCATCTTGGACAGTTCTGGCCCTGTTTACTGTTTCTTAAAAAGGTCCTTTGCAGGACACTCAGCTCCTTCTGTCTTCATTATTTTTCTCTGGCCATTATTCAATTGATCATTTCCCTTTTCAAGTTCGGCTGTTAAACCTGGATCAAGTCCCATGGAAGGAATGTGGCCTGTTCATATAGGATAAAGAGTTTATTTCCTTTGCTCTGGAGACAGTTTATAGCAAGCAGGCTTTGGCTTTCTGTGCCATGGATCTCGTGGCCTCTAATTAAGGTTCTAGTTACTTACACATGTAAATGTTATGCCCCTTCTCTGTCTCTCTCTGTCTCTCTCTGTCTCTGTCTCTGTCTCTCTCTGTCTCTCTCTGTCTCTGTCTCTGTCTCTCTCTGTCTCTCTGTCTCTGTCTCTGTCTCTGTCTCTGTCTCTCTCTGTCTCTCTCTCAAGTCTGTCTCCTTGTTTCACATTTATATAGCGGATGTTTTGGGGTGTACGTGTTGACCCTGACATGCAGGTCTTGTAACTCTCTTCTGTTGTTATCGTTGCTACTTGTAAATCCCCAAACACTAGAAGACTTCCCAAATTTCAACTTTTTCACTCACACTGTTGTGTACAGCCCTCTGCCACATGCCACTTGCCTTGTGTGTGTGAGCATGGCTCTGTGAGTTGGGGGTCTGACTGTGGCACAGGATGGTCCATCTGACGGAGACTGCAGGATGTCTGAGTCTGTGCACAGTGGCCTCCAGAGAAGCAGTGTTACCTCCTACATGTAGCCTTTAGGCTCTCCACATCTACTCAGTTAGAAACTTAGCAAAACAGGGCCAACAACCTGTGGTTTTGTATACATTGCAGGGTATGCAGGTACCCACTCAAGTTTGGGACGTGGCTGATCAAGACTATTGAGAAGTCAGGAAAGAAAATCCAAGAGCACACAAACACATACATCTGGCAATCCAATACAATGAGAGAGAGAGAGAGAGAGAGAGAGAGAGAGAGAGAGAGAGAGAGAGCAGCCACTTTAAAAAGCAAGCTAACTAGGCTTCTTAATACTGGGGGCTGGTGTGTCTCACAAGAGAAAAATCCTCTCTGGATTGAATCTGGCTAAACAGCAAACTTGAGAGGAGGATGTGGGTCTGGTGAGCGTAGAAGCAACATTGCCAAGAGGCCCCAGTCTGCTGAACAGAAGCACCGAGGCCAATAACAGGCCTCGGATTCGGGCAGAGGGAAGAAAGGATGAGTTTGGATGACCCAGTGTCCTTGGACAATGCAGCAGTTCCCAAAAGAGACTGTCGATGCTCAGACATGGAGCAGACCAGGGTCTCATGCCTCTTGTTATTCCCACAGGCCCATCTGCTCAACATCCCCAGCTGGAATTGGAAAGAAGGTGATGACGCAATATGCCTCGCAGAACTCAAGTTGGGCTTCATAGCCCAGAGCTGTCTGGCTCAAGGCCTCTCCACAATGCTTGCCAACCTCTTCTCTATGAGGTCATTCATAAAGGTAACGTCTTGTCTTATTAGAGCACATTAGCCTAGGATTCCGTTTGTCATGGGGTTGAGTGAAGCACAGCTTAAACTCAAAACAGATTGGCGAGCTTTAACGTCTCTGGTGGAGGAGAAATTCCTTGTTACAGATTTGGGAACGAGGCCAGCTCCTTTCAAAATTATGTTTTTATTTTTATTTGGCACATCCGTGGCCATTAAATGATTGTTCAAAGCGCAGTCCTCTCTCTTTTTTTAGATAAACCACATGTTTATCTATCAACAAAGCCTCCGCTGTTAAAACAAAAATATGATTTATATATATTCCATATGGCACCAGAGTGCCTAAAGAAAAGAATTATCATTTTCCTCTTTTATATCAAGTGGCTGGTGGACCTCTCACTGTGTGGATAAATGCAGACCATGTGTTTGTGCTGAAGCCCAAACCCCAACAACATAATTCATTTATTTACTTGTGCACAATCAAGGAGGCCAGCGAGGCTGACATGCCATGGCTATTTGAATGGAGAAAGAAAAGATGAACTGACTCTTTACCCCAAGAGACATGCAGTCTGGATGTGTTCATCTCCCTGTCAGTGCTCACTGAGCAGCCACTCCCAGTCTCCAGATGGCTGCTGGACCGACTCGGGGAGACAGGATGAACCCACTCCGTTCCCCAGGGCCATGAGTGCCTCTGAGTCTGGGCGCCTGAATAAGCAAGCTCCTCGAGTGTGGGCTGAGGAAGTCAAGGTGGCGCACCACGTTTCTGAATTGTGTTACTCAGAGCTGGAGTGTGCCGGATCTTTACCCTTTGTACCTGAGCCGTTGGCATTACTTAACCAATAGGTAGTTTTCATAGTACGGCTTAAGGAATAACTTGCCTTGGACCCGGCTTCCATCACTGTAGCAGCGCTCACAGTCAATGACATCTTCACTTAACATGGGTTCTCTTGCATTTATTCTGTTCCCATAGGCCTGAGCTCAACAGAACTTCAGGTTCAACCTCACTTACAAATAAAGTCACTGAGTGCCTCTAAATGTCTTCTCTAATCCAGGCTGCTTTTGTCCCGCACAGACGAAACTGAAGGCAGGAGAAGCGAAATTAGCAGGGAGATCTGCGTGGCGGTGTTTAGAGACTGGGCACCAAAGCCAGATGTAGCCATGCGTCTCCCAGGACTTGTCTGTTCAGTCAGGGGAGCCCAGACCTAGGATAGCGAACTGTCACTGAGAGAACTGCCCTGGCTCTTTCAGTGGAGCTCTGGTGGTTTTCTTGCAGCAGAGCCTTGCTCACGGGGCACAGCACGCGGTCTGAAGAACTGGGTTCTTCTTCCTTGTGTTGATGTCACATGGGCCTTGGCAGAGCCCCACCACAGATGGGGCCACTTGACATGCGTATGTTTTGATTTTGTGGTGCCTGCATGGTAACTAGATCTGCCTGTCAAGAAAATTAATAAAATGGATGTGACACTGATTCTTCAATGTTATTACCAGCAGAGGGAACTTCTGCCTGGCTTTCCTCGGGACCCTGATGGGCCTCACCTCTAAAGCCAAGGACGTTCCTTCCAGCCCCGCTAATCCCATTGCCAAGTTCCTATTTAGGAAGAGCCTGTGGGAAAGGCTGGACCGGGCCCTGGTGTAACTGAAAACACATTTCCCTCCCAGGGTTCTGTTACTTCACTGTTTCTCTTCGGGGCCAGCTCTCCCATGTTTGGAGGCAGCTCTTGGCACATGACCTTTTGACACGGAGGTGGTCTTTGTGTTAGAATTTGCTAAGGGCATAGCCTACAAGTAATGTGACTTCCTTTCCTACATTTTAAATTTTAGAGTAAGGATAGTCTTATTTAATGCAGTTCCCGTTCTATATTGTCATCTATGTATGCTGACCCCTCAATCCTAGCACCATCGTCTCTTCTAGGACCTCAGGAAAATCATAATGTTATCCTATCCTTGGTGTGTGTTTTTTTTATATTATTGCAAAGCATTTGCATGTTTTTGTTTGTGATGAGTGCAGGTGGAGAAGGGAACCTGTAAATGGACTCTTGTTTACAGCAACCACTTCCTTCCCCAACGCCCCCAACTTGCTACGGTAGAGGATCCATCAGCATCTCCAGCAGGAGGAGGCTTTGGCAGTGCTTCATCCTTGGGGAACGCTTAGCAGTTATTGAAGCCACAGGGAGACGTGAGCCCGCCTTCTCCCTGGATCTGGACAGGTTGTGTCTGTTTCCTCGCTCTGCAGAATATATTATGATCTGCTTCTGCTAAAGGAGCAAGATAAGCAAGATTCTTAATAGCGCAGATGTTCCACAGGCGGAAGCTCGGTGGCTGTCACTGGCACCTTTTATTATGTATGGGACCAAAAGTCCAAGACCCAAGCTGAGGACAGTAAGGCTGAACAGAAGAAAGAGCTGCCACTGGAATATAGAATTAAGAAGAAAAAGAAAAAGAAAAAAGGCCCTGGACCATAGATGAGAAGAAATATGTGGGGGTAACTAAACTACTTATCCTCCTACTGGTCACTCTCAATGACCAAACCTAAGGGCCCCAAATCCTGCACCTTTTAAAACTTAGACATCCTTTGGATATGTCACCTCTGAATGGACCTAAATATTTTGGGATTGATTGATATTTTTAACCTACCTTTTTAGGAGTAATGAGTTATTTGACTTTGGTGATTGCTGTAGAAATTTTTGGTTTCTGTTTTTTTTTTTCTTCCATGGTTATTCATTCTTAGTTTATTCCATTTCTGCTTCAATGCATTTCCTTTACTGTTAAGATGCACTGGCATTTATAAATTCATACTAACCATGCATCCGATGTCTTTCTGAAAAAGGCCCAAGTTGGTCCCCGGGGTTTCTATAACTTGATGGCTGTTCGCAGGGCAAGCCAAGTGTTTTTTTCCATAGCAAGGCTTCATTTTTACCCTTGATGTCCCATAATCAGAGCCAGCAGATGCTCTGGTGACTGTGACTTATCTCCTCGCCTGGTACATCCTGTTTACTCTACACTCTCTGATCTCCTTCCACTGGGCGCTCAGATTTCAGGGAGAGTCTTCTTAATGTCCTCTGGAGAGCCAATACAATGGCCTTGTTTAGCCTGTCTGCCATCGCCTCAGCCCTCAACAAGTGGGCCATACTTTAAAACTGTTGATTTTGGGGGGTTTGTTTTTGTTTTTTAGTTTCTGTAGTTTTAACTTCTTGTTCGGCCTGTGGAGTCTCAGGCTGAGCCTTGACCTTCCATTTTCATGAGCTGGGCTGTTATTCTTACTAGAGGAAGCCATTCTTGCACAGCGTGTTGTTGTATGTGCTGGTTTCTCTGAAATTGACTGACTCTTAAAATTGCTTCTCATTTGACATAAAACTTCCAGTTAAGTACATTAAAATAGGTCTCACGATTGCCAGTTATTTTAACTCTGTTAATTTTTCATTTTACATACGAGAGAGAGAGAGAGAGAGAGAGAGAGAGAGAGAGAGAGAGAGAGAGAGAGAGAGGAGGGAGGGAAGGAAGAGAGAGAGAGAGAGAGAGAGAGAGAGAGAGAGAGAGAGAGAGAGAGGTGGGGGAAGGGAGAGAGGGAGAGAGACTATGCTATAGCATGCAGTCTGCATTCTTTGTAAAGGAAGTCAGTCGTGAGAATGCAGACAACATATGATGTTAGTGTGGTGATTTAAAGGAGAATGTGTCCTCCATGCGCTCTGATAGTGGACACTTGCTTCACAGCTGGTGGTGCTGTTCGGGGAGGTTGAAGGGGGTGAGCCATGCTGGAGGAAGTGTTCCACTGGGGGTGGATTCTGAGAGTTCATAGATTTATTTACTCTGATTCGCTATCTCTGTTTCATGATTGTGGTTAAAAACGTGATCTCCCAGCTTCTGCCTCTAGCTGCCATGCCTACCTCTTGTTGCCATGCCTACCTCTTGTTGCCATGCCTACCTCTTGTTGCTATTGCCTCTCCACCATGATGGATTTTCCCTCTGATACTGTAAACCAAATAAATGCTCCCTTTTATAAGTTGTCTTAATCGTAATATTCTGTCATGCCCAACTATATAGCCATGCCCAACTAAAGTGAATCATTTTAGTATCTCCAGCTTGGATTATTATATTTGTGCACAGGTGGGTGTTTGTATAAGTTCATGTGTAAAAATAATCTTGTTTGGGAGCTGGAAATATAAAGACCTTTGAATAACTGCCCAAGTATACCGAATTCTAACTCCTTTTAAGGCCTTGAACTTAATACTGTATCTATATTATTTTATTTTACTCTCCCAAGGCCCTACGTACATGGGCACTGTCACCAGCTTCACTTTATGGGGACAGACACCATGCAGTAAGAGAAGTGCAGACATTTGTACGAGGGCAGGTATGTTAGAGCTGACCAACCCAGGAATCAGTTCCAGCTTTGTCCTTGAGGACACCAAGAGGAAAGAAAGGGTGAGGTGATTCCTTAGCAAGTATAGCCACCTTAGTGTGAGGCTTAGTTTCTGGCCTTCATCTTAAGGAAAGCATTGATTCAATAGAGATTCTAGGGGCACCTATATCCCGACTGTATTTCAGGCAGCACACATAGTACAGCAATGTGCTTATGGCTCTGAACCCCGCTAAGATTCAGAAAGCTTCTCTTCTGATGGGGAATGGGTGGGCACATGTTTACATAGCCCTGCCAATTAGTCTTGTTCACCTTTGTCTCTGGCCATCTCCCTAAGGGCCACTGTCACTGTATCAGCCGGGTAAGGAGTTCACTTAGGCTGTGCTCTCACAAGAAGGAGAATGAACCAGGCTCTCAAGAGGACCGGCTTAAGCAGGTTCTCCCGGGAGAAGGCAAGTGAATCAGGGTTCTCTGGCAGAAGCAAAACAATTGTTTGCGTGATGTCTGCATGTGTAGGTATGTACATGCAGTCAAGCGTCACATAATGGCATTTCAACTAGTGGCCGACTGCATAGACACTAGGAGTCCCGTATTATGCAGTGGTGCTCATTCTTATCTTGGCTTGTAGATGAACATACTTTGATATTTACATAGTGAAATTACCCACTAGAGCCTCTTATTTAATAGATGTGTCTGCATCATGAATCAATGCATCACTCCATCACTTATCTATCTGTAATCAAGAGAGGGAACTTTTGATTAAAGGCAGTTGATTCACTTGTCACGAGGGCGGAGTCAACAATGTCTGCACTAGAGCCGCTGGAGAGCTGTAGGGATAGTGCCAATCAGTTTGAAGACCCAAGAATAATAGATAGTATAGGTTTCCATCCAGATAACCAAGTCAGGATGAGGCCCACACTGTAGTTCAAGAGTGAAATGTAGAGAGAACAGGTTTCTAATGACTCCTAGTTGGTGTTCCATTACAGCTTCTGATGGTCTGGATATGATCCTCCCACAGTGAGAAGATAATCTCTTTGATGCCACCACCTCAAAAATATTAATCGTATCTGGAAATACCTTCACAGCTGTGTCCGGAGCAATAGCTAATATCTGGGAACTTCATGACCCAGTCAAGTTAACACATAAAGTTAGCTAACACAGCCACCCACTTTTATCTCCTGATGGGTTTAAACACTACAGCCCATGCCTTGGTCACCATGCCAGAAGCATAGCTCATCCTCTTGTGAGAGTGTGAGGAGCGTTAAGGTCTCAAGACAGGCCACAGTTGCCATGGATATGGCTGGGATAATAAGAGTATGTCTCGGACTGTGAACCCACAGAGAAGACTGTGATCCACAAGTGTTCTTGACTCCACTACCTGTGGCTGATGCTACGCAAAACACAAAGAGCTTCCTGAAAATGGGATGCTTTGCCAGGCTCTCAACGAGAAAACAGTTCCCAATACAGCTACTCGTGCTTCTCTGGGAGTATAAAATATTTTTAGTATCATTAAGATATAGCGATGACTCGCAGACTTATGTCTCCGACCACAACCCAGCTGTATCGAAGCAACTGTCACTCAGCATTGCCTTTTGAAGGTGGCATCTCCTCTCAGAGTTGGCATTTCCAGAATGAAAGCCCTCTTCTTGTCTGTGTGCTTGCCAGTTCAGTGTCACCGTTCATAGCTGGCAATGTCATCTTTCCCGATACTCACCTTTAGGGTCTTCTTGAACTCCCAACCCAACCTCCTTCAAGCAGCAGATTTCAATTCAGCCTGACACCCTGACTGGACTTTGAAAACAGGCTCAGATTAATTTTGTTCCTTCTCAAGTCTCGGATGGAGTTGAAGGCCAGATAGTTTAGTTTTACAGTTAAGCTTAGTTGTTTCGGGGTTAAGATGTTTTTAGATCTAGATAGATGTTTTAAGTTGACAGAGATGAGATATGATAGATATTGATTTACATTCAAAATTTTAGACTTACCAAAATAGGAAATATGTTTTCTTCAAGGTTGACAAATACAAATAGCCAAAACATTATGAATGTAACATTAATATAATTCCTGATTGTTTCATGGTTCTTCTTGCTGTTTGTAGTTTATTTTATATGTGTGTAATAATATAAATATATATGTAAAAAATAAAAATATTTTTAAAAGAGGAAAGAAAATAGGCCCAGAATCTGAGCACTTCCCACCAGCTTCATTCTTACTGCCAGATTCAAAGAACCACCATCTTTTCTGGAGATACTAGCCTTCTAGATGTTCAAGTCTAGACTCAGCATGTTTTTTCAAACCATCTTCCCAAACATGAATGAGGTCGGACCATCTTTTCATAAGTCTACTCATGTTATCCAATTGCCTCAAGCCCAAAATGGTAGCATTGTCTGCCAAGTTCCTGGGATTTTGCTGTCCCTAGTGCTGGCTTGCACCTTGTGTCCCTCACATTCCCTTTACTGGTGTAGGATTTATCCTTGCTGTGGTCCCTCTATCTAGAATGTTCTTCTTTCTCCTAAGTAGATGCTTGGTTTCTGTCAAGCCATACTGTCTTTGCTCACAGCAAAACTTGTCAGTGAGGCAGTCTTTAAAACATCAGGATTTTTTTTATAAAGTGATTAAAAACAAACTTTTAATTATAGTATGCAAACAGAAAAGGCTATTTGTAATAAATGTTTACTTTGTTAAATATTCGTCAACTCAGCACTCCCATGTATCCAGGGCACAGATTAAGAAATAGCACATTATTGGTACCCTAAGAATTCTCACTTTTCTCACTTATTTTCTAAGTCGGGTAATTGGCTTTGTTTCTTTCTGAATCACCTTTGGAAATGTTACATTCTACATTATTGAACACTTCAATCTATGAAGATTGTGTGTCACCTCTTTGTGTGTGGAGGGCGCGGCAGAGTGGTGACTCTGACTGTAACCTAAGACCTTGCACACACTAGATAGGCACCCTGCCCTGCCTGTGTTGTCGTTTTGAGACAGTGTCTTGTTATATAATTTGAGTTAGTCTCCAACCCATGGTCTTCTGTTTGTCCTTTGCGAGTGCTAAGATAGCCCGGCACGTGCCACATCGCCAACAGCACATCATCTATTAAGGGGCACTTGATGTTTCAATTGCTTCTCTGGCAAACTGTAGGACAGTCACGAAGAAACTAAGCTTAGAAGACTTTCTGGGGGCTCAGTGGGTTTCTTAGTGGGCAGATGTCACATGTTTCCCTGTTCTCTAGGGAGGATGTAGATGCTCTTTTCTCTCTAGGGTGATAAGATTTCCATGTGGTAAAACAGTGGAATCACATTTTAGAAATCCTCATCGCCCTAGCCTGCATGCTCCAGACACATCCTCCTGGCTCTGTGTGTTTGTCTATCCCTTTCCCATGGTGTTGTTTCTTGTTTATTTCTCCTTTCCTTTGTCATGGAAACACTGGGAAGCCAGGGCTACTTGCTAGAGCCTCAGTGGCTAGCTACAGCCTGGTAACAGGGGCTCAATAAATGTGTCTTGAATGAATGAATGGATGCGTGGTTGGATGGATGGATGGATGGATGGATGGATGGATGGATAGATGGATGGATGGATGGATGGATGGATGGATGGATGGATAGATGGATGGATGGATGGATGGATGGATGGATAGATGGATAGATGGATGGATGGATGGATGGATAGATGGATGGATGGATGGATAGATGGATGGATGGATGGATGGATAGATGGATGGATGGATAGATGGATGGATGGATGGATAGATGGATGGATAGATGGATGGATAGATGGATGGATGGATGGATGGATGGATAGATGGATGGATGGATGGATGGATGGATGGATGGATGGATAGATGGATGGATGGATAGATGGATGGATGGATGGATAGATGGATGGATAGATGGATGGATGGATGGATAGATGGATGGATAGATGGATGGATAGATGGATGGATGGATGGATGGATGGATAGATGGATGGATGGATGGATGGATGGATGGATGGATAGATGGATGGATGGATGGATGGATGGATGGATGGATGGATGGATAGATGGATGGATGGATGGATGGATGGATAGATGGATGGATGGATGGATAGATGGACTCCAGCTTAGCCTAGCCAGCCTGTGTTACAGATAGCTTGGTGTGGGGTCCAGAGTAACAGGCACTTAGAATTTGGTATGATTTGGGTTCTGAAATGTCTTCCTCTGCTACTGTGTGCGGTTCACTGGCCCAATTAAAGAGCTTCAGTTCAGCATAAAAAGCTTGAAATGCAAAGCTTTATAATCCTTGGCAAGGCTTGCAAAGAAGCGCGTTAGGTTTGGTTATAAACCATCTTGACTGCCAGAAAATATAGTCAGTGGGTTGTTTAAATTCACAAATCAAAATAAACACCCTGAAATTGAAATACATTCACTAAATCTCAGTATCCTATTTGGGCCAGCGTGATTGTGCATCTTTTTTTCCCCTTCCTACTTTAGTCTCTTTAGATCAGAGGCCTTGCCACAAGATGTTGCCCCCTCCGGCATCACCATCCTCTGCCCACGCTCTCTCACGCCCAACTCGAAGCTGAGTAACTTCCATGCAAACTATTTCAAATAAAGAGAGAAGTAATCCGTGAGCTATTAACAGGGATTCCGTTCCCCTATGGCCCTGGTAATTTCTAGAACATTGAATTAAGGAGTTCTCAGACCTTTACAAATTCTCAAGGCAAACATTATTAGCAAAGAGAAGGCCGTGCAACATGTAAGAAGATTGCCAGAAAATGTCAATGGAACTTCTGAATAAAATAAAGAAGCTCCAGCTCTCTCTCCATCTCACCCCACTCCCTCCCTCTAACATGATTAGAAAGTCATTTCATGTGTCTTGTGTGCTCGGTCAGTCAAAAGCAACCCTACATGATTAATGGTGACAGGGGACACATTTAACTGATTAGTCTTTACTTTGCAGCAAAATGATTTGTGTAAACTGTCTGCCTAGCATTAAAGGTAAAACAAACTTAGAAACCCCAAAATGTTATATTTTCATCTAATATTTTCCTTTTGGTTTCATAGCTGTAATCGCATATGGATTCTTTTAGTTAGCTCTTGGCGTGGACTGAACAAAGGGGAAGGCAGGGCAGAGAGATTACATAATGCATGCAGAGTCCATGCGCAGGGAGTGTGGAGCTGTGAAAGCCACAGCAGTCAGGACTTAATGTGACAACCCAAGAGAAGCTGAGGCACTCTCTGGCCCCGTCATATGCCAGGATGTTGTCACTGGTGTGCAACGAGGGCCAGTGCCTTGACCAGGCCTTTTGACATTAAACGGAGCCCTTTCAGAAACTATTAAGTAACTGCACATGCTCTTCTGTGCAAGCAGACGTCACAGGCCTAACCCACCTGGCCTCCCTGCTCTTCTTGCTGCCTCTCTTCCTACTCTTCCTCTTCTTCTTTCTCTCTTTCCCCTCCCTGTCACTGTTAGTAACCATTCAAGCAAGAGGCCTCCTGAGGCTATGTAAGCCATACAGAATATAACTGCACATTCACTTAAGTCTGCTGGCTAGTGACACAACCATACCAAGTGTGGGTCCTCACAGAGCACTGAGGAGCAATCTAGAACTTTCAGTCATCTGGGAGTACAAACCCAGGAGTCACCATTGAATTAATAAGTTGTGTATTTTGTCACAAACTAGATTTATCTGAGTCCCCTCAGTTTGCATGGTTCTTTTTTGGGGGTTACAAGTTTTACATACTTTTATTATCCAATTTTTCTCTTTTGTTTTTAAATGTTTGTGTGTGCCTCTGACTGTCTGTCTTTGGATCGCATGCGTGCAGTGTCCACCAGGGTCTCGATCTCTGGAATTTAGAGTTACAGCTGGTTGTGAGCTTCCTTCCCAATATGGGTGCTGGGAACTAAGCTTTGGTCCCCTGCAAGAGCAGCCAGTGCTTTCAGACGTCGAGCCATCCATCCCTCCAGCCACAAGGCAAACATTTTTTACCGAAATCAGATTTTATTTGTCCAAAAGGATAAGCATGCACACACACACACACACACACACACACACACACACACACACACACACTAAAATTTCAAACTAAGATAATTTTCAAAGGTAGGAAACATATTCTGGCCCCTTTCCTATGTGCTTTTTAGTGTTAAAACGAGCCAGACACATATGTCTTCTGAGACTATGATGCTTTCTCATATGGGAGGATTTGCTGCTTCAGTCAAGTGCTTTAACCAAGCAGGGAAGGGGTTTGGTAATATATTTGATGTGTGTGTGTGTGTGTGTGTGTGTGTGTGTGTGTGTGTGTGTGTGTGTAAGATAAAAAGCCTAGTCCCAATCATCTAAAGGAAGGGTGAGTGTGTCTGAATACAGTGCAGGAGAGGCTTCCAGCACGGGGAAGATTTCAGGGAAGGGGAAGCCAGAGCCCGAAGCGTTATGTAGTGTAACAAAAAGGAAATTTTCTAGGAGAAAACACTATGTTCATCCGTAACTCTCTCTAGCCTCTTCTGATCACAATAAAAGAATTTAAGTAACTCAAACAATTTGGGGTGAAGCTGTGAAGTAAGAAATCCCCAGTGTTAGTGGAGAAGTCTACTTGCTAGATCCAGCATTGTGTGTTGTGTGTGTGTGTGTGTGTGTGTGTGTGTGTGTGTGTGTCTGTTTTCCATTATAGAGAAATCCTTAAGCATGTGGTCCCATGAAGACTTGGGAATGGCTGCTCTCATCCAAGTCCAACGCCACATATTTTAACATATACGTGTAGGGCCACATATGGCCTCACAGAATACAGAATAGTTTCAAAGCCCCACATTCCCTTATGTTCACTCTGACTTTAAGACTCCCTAAGCCCTTAGCCTCTGAGGATCAGGGACCCGCTCTCTTTCACTGAAGCTCCATGTTTTCCTGTGAATCTTATGATAGTGCCATACAATGAATTTCTTTTCTTTCAGAATCCTTTTTTTTTTTTTTTTTTTTTTAGCTCCATCCAAGTTGTTGCCTGTATCAAGACTTCATTCCTTTTGGCTACTAAATGATATGACATTTTGATGGACATACCGGAGTTTGTTTATCAATTTATTCATGGAACAGGGGCGTCAATTAGCTATTCCCAGTTTTGGGGGTGTGGTGGTGGGAGGGGTTATAACAAGAGTTGACACACATACTTGTATGGACGTTTGTGTGTGTAAATGCCTGGGAATAGGATTGTTCGTTTATAAGGGTAAGCTTCTGTTTAACTTTAAAAGGAATTGCCGCCCGTTACCCAGGGTATCTGTGCCATTTTTATCCTCTCAGACTGTGAGCCCAAGTCAGCCTGTCCTTCCTTCTTCAAGTCGCTTTGGCCAGGACTTTAGTCACATGAGAAAACTCACTAATGCAGATGCGGACTCAGCCTACTACGGTTTGGTCCGTGGATTATTTAGAAGTGTATTGCTTAATCTCCAGTCTGGTGTCACAAGAGGCCCACATCCCCCCCCCCCCAAATTTTAGAATATTTGTACATACATAGTGAAATATCTTGGTGGCGAGATTCAAACCAAACCCACAGAGTTCACTAACGCCTGACATGTATTTTTACACCTATGACCCAAAGATACTTTTATACAGTTGTTAATTGATTCCAGACACGAAACGGTTTCCTGAGGTAGGTCTTATTCTTCTTGTAATGTAACATCTTTCAGATCTTGGAGCACTTTGGGGTTTTTCAGATTAGGGAAGTATAACCTGTGAACAGTTGTACTGTTGAGTTGTTCTGATGAACTTTCTGTTTCCTTGTGACGTTTTGACTCCATTTCTTTTTGTTAATTTTGTTTTGAAGAATAGTTGAGATATTAATTTCCAGAGACACTAGCCCTTTTCTTTTGTAGGGCTTTGGTGAAAATGTCTATGTCCCCTCTTCTTTGGACTGGTGTCCTCAAACATGCCAGGCCAGTGCTCTGTCTCTGACCCATAGTCACTCAACATGAACCCAACTACACCCTTAAATTCTAAGTTTATTTTCTCTTATAGACTCTATAGGTAGGTCATGTTAGAAAGTGAACTCTGTAAATGTTGGTTTATCTATGGGTGTGGTGTTAATTTATTTATTTATGACTCAAAAAAAATCAGTATATTTGGATTTAGTCTTAATACTTCCTGAGTTGCTTTCTGGTTTGATTCATGTGCGCTAGTACTTCTCTTTCATATTCTATTTGAGGCTATTTGGACACTGTCTTGAAAGCTATTTTAATTAACTATTGATACAGTTAATAAATGTGAGAGTGTATACCCATTTTTAATCATTGTATACATAAGCATTATGCATCTTGTATAGTCATATATATATATTAGTCATATATATATATTAGTCATATATATATATCAGCCCTGCAGTTTATTAGTGACTGTTTTTATTCTATAACTTTAGTTCTGTATTTTTACCTAGCAGGCCTAGGCTACATACATTTGCCTGTTCACGTGTAATGTAAAAACGTATCAGTCCAAGCCCTCATCCCCTCTCCATTAGCATGATACGGTGTTGTGCATTGCATGCTTGAGTGATGCTAAATCATTTGTCAAGTATCAAATGCAGCCCTTTGTTATCCCAAAGCTCATGATCTCCATGTTTCTGGATTTTGCTGGTGGCCCAGCTCCTCTGCTGTCATTCCCATTCCGTCAGCTTTGACAGCGAGTTTCGTGAGAGCCTCTCGGGGCAGCCGGCATTGTCTTCCTTTGCCAGAGAGGGCCTCTCAGTCAGCCTCGTTGCCAGAGAACATTTTTGATGGAGGTAGAATTCTTTAGTTTTCCTCTTCCCACGCTGTAAGAAATGCTCTTTCTTGAAAGAAAAGACATGAATTGGTCATGGCATCATCATTTCAGGGCCTTCACAAAGCTGTGTTTTTAGGCTGTAAGACTGCGTTTGAACATCACTGTGCCCGTTGGTATTGTTTTCGTCAGATGCTGGTCAGCCTCTGTAACATTCAGTTACTGTTCTCTGTGTTATTCAAGGCATTTTAGAGCATTTCATAGGGCTCAGGATGTAGTTCACTGGTAGAGCATCGCTTAGCATGAGGCACTGTGTTCCAACAAACACTACAGGGATTCATTATGTATCTGTGGCAATTTTGAATATCAGATTATAGCCCTACACTTGCAAAGGACCAAGTCAAGTGTACACATAGCTGCATATGCACAGATACTTAGTGTAAGGCATGGATAGTAAAAAGGGGGTGATAATTGTAACTGCAGACTATTTTAGCCTTAAGATGTTCGTAACCTTTATGAAGTCATGTCACAAGTAAGCAAATGTATTTGCCCCCATACCCTTTTTATCATAGAAAGAATTGATTTTTCTGTGTCAGGGTTAATAAGTAACTCTAAGAATTCAACTGCTTTTTCTGAACTACCTTTATTACATTGAGGTATGTCCCTTGAAGCCCTAATCTCTCCAGGATTTTTACCATGAAGGGATGTTGGAATTTGTCAAAGGCCTTTTCTGCATCTAATGAGATGATTGTTTGGTGTTTTATTTCAGTTAACTTATTTTGCGGATTTCATTTATTAATTTTCATATATTTAACCATCTCTGCGTCTCTGGAATAAATCCTACTTGATAATAGAATGTTTTTGATATGTTCTTGGATTGTTTGCAAATATTTTATTGAATATTTTTTGTATCTGTGTCCACAAGGAAATTGATCTGTAATTCTCTTTGTTGAATCTTGGTGTGTGTTTTGGGTATCATGATAACTGTGGACTCATAAAATTAATTGGGAAATGTTAAGGAAAAAAAAAAAGAAATGCTCTTCTTGCTTCCTTCCTTTGTGGTGAGAAGTCCCTCTGTCCTTGTTAGCCAATGAGGGTAGCTTTCTCAGGATCCTGTCACGGCTCCAGGATCCTCCAGGCTTCTGTTGTCTTTCTAATGTGCCTGGGCCATTATTCTTTTGGGTCCTTCCTGGGCCCATTCTTGAAATGCTAGCCTATTGGTAAAACTTGGTTTTAGGATCCCCAGACCATGAATGATGGATTTTCTTTTTTAATCTTCTACAACACTCAAACTTTCTGTTTGAATTTTTTAATCCTCTTTTTCTGTTGCTCATACTACACAATTTATATTTCTTCATATTTAAATGAATTGACTCTTTCCTCTATCATCTTCACGCTATTAAATCCACCCCATTAATATTTTAGTGACAGCCATGTTCAATTCTGGATTTTACATTTGATTCTTTATTACTATTTATTTATTTTATTGCTGATTCATTATTAATGTGTGTGTGTGTGTGTGTGTGTGTGTGTGTGTGTGTGTGTGTGTGTGTGTGAGTGTGCACATGCACCTGTAGATGCAAGCAAAGACCAGACACGGCATTGAGTGTTCTTCTCTGTTACTCTCTACCTATTTTCTTTGAGACATAGTTTCTCCCTGAACCTAGAGCTAAGGTTTTTGAATAGACTGGAATCAAGCAAGCCCCGGCCGTTCTCTTGTCTCTGTCCCTTTCTAATATCTTACTGTGACATCCAGCTTCTTACGTGGTACTGGGATCTGAACTCCAGTCCTTAAGGTTATATAGCAAGCACTCTCAAATGCTGACCCATCTCTTCATCCCCCACTTATTTTCTATTTTTACTAAGTGTTTTGCATCATCATCACCATTATTATTATTATTATCATCATCATTATTATTATTACTTTATAAGTGTGATCTCCTTTAGAACATTTCTGTGAGTGCTAGGATGTGTCAGCTTATTGCAGTATTTTTTGTCATGAAAATACTGACACCTGCCATTTGTCTTCCCATGTTAGCTTGCATGCAAGTTTTCTTGATTATTCTTTACTCTTTATTGTATCCTAGACATTTTCATTATTTTATTATCAGTTTCTGAATCTTGTTATGCCTTGGTCATCATCTAATAGAGTTTGATTTAGAGTACAAGCTCTTCCTGGCCTTCTGTGTATTGTGAATTCCAGCTTTGTTTTTTCATCTTAAAGGTTTAGATGTACTGTTTGGATCTCCCCTGCCTCAGCCTCAGGATGGGTGGTGCTTTAATTCTCAAAGTCAGTATCTGCTGTGAAGAGCAGGTGTTCCCAGACACAGCAGAGGGTGAGCCCTGAGTTTATAAATAGTTCTGTAGGTTGCTTCCCCAAGATCTTTCTCTTTGATCTTTGCAATGTTTTCAGATCCATGGGCCCTTCCTTCCTTGATGCTCTAGCGAGGTGAGATTTTAGACATCCTGCTTTGTTGTGGCCTTTCCAGGTCCATGTAGACTAGTAGAAAAAGAGAGAGAGGAAGCAACAGAGCGCCATTTTCACTGTCCTGGGACCAAGATCCGATGACCCTCCTCCCCCCTTACCTTCTTCTGGATTGAGTTGTCACACCTGCCACTGTCCCCTTTGGATAGCCTGGGTGCAAGGCACAAAAACAAGTAGCTGGAAAGAATGGAAAAGCAACACTCATTTCCCACATTCCTTCTGAGTGTGAGTCCTTCCCTTTCCTGTCCTCAGAGCCAGAATGGAGGCTCCTAGAGCTTTCTTTGTCTGCAGTATGGTGGCCACTTTCAGGTTTGAATTGCTTTGAGGTCAGTCCACAGGATGCCAGGGGAGGTTGTGGCCAACACACTGTGGGTTTGGTGGCACGTCCTGCTGTAATCTTCTTCCTTGGCCTCCTTGCTGGTATGTATTGCTCAGAGTCTTGAAATCGCTGCTACAGTATTCTCTCTGGGGATATTCATGGTGTTCAGTTCAGGTAGACTGTGGTTAGAATGTATCACCCAAAAGGAGAAACTCACCTGTCTCTTTACAAACAGCTCGTGCCCCATATCTCTAAAACAGAGCGCATTGTCTCTCTTGCATTGTCATCAACACCTCCATTCTACTGTGTCAATGGTCACTCCCTTTGGGGAACCATTGAACTAAACAACCTTTGGCCAAAGGCAACGGATATCACAACCTGACAAGCTTCTGGACAGGGCGCAGCAAGACATCTCCTGATAGAACAATGTGAGATGGCGATTTCAACTGCAAAAACCGTTCGCTGACTTAGAGGAATGTTGGGACATCAGTTAAAAGGGTGCTGAGATCAATTTAAGCCTCCTTCTGCCATCTTGAAAAATCGCACTCCATAAAACCTTTCAACTGGGGATATTTTTTGTAGTTCTAGCCATTAACTGCCACATGTATTTCATGGCAACAAGAGTGATGCGGTCCCCTTGGTTGGTGTTTCAAGTTCACAGAGATACTGCTGTCCTGCCTTGAAGACTGTAGTCCGTGCTTACTATGAGATGAAAAGTGGATGGAATTAATTGCATGAGTTAGAAACATTACTTGTTCTTTCCATAGCCTGTTTGTAGACAGGCCATTTCTGATGCCCTGAGAAGTAGCATGGCTCTGTGCCCACCGAGTCTGCTGTAGAAGGGGCCGGAGTCTTCACTTTGCACGCTGGTGTCCTTCCCACCATTGTGCCCAAATGCCCAGCAGAGACACCTGAAGAGAGGGTTGGCTTGTGGTTTCTGAGGGTTCAGTCTCTGTTTGCTTAGTTCTGTGCTCAGAGCCAGGGCTTAATGGTGGAAGGAGCATGCTACGGAGAAGGGTCCCCTGCATGGCTGGCAAGAAGGCCAGTGTTACAACAGGAACTGGCTCTGGATGAAGCTCTCCCTGGGGCCCTCCCCTAGTGACATACTTCTTCAGATAAGCCTCACAGCTCAAAGTTTCGACAGCCTTCCAAAACCTCCTCAACAGCTGGGAACCAGGTGCTCATCAACATGAGACTGGGGTGATATTTCATATCCACACCATCAGCAGCCCCCCTACGCTTGTCCGTGTCTGTCCGCAGCTTCCATGTCCGTGCCGTTTGTCTTTAGGATAGTGGGGCCACTCCTTTTCGTTCCCTTTTGTTTTCATTTCCTGAGGAGCTCACTTTGGTTTCCCGTTTCAGCTAACCTCTGTCTGCCAATGGGAAGACCAGTCCCATTACAGATAGGCACCTTCCATTTTCCTTTATTAGATTAGCAAGGAAAGAGCCAGCAAAGGAAGGAACTTGGTGCCCTTTTCAGAATGGAATGAGGCATTCAGCTGAACTGTGGTTAAGGCGGGTCACCCACAGGTCCCCGAGCATCTGTATCTGTTTCTCTATGCGTATGTATCTGTAGATCAGGGTGGTACCCAAGTTTACCACCACAGCCCACGCCTCTCCTGTTAATCCCTGCTTGTAAAGTGTGGGCCACTTGCATGGTATGCAAGGTAAGGTGAGGAAGATGGCCAGACTAATTTAGGATGTTTTGCTGTGAGATTTTGGGTGTGTTATTCTGCTTCTAACCTTTACCTGTCTGGCAAAATAAAAGGAAAAGCTTAAGGTTGTCGGGAAATTAGCAATGCTCAAAAGCACCCAGCCCTGGGTTCATCCATCCTGCCCTTCTTGGGAGCGGTGGCCAGTCCTCCTTGCCATGAGACTAGAAACTAGTTAGCACCTGGTAGGAGAAGATAAAGGACAAAGCCTGATGGCTCACTGTGCTCCAAGGTGGCATGAAACATCTCTCTCTACCTATAATGCTTACAGCCATTGAAAAAACCATGTCTGAAAAAAAAATGTAGATGGCACTTGAGGGACAATGCCCAAGGTTTTCCCCTTCCCTTGTCCCCACATGCATGTACACATTCACATTTATATGTACACACACACACACACACACACGCACGCACGCACGCACGCACACACATGCACATGCACACGCACATGCACACAGACATGGACACGGACACAGACACGGACATACACCCACCCACAGTGTTTGGGAAGTTGCTGGTTTGTTAGCATGCCCATCATGTGAGGTGAATGTTTTAGATGACCGATATTGGGCTAGGTCCCCTGAAACACTTAGTGGGAAGATGCAGGATTGGCAGAGTCTAGCTCCATTTTCTCAGCCTGCAGCATGGTTCATCAGCCTAAATGGCACCAGTTCCCCAACCCCCATTAACCTTTCTGTTGTTAGTCCCGCACCTCCTCAAGTGTTCATGATTGTCTCTGTGTACTCACAGGTGAAAGCAGGGTGCATCTGTTGGCCTTCCTCCAGGCCCCTGAACCAATGGAGAGCTGCTGAGTGTTGACCTTAACCCATGTTATATATATGTTAATGAGAACCCACCCAGCAGGTGCAGCCACTGGCAGGGGAAACAACTGTAAGTTGGGATGAGCCACCTGCCCAGGACTCAGAGAGAGAGAGAGAGAGAGAGAGAGAGAGAGAGAGAGAGAGAGAGAGAGAGAGAGACAGACAGACAGAGAGAGAGAGAGACAGAGAGACAGAGAGAGAGAGAGAGAGCGCTTTGGGGATAGAATGGACCCTCCTTGCCGGACAGGACCATCACAAGTCCCCCTCCTCACCTCATGGAATGACAGCTGCAGGATGAGGGCCAGCCTGGCAGTTTTCTGGGCACACGGAACTGTAACATGTGCCAAGACCTCACTAGAAATGAACGGAGTTGAAGAAAATACACTCCGCAGAAGTGTCTTAGGAGGCATAAAATTTGTGGTTAGATGGAATACTCTAGTAAGCTAACAGGGTTGAGTCTTTTTTTTTCTTTTTCCAGAAGGAGTAGAACAGTAGATACTTTCTCCCTTGCTTTCTATAAGGCCCAGGTTGACTGGCCTGCAAACCCTAGCAAAGAGGAGAATGCGAAAGGAGTCCAGCACTGAATTATTGCAGCAGTAGAGGCTGAGGTTGCCAACCAGGTCGTTTTATATTTATTTACTTACTTAATTAAAAATTTTTCCTAATATTCAGCCTCATCTCAAAGTGCAGCCAAACATGTATTTAAGAAAGTAATAGTGTTTGAGGACATCAGAGACAGTTAAGTAAGTAAAGTGATGAGCACCTGCTTCTAACCCCTGGAACCAAGTTTTCACAAAAAGGAAAATAGCTGGAGAGATTGGCTCAGCATTTAGAGCACTGGCTGCTCTTTCAGAGGACCCGGGTTCAATAATCAGCAGCACATGGTGGCTTACAGCTGTCTGTCACTCCAGTCCTGGGAGTCCAGCGCTCTCTGCTGGCTTTCACTGGCACTTGTGCACACATAGTGCAGACATACCAGCAGGCAAGAAGGAACAGGGAGTGCAGCAGTCATGTGGCAGCACATGCTTTACAATCACATCTCTAATCTCTAGAGAAGTGGAGACACTGTGGCTTGGTGGTCTAGGCTCTTGGTGAGTCCCAGGCCATTGAAAAAACCATGTCTAAAAAAAATGTAGATGGCACTTGCGGGACAATGTCCAAGGTTATTCCCTTGTCTCCACATGCATGTACACATTCACATTTATATGTACACACACACACACACACACACACACACACACACGTACACGCACACGCACATGTACACAGACATGGACAAACACCTACCCACAGTGTTTGGGAAGTTGCTGGTTTGTTAGCATGCCCATCATGTGAGGTGAAGATTTGCCAAGTATCAGTTCAACATGAGCCCAGGAAGTAAGTAAGGCTGGATGTAAGGTCTAAGGCCATTTAAGAGGGAGATGAGAAATAAAAGCAGAATGGAGCACCTGCTGAAAGTAGTGGCAAGCATCATGTCTACACCCAGATCCATCCTGTTTCGTTTAGGCCGTCGGAGTCTTCTTAGCCCCAGGCTCCCTTTGGAAGTTGAGGCTTGTCTAGCCTGGTTACTGTTTACCACAGAGAAGGCTAGGTTAGGCCATCCTGCATCATCTTAATGGGGCTACCCACACATGGCCTGCCTCCTGTTTGGGGGGATTTCCTGTCATTTCTTCCAAGTAGTGAATTCTTCTCTCATCATCATGTGTGCTCAGGGCCGTTAGGAAAGTCTATAGAGGGCAAGATGCACTTCTGCAGAGTTCTAGTGTGTTTCTCCTTAATCCAGAGGACCATTCAGTGAGCACTGATGCTCTAGCCCTTTCTAGCAGCAGCTCAGTAGGGGAAAGTTGTGACTCACAGGCCTAGCATCTCACCAGCTTACATGCGTTTGAACAATAGAACACACCTTCAGAATCCTATCACCGTTGTCACTCCGACTCATCACCCACAATGACCGCTGACATTTATAGAACATCCCTGGAGTGACACTCAATAAATGACACAGGGTGACTATGCCACATGCATTTGCCAGGCCCCTGTGACACTGAATGTATCACCTCGCTTGAACTGCCTTCCTAGAAGCTAGTGCTACCTCCATTGTGCATGTAAGCAAGGTTATGCAGTTTGGCTGAGGGACAGTGAGGCTGGGACTCAAAGCAGGGTTTTCTCAGGCTTAAGCACTTCCCTATTCTGTTCCTCCGATCAGTGGGCACTCAGAACTGTGGCTACCCTGCCCACAAAAGAAAATTGCTAAGCCCAGCTAAATACCACAGTAATTTGTATACTGCCCACTTCCCCTCCCTGAATCAGATGCCTTCGTGATGAGGCTGGAAACCCTCTCTGGGAAGCCGCATAGAAGTCACTTTTAACTTCCTGTGAAAATATTCTCTAACTGGCAGGAGATTGTCCAGGTAACAATGAATGCACAGCAAACTGGGCAACTCTGCCTTTGGTACCTGGCTCACAAATAACCTATTTGGCTTCCCAATCACCCTGATACCTAAAAACAGCACAATTTATGCTTGAGGCTGCAATGGCTCTGTTCAGCCAGAAAGCAAAACTTTACGACCAAACCCTTTGCTCTGAAATGAAATCTCGTCTCTTTGGCTCGACTTTATTAGGCCATATTGTACAGCGATAGGAGACATAAGTATCCAGAATCTGCTGTCACTAAAATGGGACTGGGTTGGCAAGCATCTTCGTCCTCACATTCAACACTGTGTCCTAAAATGGGAAAGTTGAATAGAAATTAGGCATGCAAACCAGGGCCATTTTCTGAAACTTTATTTTTTAATTGAATTAAATATAGATATGTACATTGGTATTGAATCTGCACAGCACATATACAGATGGAAACTGAGCTATTAGTGAGGTCATCGGATCAATGGCGAGACACTAACTAGGTGAATCTGGACCCTGGAAATAGTGTTTAGACTAATTACCACAACAACCCAAACACTTGGAGGCCCATCTTGTGCCCAATTATGTACAAGCTTCCTCCATAACTGCCTCCAATCTCGTATATTATGAGTATCATTTTTTTTCCTGTCCTTAACTCAAACCCTTCAGGCTGCAGTGGAGTCTTTTCGATCTCTGGTCCATAAAGGCGTAATGGAGACTCCTGGTTCCTTGTTCTCCTGTGCCTGTGGGAACAACACTTGCCAGTTAACACACGGTCTCTGTGCTGCAGCATCACCTAGAAGCTTACCTCAGGACCATGGCATTTGTAGCTATATGCTCAACATGTTGCCTTGAACTGTCACATGCATATCAGAGTTGGGAAGTGGTGGACTTGAGGGGGCTGTCTCTGAGGACACTTGGAGTAAAACACCAGATGCACCCATTGCTAAGAAGCTGTTGTTAATAGCAGTGGATTTCCATCAAAGTGTCTAAGATTTCTCAAAGACCTAGACAACTCCCTAAAGGTTCGTGTCACCAAAAGTAAAGCTTACAGGATTGGGGAAATGTCTCATTCAGTAGAATGCTTTCCACATAAGTAAGCATGAGCACCTAAGTTTTAATTTCCAGCACTCGTGTTAAATAAATAAACACACACAAACACACACATAAATACAGCTAGGTATGGCCGTTAGCACTGGTACTCCCAGCCATGAAGGTGTGGATAGACAGAGATCCTTGGAGCTCATGGGCTGCCAGCCTAGCCAATTGATGAGCGCCAGGTTTAGGGAGAGAACTTACCTCAAAAAAAAAAAAAAAAAAAAAAAAAGACTAACTTAGAAGACACAAATTATCAACAGTCTCTGAGCTCTACATGCATGGCACAGGCATGCACATGTGCATGTGCACAAACACACGTAGACAACACACAAATACACAGAAGAAAGATCATAATTCCAGAATAAATTCAAATGTCCCATTCTGTCCAGCTTTCTTTTCTCCCAGTGTTTGTTTGTTTTTAAGATAGGGGGTTGGGTAGAGGGCATACCCATTTTCAGAAGGTAGGAGTAATGACATTGCCAAATGTCATTTCCTCTGGGCTCAGTCTGTCTCCCCTGAATTATTGCTTGCGTTGACATTGGAATCTGAACAGTGAGAAGGCAAAGGGGCCTTGGTCCCCTGGGGAAGATGGCATAGGCTGAGGCAAGGAGGGCAGGACTTCTCTTCAGAGAAAGGAAGTGGGGCATGTGGAAGGAAGGAAGGACAGCCAAAACACCCATGGGTTCTCAAGCCTTCCGTCTCTCAAACCCAAGCCTCTAAATTACTGGATCTTGGAATTTAGAAAGTATAAGCAACTTGCCCGGTAGCCCAAGATGTTGTGTAATGACATTTCCCAGAAAACAATTGCTCATAGTAAGAAGTTCCCTGGGAAGTTTCAAAATGACCCAATTGTACATACCTCCTTGCTACAGCCTAACGCCACAGACTTTTTCAGCACCAAGAGGCCAAAATTGGTTCATTTCATGCTCCAACACTAACTGATACAAAGTTATCCATGCTTACTTATGCTTAGACATCTGGAAAAATCGTGCCTGCTACTTTCTGTCACTTTATCTGGTTTCCTCATGCTTAGATCAACCCAGCAATACTGACTGGGCACTTCCTAGCTGCAGAGTAAGCTGGCAGTCGAGGGGGCAAGTCCCCTCGGAAGGCAGCTGCTTGGTTTCCAGGCCCAGCAGACACTGTCCCCCTGGAACTTGGATTCGTCTGAGCTATTCCACCTAGGATCCGGGATTCAGCAGGGTTCTACTGACTACCTGCTCTCCTCAGGGGGGATCAGCAACAGAGGAGAACAGCGGCTTGTAGGCACAATGCAGCTTGTTCTACTAACAGAAGATGGGGTTAGTGAGACAGCTAGCTAACAAGGGAGAGCCTGTGGGCCTGTTACACTTCATTGCTCTTCTGGTCAGATGTCTGGTGGGTCAC
Organism: Acomys minous; assembly: GCF_964271855.1. Classification (NCBI taxonomy): domain Eukaryota; kingdom Metazoa; phylum Chordata; class Mammalia; order Rodentia; family Muridae; genus Acomys; species Acomys minous. The sequence continues at coordinate 4,080,875 of NC_140490.1, forward strand.
ATGATCTGAGAGGCCAGCTAGCATACCCTGAGCACCTACTATGTACCTGGTGCCAGTACCAGGTACTGGATATGGATTGTTTAGTCCTTGTTGACTTGCTTGCACATGGGAGGTACCATGAGTATCCATAGAAGGAGGAAAGATAACATCAAACCGGGGACATGAGAAAAATCAGGCGGCATATAATCAAACAGGAAAAGTAGAAGCTTGACCATGGAAGAAAAATTGGCCACTGAGAGAAGATTGAAGGAAACAGTTATTCCACCGTGGGAACCCAAGCAAAGAAGTATTTAGCTTAGCGTTTCCCATCTCCATGGCCCACTCCTTAAAATAGAGGGTTCTATGACCACAGATAATGTTTCTCCCTTTGACTTTTATAGTTCATATCTGTAGTTAAATATGCTAAGAAACAGCACTCTAAAAAGACAAAAAAGTTTCAAATTTAATTAAAAAGTTAGTTTGTGTTGTTAAATCCAGTGCCCTATGTTGTTTTTTTTTAAATTCATCAAAAATATCACCCAACTATTACTATGTACCATGCCTGATTCAGGTAGTAGACTCAGATAAAATCGTTTTCTTCACAAGAGCTTACATTCTGGTTGGGTAGACCATAAATTTCCTCACCATTCAACTTGGTCCCAGGTAACACCTTGTAGTAAGTTCTGAAAGTAAATCTCCTCTTATTTTCCTTTTTTTTTCTTCTTTTCTTCTTCTTTTTCTTTTTGTTTTTTTTAACTTCAGGGAAGTTGCGTGTAGAAAGTAAAGATCATAAGATGGGAGGGTGCAATAATTATAGGCCAGTGGAATTTCAGATATAGCCCATGGTGGGTGGACAAGTGCTGTGAGACTTCTGTAGCTCACTTGACAGGAGATAGGACACATAAAAGGAAATAAGAATCCTAAAACAGTTTGATTGATTGTTTTACATTAGTCGTTGGACCCAGTGATGTAAGATTTTTGGCCCCTTACTTGGTGTGCCTTACCTTCTCATTTCTTATCTCTTTTAATTCACTTTTGCCCACTTTTTCTAACATTCAGGTGTGTATAAACAACACATATCAGAAATTAAAACAAAGCCCTGATTCCTTCCCATCAGATGTGTTGAGAATGGCTCCTTGGAAAGTCCTGGGGGCCAGGCTTAACTTTTGGGGTTAAGGCTGGTGTGGGAGGGGCTGTTCATGGGAACACTCGCTCACCTCCTTCTCCTTTACCTCTGTTAGTGTGATTTTGAGTGCTATTTTAAGACTTTTTTTTTTTTTGAGCAGAAGTGAAGATGTTATGAACTGTTAACAAGACTGCAAAACCAAATTCCATTTTGGGCAGATGGTGAATAGGCCAATCTTTATAACAGTTTGACATGTCTTAAACAAAAGCACCTTTTCTACATTGGAGAGAAAAATAAGAGAGAAGGAAAACCCTACACACCAGAAATAGAACCAGCTTCCTGTCAGAGAGATAATAGTATCTTAAATAACTTCTACATTGTTATTCTTTTAAAGAAGCCCATGTTGGTATTTCTGTTAACCCTTCTTTTACCTTCAAGCCCTTTGGTGCTTTGTGCTCCCCCAGGGATAATCTGTTCAGGGGGACAAAATAGTGAAAAATAACATGCATTGAAATCCTTTTGCATGTGGCATGCAAAATTTTTCTGTTAATTTTTCTCTGACTGCCTTATATGGGTTGATTTTTTTTCTCTATAAAGTCTAACAACAACATTAAAAAACTCACTTTATCTGGGAATAATAGAAAATCTGGCCCAGGTGCACCTCAAATTAATCTTTAGGGTTGTGTATTTATTTACTCATTTGAGGTCAAAGTGACTACTTACCTGGCATTCCATCCGGTCTCAAATAATGTGCTTTAATTTGCATCACTGTGAAGCCTTTGGGGGAAAAAATCTGCTATTCTTTCATTCTGTTTCCTCATTCTGGAAATCATGCCCTGAAATAGGCCATAAAAACAGAATGCCAAATTGTGATGAAGACCCTGAACTCCAGTGTCACTCCCAGAAAGCCGGCTGACCCCATCCTCATCCAAGAAGCATGGCATCGCTAGGACATTTGGCCAGAGAGGAAGAACATTCTGGAGTGGCAAATCATCCTTTGCCTCTGCTTTTCCCTCTGGCTCTCACTTTATCACCAGCCCATCCACCCAAAAAGCTGGATAGGCAGCCATTTTGTGCATCGGCACCCTGCGGTCCTAAGCACTGTCCTCTCATTTGGCTTTTAATTCGGCGAGGTGCTTTAAGGATCTGTAATTATACTGGAGCTAGAAGGGGCGGAGATGAACTATCCACCTGCCCTTTTGATCATCACTGGGGTGTGCTCATGAGCAATGGGCACAGAGAGAAAGAGAGGAGAGTCAGGGTCCCATTGACGTTGCAACACTGTCCTTTACAGCTAGAATTGAGAGCACGTGGAACCCCACCAAGTACTCCCCAGTGACAACACCCTGTTTGAGGAATGAGAATAAAAGAATGCACTCATTTTAGTGACAACTCCACGCACAAGTCAGCCAAGAGCCCATAAATTCTGATTTCATATTTATTGTTGTGGTAAAACGCTTGACATGTTCTGTGTGTGCTATTTCTTTTTTGTCAGAATAAATATGTTTTTAGGGGCTCTAAGACGGTGTTGGTCAGTTTGCATTACCACATTGTTGTGGAATACTGTAAAATGACAGGGATAATACACTGTATACTTTCAATGTGCAAGTATTCATTCATATGTGACTAACTAGTTTTGATGCTGTATTTCTAAGGTTTAAGGAGGTATCTTACCAGGGAAGGCATATTCACTGAGACTTTAGATAAACTTTGGAAAACAGTAAGCGGAGACTGGGTGCACTAACCTACGCCCCACGTGGGGCCATATTAGTGTGTAGATGTTATAGCTTATCTCATCTTATTGAAGCTATTAACATAATAAGCGTCAGTCTGGAAAATTTTCTTTCAGTTCTTTATTTCTGAGGTATATAAAATAGCATCTATTTGTAACAAGGCAGCATACTTATTTTTAATTAAATAAGGATGAGTATTGGATAACCTTCAGGGTCATTTGTATGGCTCCCGAGGTAAGAGTGGGCTTTTGTAAAATTGTGTGGCTCTAATTGACACAGTTATTCACTGGGAACAGCAGTCACCATGGCTGTTACAGATCCCAGCCAGGAGCGTTGAATTGTTCACATTCACCAGACAGTTAGTATTAGAGAAACACAGTTTCCTTCTAATCAAGGGAAGCACAGCAAACAAAAAGGTGCCATTCCCAGATCATCATTAGTAACACATGCAGAATTGGGATCAGGAAGGAGTGAGTTTGCCGAGAGCCAAGGCTGCTTATGGCTCTGGTTGGAAGATACACTGATGGTGAGGCGCTCTGCCCATGGGTTGGTGTAAAACCATTTGCTTGGGAGGTTCAACTAGACTGGTTGAAAAATTAGATCATGAAGGGTAGATAAATAAAACCATAAGAGGCGTAGGCAAGCTGGCCCAGCGGCTCACCCTCTCTCACTGGGCGCTCCCTGTGTGTTTGATGAATAAGGACCTACAGTGTATCACCTGCTCCTCTTGCTAGGAGCTCTTCTGAGACAGCTGGCGTTTGAAGTGACAGCCAGGGGATAAATTGCTGCCTCAGGAAATGCTTTGCCGTTGACTGATTGCTGAATGGCTGGAAAATTAATTTTGGCACCTTTCCTTAAGTCGTTTTGGTCCCATTCCTTCATTTTTCTGCTGGGAAACGTGTCCTCACATTACGGTTAAAAATACGTTGAGGATACAAACGTGGGGAGGAGTGCGTACTCCTTACAGAAAGAAGTTGCAGGCTGGGGCAGCTCTGCGGCACATGACAGAAAGCAGAGTTCTGCTCTGAACTCACAGCTCAGCTCAACATCAGTAGCTTCTCCTTGTTGACTGCTCACACTAATTAGTTCATGTCTGAGCTCCCGAGTACTTGATGAAGGGCTGGGTTGCTCTTCCCAGATTGGGTACTTGTATGTAACAAACCCTCTCTGTCCATAGACAACCTCTCTGGACACCTACCATGTTATCCCCGAGCAGGAAGTATTTGTGTGGGGTAGTTCAGAGCGTGAGCTCTTGATCCTGCCTGTGCCACCAATGGGCATTGTGACTGACTTTAAGTAAATATGTCTCAGGTGACAACAGCTTCCTCAGCTCTCTCCAAAGTTCTTAATAATTCCCATTCCCCCTCCCCACCTCTCTCTCTCTCTCTCTCTCTCTCTCTCTCTCTCTCTCTCTCTCTCTCTCTCTCACACACACACACACACACACACACACACACACACACACAGAGTTTTAAAATTCAGCTTATTTTATAATAACATCACCTCTTCTGTGGTAGTTCCATTGGCAAAGGTAAGAGGGATGTGAATAAACAAAACAAAACAAAACAAAAACACCAAGCGTGGTGGCTCACGCCTTTAATCCCAGCACTCAGTAGGCAGAGGCAGGTGGATCGCTGTGAGTTCAAAGCCAGCCTTGTCTACAAAGCAAGTCCAGGACAGCCAAGGCTACACAGAGAAACCCTGTCTGGAAAAAACAAAACCAAAACAAAACAAAAGCAAAAAAACTCCACAAACAACAACAACAACAACAACAACAACAACAACAAAAAACAAGAAAGAGGGATGTGTATTTTGCCCTTGCTTGTGTACATACTTGAAGGAAGCTGAGCCATGATAGAATGTCATGTTTCAAGCCCTGATACAGCTCAGGATGAGCGAAGTTCCATTTCCCTAGTTGGGACGTGGAAATGCCTTCGATTGCTGGTTCAGAGACTGGAGTCTGGGTTTGGGATGTAGCACGGTTGGCAGCATGCTTGCACACAGTGTTCCAACTCCAGCCCCTGCTACGCTGGGTGCGTTGACACGTTCCAACAATCCTAGCACTTGGGAGGTAGAAGTAGAAAGGTCAGAAGTTCAAATTCAAGGTCATCCTTGGTTTCAAAGAAAACTCAAGGTTGCCTGGGACATTATATGACCCATTACAAATGGCAAAAAGGTGGGATTTGAGTTTGATTTGGGGGGAGGGCCTTAGAAACATGATGCTCTTAACTGCCATCCAGCTCATAATGTCTCTGTCTAGCCAGAGGAGGCGTCCTGGTAAAAGACAAGACTGCATTGTTACTATGTGTTCTGTCTGAGTTAGCCCACATGGGCCGGCCAGGCACATGCAGAAGAGAGCCCATTAGAATAGCAGGTAGCCTTCCTAAAATGTGGGTGGATACAGTGGTCACCTTGGCCTTTGCTAGCCCTTGGCTCCTGAGAGTGCTCTGTATAGAACTCACCTGTTCTCTGCACAGGGGCCTTGTGTCTCCTCTGGGTTGTAAGGCCCAAAGAGTCAAGAAGAGTCGAGAGCGAGATCCTGGTGTCAACAGAGCTAGTTCCCAACCCTGACTCCTATGACAGAATTCTCTTTCTTTAGCGTAGTTTGACATCCTTTTGTTTAGTCATTAAAGAGTATTAGAACCAAGTATAATCATGAGTTGTCCTGATGAGGGCTTTAAAGTTTTTCCATTGCAGTAAAATACACATGATAGAAAAGCTAGCCATTCTTAAGCGTGTAGTTTCTTGGTATGAAGTACATTTGCAGTGCTATGTAACTGTCCCCACCACCCATCTTCAGAATTCTTCTGAGCTTGCACAATTGATGCTTTGTATCATGAAAACAATGACTGCCCCCAACCACCGCAGTGACCACTGTACAGCCTGTGTCTATGGACTTCAGGCATGGACCTCAGCGAACTGGATGCCCCTGTCTTAAATGAGTTGCCTTTTGTGACTGTGGACTTTTGTAGTTAGCATATGTTGCCAGGGTTCATCTGTACTGCAGCATTCCTTTCCTGAGCCTGCTGGACAATATGCCTTTGAGGGTCTGCACAACTCCAAGCTATCCCAAGTATTGCTGTTCTGATTCCTTATGCGGTCAGGAGCTGAGGTGCTGGCTGTATGGCAACTCTATTTCGAATTCAAGAACTGCTCCGCTGTTTCCCGTAGCAGCTACACCAGTTTACAGCCCTACTAACTACATGTCTTTGGAAATGATGCTAGTATAATTATATTAGCAGTGTGTGTATGTATATGTATAATACCTTAATTAGAAATCTTAAACACATTGTAGGCTGTGCATGTGCAAATAGCTCCAAAGGCAAGGAGGCCTTAAAGAGTCAGAGCAATGAATTTTAAACTCCTTACCACTTGTACAGTTGACTTGATGCTACTATGTTCAGCCTTGTAGATACTACCCAAGAATTTACATATGGATGTGGAAGAAGGGTTTTGTTTTATAGAATATTTTAAACATATTTTTCTAGTTGTTTGACTTTCAGTTCACAAATACTGCAGATTAGCCACAGAGGCATAATTTTGGGAAAAGGGGTGTGGAAAAAATCAATGGAAGCCAGATGTAGTTAGCTGGATAGTTAACTTTATCCTAGCCACACATAAGGAAAAATGTGGGAAAACAAACACCAGTTTAAAATCAGATTTAATCAGCCTCTGAAATAAGTCCTGCAATATAGAACACATTCACTAAATATTTACTGAGTGAATGAATCAATGAAATATTTCTGCTAAGTTTAACAAAAGCATGAACAATATTGTTATTCAATAAAGAATCTGTTTCTACTTACTTAACAAATTTATTGATTAACCTACAATAAAAATTCTTCTAAAATGTTAATTTGTTATATGAGGAGGCATGAAAATAATGACCTTAATTAAGTGATCAATATGAAATCCATATTAATTGAAGAGTACCAGTAACATTAAGATAAGGCTTATATTGTCAGTATTTTTGAAAATTACTTGTAATATTTAAGTTAGAAAAAAAAAGGCTGACACATTATTAAAGAACTGTACAGGCTCAAGCCAGACAAAATCCCAGCATGGAGATAGGTGAGCATAGAATTTCACACTTAGCCTAGGAGCTACTGACAACTGATAGGTGCCAGGAGAGGGAGCATCAGTTTTCATTAAGGGTGTAACTCCTGGCCAGTCAACTGTACTCCAGCAGATGAACACACATCCAAGAGTATATGGGCAGCAAAAGCTGGACTTGATGTGTTAATAAAAAAAGAAGACACAAAACTGGGTAGGTAGAAGTCGGGGAAGGATCTCATTAAGACCTGTAGGGTGGGTTTAATTATTCTAAAAATACATTGTATGAAAATTTCAAAGAACTGGTACAAAGTATTTTTTTTTAAACTGCTTTAATTAAAAAGTGTCTGCAAGCCCCTCTGGGCCCTTGTTAGTTGGCTTTGTTACTCTTCTAGTGGAGTTCCTGTCACCTCCAGGTCCTTTTATCCTTCCCCTGCCCAACCTTTCCACAAGACTCCCCACGCCTGGCCCAGTGTTTGGCTGTGAGTCTCCGTAACTGTCTCAGTCCACGGCTGGGTGGAACCTCTAAGAGGACAGCTAGGCCAGGCTCCTGTCTGCAAGCATAGCATAATACTGTTAATAGTGTCGGGGTTTGCTCTCCCCCGTGGGGTGGGTCTCAGGTTGGGCCAGGCATTGAATGGATATTACCTCTGTCTCTGTTCTATCTTTATCCCTGCACATCTAATAAGAGCATCAGGGGCTGCCTCTGAAACGGACTCTGCTGCCTGCTCCTGATCACTGCCTCATGGCAAGGCTGCCTTGCCAGGCCACAGGGGAAGAGGACAGGCTCAGTCCTGATGCAACTCGATGAGCTGGGGTGGGTGGGGCACCCCTTTTGTGAGGAACGGGGAGGGAGGATGGGAGTAGGAGGAGGGAGGGGACCGCAATCAGGATGTAAAGTGAATTAATTAATTAATTTGAAAAGTTTTTTTTCTTTTTTCTTTTTTTTAAGTAGAACTCTGATCCTTTAGGTAAACTATTTTCCCACAAAGCTCAGAATAGCTAACATGTGACATATAGACTTCGTTTTCAGTTATGCCAGGGCATAAGCCCACGGTTGAAGCCTCTGGTCTTTTCTGGACTTCCCATGGCTTCCTCGCATCCCAGTGGTGCAGTTCTCTCAGTTATCAGACTGATCAGCTATGGAAGAGCAGCACAACAAATGGTAAAGAGCTACTTCCTGTGGGTAGAACAGCTTCCTGTTGTCTTCCTATTTCCTAAGCCATCACAGGAAGTGAAGCCTTGAAAGTGAGCCAGCCAAGGAGTCCACTGAGCTGCCTCAACTCCCAGAGTGGTTCAGGCTTCTTATTTAATTTACTAGTTTCCAAAGATTGACTCCAACGAAGTGACCGTACTTGGAGACAGTTTTTGGGAAACCCAGCCAATAACCCAGCCAATAACCCAGCCAATAACCCAGTTATTATTTAGAAAAACTAAACACATTAATTTTAGTTAAGTTTTGGGCATAACCCCTTTGAAATTTTGCTTACTTTGAAACTCTGAAATATATAATTTCTTATTGTGATATTCTAAGTAGGGTGAGAAAAAAATCTCTTTTTTTCCCCTGAAGTAGAAACTTGTAGATAAAGTATAATGCGTATGTTTATGTATGTGTGTGTATGCTTGGGTAAAAGTCTTCAGAGAATACATAATCTATTTTAAAAACTAATATTCTACCACTCAGAAATAATTGCTACTATTCTGCTATAAATATTTCTAGACATTTTCATATGTCCCTATAAATATAAAGCCAGAGAGAACTTTTAAAAATAAAATTTCAGGCTCGGGCAGACAACTGCATGGTTAAGAGCACTTGCTGCCCCTCCAGAGGATTTGAGTTCGGTTCCCAGTACCCACACTGGGTGGCTCACAACCACCAGTAACTTCAGCAGATCTGATCCCTTCTTCTGGCTTTCACTGGTACCCATGTCCCTGTGCCATTCACTTACACCCACGTATACATAAAGAAGAAAACATAAACATTTATTGCAGTTCCTATTTGGTTTTTAAAATTTCATGTGACCTGTGGTTATTTGTAATGTTTCATGAATAGAAAAGGTATGTTTGTGTCCTTATATTGTTAACACATGTTTTAAGAGTGGCACAAACCCACAGCACCAGCTTTATCATACCTGTTTAAATGTTTGTTTCTTTGCTGTAGATACTCAAAATAGGAGACCTGCTTAAAGGAGTACATGGTTTCATGAATTTTGAAAATGCCTGCAAAATTGCTCTCCAGAAAGTTTTGTCAGTTGACAACTTGTCCATCATTATTGTAGAGGGGTCCCATGTCCCCATAGCCTTAGAAACCATTCAGGGCAGAGCAGAGCAAAGGGCTAGAGACCTGTCTCAGTCACTACAAGCATCAGCTTCACAATCGTGAGGAGCAGAATTTGGGTCTAGGACTCATATAACCAGATGCGTAGTCTGTAGTTGCCTGTAACTCCAGCACTGCAGTATCCAGCACCCTCTTCTGGCATCCACACCCACATACACACATGTCCATTCCCTCACATAGACACACACACATACAGATGCACACATGCACACCCACATGTACATGCACACACACAATTAAATATTGTTTTAAAAGCGAGGCAGTGCTTTGAAGGAAATCTACCTGAGTTCAGTACCTTTGTGGTCAGTGGAAGCTTCAGGTGGGTGCTGTGGGTCTGCTTCTAGCCCCTGAGGTTACCCACCAGGAAGGCCAATGTGTCACTATTGTACTTATTTGTTTAATGGTCTCTGCCATTTTGTGGCTAGCCTTTTAACTCTCTTCCTGTGCATTTTTCTCTTAGATTGAGGAAGACACATGGCAGAAGTACTACTTGGAAGGAGTCTCCAATGAAATGTACACAGAGTATCTCTCCAGTGCCTTCGTGGGTCTGTCCTTCCCTACTGTTTGTGAGTAAGTGACTGCTCACTGGATGGTCTGTGTATCTCAGGGATGGTTAAATGGGTCAGCAAGGGCAACATCCCATCTCTGTGCACACTGCTTGGGATGCTTGGCACTCATTGCTGGGCTCCTGTGGGCTCAGTCCTGAATGTGTGTGGACAGTAAAGCATGGACTGACAAGCGGAAGCCTTCGGGTTTATCCTCTAGGTTTCATAAATCGTGAGATTGGATCCCTGGTTTGTACAAACTTACAATTTTTGCGGTTTGCCTGCACATATTAAGTAGCACCACTGTGAGGTAGAAGCCTTTGAAAGGTGATGTGAACTCGTGTAGCCCTGGTTTTATTTTGTCTCATTTCATTTATTTATTCTTATCTCTCTCTCTCTGTGTATTATCTATGGTGGTAGGGATCGAACCCAGGGCCTCACCCTCAGACCCTATCTGTCTTCAATAGAGAAAAATCAAACCTTAGCAGTTCCAGGGTGAAGGATTAATCTGCCTTCTAACAAAGACGTTCAAAGTGCTTTTGCTACTAACTGAGGAATTATGCTGTCAAACGCACAGGAGGAGGCCTTGAAGAGGTCTTTTTGAGCACTGAGACAGCTGTAATACTAAAATAATAAGAACCGGAACTGGTTCCAAGGGCACTTGCAGCAGGCCATACCCTGTGCCCCCTGAAAGAACAGGTGTCCTGGCCTGAGAATTTCAGGCGTCCACCTTGAGGCATGATGGTACCCCCAGATTCACCACTTCTCACCTCTGGATTGAAGTACAATCAAACATGGGGGAATGTTCCCTGTGAGAACACAAACTCTGGAAGTGAAGACCCTCAAAGCTGGACCCACTGATACCTGACACCTTAGAAAAAAAATCAATGCTCTCACTGATGAAGGGGATCTGAGCTGAGGGAGAAGACCCACATCTTTGAGCTGTCTACTGCCCAGCCAAGCCTACCATCCAGAATTCTAGAGTGTAAAGTCTAAGGGTGCTAAATCAAAGCTGAGAGGCTTTTGGACTTCTGTTCTGTGTGTAGAAGGGAAAGGATGGAGATTCCTGTCAGGGACACAGCAGGTGTTCTCTGCCAGTCCCTGAACCCAAACCCCCAAGCACTCCAAAATGGTTTGGTTGTTTACAGAAATTTCTCACCCTGTCTCTAAGCGATAGTTTCGATGCTAAATGGACTGGAAAAGTGAATAGGTAATTGATTCGGAAGGAGCCTTTTCTGGAAATAGAAGCCGTATTGTAACTCCCGTGAGCTCCTGTCCCTGGGAGTGATTCCTCCTCCTGCTATAGATGAAGTTAGCCGGTTCAGGATGCTGAGAGGCCATCGTCTTTTGTAGCTTAGCCTGCTTCCGTGGGAGGTCCAGAGAAGTAAGAAACAGGAGAAACTGGCTCCTTAGGAAGGCTCTTGAAGCTCTCTCTGGTCAGCTGATACAGGGGTGGTCTGAGCATCAAGGCTGAGTTGGCAGCACCCAGAGTGGGGCCGGTGCTGTTACGGATGCTAGCTAGGAAAGCCAACACTCTCTTCCTTGGCTTAATTGTTTCTGGTTTAACTAGTGATGTGCCTGACAGGACCTCTTCCAGGGAAACACGCTGTCACCTCTAGCATTTATTTCTGCCCTTCTCTTCCTTTGCCCCTGGAAAAAGAGTCAGTTCTTTTTAAGACCAAGGGCAAGGACTGCCCCCCCACCCCCGAAGTTGTAACTGGGACAGCCACCGGGTGCACTGGGCCCGTGTATTTGGCACTGTTTCATTTGTTCAAGGCTAGTCGCCTGTATTTCTGAAACACGGCGTTTCACAAAATCAACACAAGAAAACCTGAATCTCTGGGCCCTCTTTAAAATCAGAGCTCACCACACAGGGCCCGTGTTTCTGCCAGATGCTAAATGGCTCCCATTGTTTAACAGAGGAGCTATATATGATTTCTCCTAAGCCAGAACAGAGTGACATCAACGACCCAGGTCAACTCTGCATCCTTCCAGCCAGGTGAAGCGCCATTAGCCTTCTGTGCCAGCATTGGAGTCTGGCATGCAGCAGCTGTGTATCCCAGTTACAGCCTCTAGGGGGAACAGTTCTCACCCTTAGTCTTCAGAAGAATTGACTTTTTCCAGGGGCAGAGGAAGAGGAGAGTGGGAACGCTAGGAATGCCATGACAGCATTCTTGGGGGGCACTCTTGTCAGGCACAACACCAGTGAAATATGAATGATTTACCTTGATTGATTTTCGTCTTTAGAGCATGTTCTAATGAGTGCAAAAACACCTCTTAGACCTACCTAGTTGTCAGAGAATTTAGTATTTGTTCAGTAATGGGTCTGAATGGAAAAAAAGAAGAAGAAGAAGAAGAAGAAGAAGAAGAAGAAGAAGAAGAAGAAGAAGAAGAAGAAGAAGAAGAAGAGGCAACTTTTGATGTGAGTGAGAATGTGTTCAGCCTGATGCGATTATTCCTTTAATGCAGCAATTCGGCAGAGGTGGAACTAATCAATAAAGAAAGGACATTTAATGAGATTTAGGAACAACCCAAAACATTGAAGCTCTCTTCAAGCATTTGATTATCTTGAGGCTTAATTATCTGTGTTTTCTACTTTAAATTAAAGAAAAGCCATAACTCAAAGTTACCAGCAGTTTAATGATAACACTCTTCAATTCAGGTTAATTAAAGCGCAACCGTAATTAGAGTGTAGTGCTGTATATCACCAGGCTGCCGCGTAAGTATTTTCATTACTGTAAGAATTGGCTATTCAGTTTCAAGATGACATAAAGGACGCCCAAATATATTTTAAGCCGGTTTGTAGGGACGGAAAAGAATTGGGGAACATTCTGTGTATAATAAAGCACAGATAAAATATACAGATTTTTCTCAGAGTTGTTTCCATAATTATGTAACCACACTAAAACAATATGCAACCTATGATGTTGCAGAGAATGGAAAGAAATAAATTTGCTCTTCCCCTAGGCTGGCAGCATGCCACCCAGCAGGTGGGAGCTGTGCTCCAGAGAACCTGGAGTTTTCTCAGAAGCGAGGCAGAGTAGTCCTATGAAGGGAGAAGGTGGCAGGTGCACAGGTGAAATTGAAGGTCGTCTCTGAAGAAAACAAAAGGGGCTGGGGTAGTGCGGAGAAGCGGAGGCCCCTCAAGCAAGTCCCTCAGCTAGAAATGCTGAGGGTTTTGAGTGTGCAGAATTAAGATCCCAGCCATGGTGGCAGCTCTTTGATTCCTTTCCTATGTGTGACCAAAAAGTGGGGCATTGTTCCCAAGCCAGATGCTAAATAAGACAAAATACACCATTATACCTGACCCTCCACCTGCATTGTCTCTCAGATACCCAAAACGACGAGTGATGTGTATGTTGACAAGGCAAAGGGGTATCAGGACAATATAAACATCACATTCTGTACACAAGGGATCCCCGTAGCATGGAATTTTGAGACCCAGATGACCTGAGGCTCCTTTCAAAAACAACTTAGAAAACAAAGGACAGAACCAAGATTCTAACAGTCCTTTTGGTTCTGCGCAACTGAGAGCAGCTTTGAGTGGTAAAATCTGGAGTAAGACTTTAAAATGTGCATTAGGTTTTCGTTTCCTTTTTTTTTTTTTTTTTTTTTTTTGAATGAGCAAGGGAAGTGAGGACATGAAGCTGCCCTGTCTTTCTAGCGCCCGCCCCACCCCACACTCTGGACCGACAGCCTCTGTATCCTGCTTTAAGCCCCGTCACTCAGGCAAATCACAGACTCACAGGTGGGCTCACATTTTTGCACACTTGTGTTAAGATCTGGGCCTTTGGGAGCCATGGAGATGGCTCAGCAGCGGGGCTGAGAGTGCTTGCTGCACTTGTAGATGACCAGAGTTCAGTTCTCAGCACCCACTCACAGCCACCTATTAGTTCAGCTTAAGGAGTCTAATGGCCTTTTCTTCCTTGATAGGTACCCACACCCATATTTATATATACTCACATTTACATAAATTTACATCAACTTCCTTCTTAGCAGAGTGCCAGCGACCTGCTTCCTTCCCTTCTCATCCACCCCCTCCCCTCAGTGTGTGCCTGTAAAAGTGCAGGTGGCCAATGACAAGCCTTCTGCAAGGGCAGCGTCTTGAAGCCACATTTGCCCTTAAAGGGTTTTATCCTTGAGCAGCTCACACAGGACGGTGCAATGGAGTCACAGGAGACCGAGGTCAGGCTACTGGTCAACCACCTGCTGGGTTAAGATCCTTTATATCTGTTTACTTTTCCTGCGATAACACCAGGTGTCCGTCCTCAAACTCGCTGCACGCTATGAGGCTCCGCATCCCTTGATATCTTCCCTCTCTCTTGTATCTGTTTTCCTTCCACCCCACTCCCATCAGATATAAACATAAATGGAGGGAGGGCTAGAGACCATGGCAGTGCCAGCTTCCCTTACTTTTATTGTTTAGTAAATTCTGCTGTCAAAAGGGCAAAAATGCAAAGAGTTGGATATTTTTTCTACCATTGTGCCAACTTTGTTGCCTTAGATTTGATTAACTATTAAACATGCAAACTTAATGACAGTTCAATTGAGTATCAAGTAAGGCGTTTGTTTTCCCTTCAGTGCTGTCTTCCGAGTTTAAGACTGGGCCGAGGGAGCTCATGTCCATTCTTAGGGAGCTACAACACCCTTACACATGTGGTGAACGCGTGCAACTGGATTGGAGGAGTTAGGGCTCTCGGGAAAGCTTCCTGTAGCTGGGTTCCTGGAGATGCCTTTTTATGTTAGCTGACCTAAGGAACTTGGGATCTAATGACGGGAAAGGGGAACGTCCCCAAGGGAACAGAGGAGCTGCATCATACAGTACCACAGGGGGATTTCTCAACATGCATGCTCCTTTGAGGTTTTCTAATGAGTCCCTGTAGATGGGGGAAAGAGGCACATCAGCCACAGTTTGACATGTGATGCTTTGCGGGGTGTGTGTGTGGGGGCAATAATGACAGTAGTCTCATTGTGAGAGCTAACAAAGGTGAGGATGCCCAGGTATGTGGGGGTGGGAGAAGAGGGTGGGTAGAACGACCTAGAAGAAAGCAGGTTCAGCAATCGGGTTGGCAAGAACACAGAGTTCCAGGTCCCAAGTCTCACAGCGAGCCAGCCCTATTAGTCAGCCATTCATCACTCGCAAAATATAAAAGCTTAATTGTATGAGGTTTTACAGCTCAGGGGGGATTAGGACAAGCGGTGTGTGTAAAATACGACGCGTCTCCCCGTCTCACTGCAGCTGATGGAGCAGTTAGGATTCAGGTTTGATGCTGAGCGTTTAGTGTGTGGGTAACTTGCGGGGTGGGGGGGCGTGTTGCAGGGGGTTGTGCTGAAGGGCAGCTCGGTCCCCAAGCCCAGCTTCGAAGTGTGGATGCTACTATACTGACTGTCTTCCGGTACCAAAGAAGACTGCGGAGGGAGACTCTCCATTTTTCATGTATCCACCTGCCTTCCATATGCCTAGAATTCAGAGAAACTGGACTTTTTGCCTGTGTCATCTTGCATGGACTGGTCTTTCAAAAGAAGCCGCATGAGGAAAGTTAAAAGCAGTACAAAGAAGGCTCTCTTGCCCATGCCAACCTGAGCTCTATCATCCTACTGATTGTCTTAGAAAGACCTTCCAATCTCAACGTGAGGCGGAAAACAGCCAGACAAGTGTCATTGTTCCATGGTAAACTCCTGCAGACTGACTTCAGAAAGGCATGTGCCTACAGAACTTATATAAAAACTTAAGTCTCATCTTAAACACACACACACACACACACACACACACACACACACACACACACACACGCTCCTGTCGGAGTTGGTGCTACCTAGTCGCTTATGTTGGGAGTTTTGTAAACATGGATGAATATATATCAACACAGATGTGAGTGTTATATTGGTAACCACTTCAAATGCAGGAACTGAGAAAGTGGCGGGTAGTCCTTTCTGTACTGTTAGATAAACCACCAGCAATAAACCCCACTGAAATCCTCACGCAAAGTTGTAGAAGCTGACATAGGTTCGGAATTCTGGAAGGGGACATCAGGCAAAGAATCTAGCCGGAACTGGGCCCCGTGGCTGCTAGGATCTCATCTGGTAGCGGAGTATGCCGAGCAAGCCTACACCCCACGGTGTATGTTTCTGGGAAAGAAGGGTAGTAAAACTTCCCCTATAGGGCATTTGTTAGCACTTTGGGAAAATGCTAGGTGACCACATTCAAAGGATTAAATTACTTTGAAGTTTAAATGCCTTAGGTCTGCTAGGGAAGAAAGACACTGTGCATGCATGCATACGTGTGTGCGCCTGTGTGGTAGGCATGTGTGGATGTACCTTCCTGTATTAGAGAGTACGTGTATTCTGAAACCTTTCCCATCCACCCTTATCAAAGCCACAAAGAAATAGAGTCTGACATCATCTCCATTGGTGGCCCAAATCACCTGGTACTTTCCTGATGCTCGGTATTACAAGTCTTGATATTTAAAATATGTTTTAGGTAGACGGTTTCTTCTCCAGAATCTATCCTTTCAAATTTAAGTAGAATGTGGTTACATCTCACTCTAGCCCTTCATTGCCAAAGCCCTTGTCTCCCAGCACACGGTGTTTGCATCACTTCTACTGTGTGTAGGGGAGTTATTCTGAAGTTCCTTGACCTCTGGGGAGCTGGAGGGGAGCTGGTCCTTTTAGGTGGAGCTGGGTTTAGAAGGCGGGATGTGGTCAGACAGTTTAGACGCTGTTGTTTCTGTTGTCTGCCACTTTCCTGGTGGCAGACTTCTTTGCACTAAGCTCCATCCTTATATCCACGCTGTAAGCATACTGGAAGGCGCAAGCCCTATGACAGCTTTCTATGCTTAATTCACACCAGCAAGTAATCTTTCCAGTCAAGGGGACTGATTTAATGGCGGGCACAATTTATTTCTCTCTGGGTACTTAGAGACAGCTGGACTCTAATTCTTAAGAGCCTTTGTTCAGGAACATCTGGGTTGAAAATACTATAGTTAACAGATGATGCTGGCAATAAAAGAGAGGGGGCTTTGTATAATGGCATTGTCAAATTTCGTAGACCTCTACTTAATAATTATCAGGAAAGCAATCTAACTTGTTATTACAACAGTTTTATTGCACATTTCTGGTTTAAGACCTTTTTGTGACAAGTGGCATTTTTCCCCTCTTGGAGGAAAAAGAGTCATTTTTATTCTCCTGTAGTTTTTGCAACCAGCGACAACTTCCAACATTGGACGCACTGGGAAATTTCTTTTCAGAAACTAAGAATTAAACTCTCCCTAACTTATGGCTGGGCTTATCTTATTTATTACACTGTGAAGGCTTTCTGGCCTTTTTTTCCCCATCCTCTTTCCTTAACCCAAGCTGTGCTTCCTGATTCTACACCAGTTCTATGTACATGAAAATGCCATGGGCTGAGTAAAGCCAGAGGAATGAAGATCATGTTTACAGAGCCAGTGCCCCATTCTGCTTTACCAAAAGCAAATGGCGTGAGTTAGTATTCAACCAAAGGCCATCAATTCCAGGTGGTCTGCAGACATATCCTGAGGCACGCACGCTCCTGTGACACAGGCTCTAGAAGAGGCCAGGAACAAATGGCTCTCTGTATTTTCAAACTGGACTAGCACCTTGGCCTAATGGCTGGAAGGCAAACGGTAGATTCCCCAGAGCTTATCACGATTATTATTGTTCCTGCTTGTACCTTTCTCAGTCTGTTGGCATCTGACAAGCAAGATGAGATCTCAGGACTCTGCACTCCGGTCCCCTGTTCTGTTAAGTTCTCTATTCTGTTTCTTCTCCATTGTCCTGGCCTCTCCTGTGCATTTCCTTCATTTCTTCATCCAGTTGGCTTATTCAGTCTTTGTCAAAATCTGGTTCTTGGGGCTGGAGAGATGGCTCAGTGGCTAAAGGCACTGATTGCTCTTCCAGAGGACCCAGGTTCAAATCCCAGCACCCACATGGCTGCTCACAACTGTCTGTAACTCCAAGACCTGACACTCTCACATAGATATGCATTCAGGCAAGACACCAATGTAATAAAATAAAGATTAAAAAAAAGTGTTCTTGAGCAGGGCGTGGTGGCACACGCCTTTAATCCCAGCACTCGGGAGGCAGAGGCAGGTGGATTGCTGTGAGTTCAAGGCCAGCCTGGTCTACAAAGTGAGTCCAGGATGGCCAAGGCTACACAGAGAAATCCTGTCTCGAAAAACAAAAACAAAACAAAACAAAAAAAAAGTGTTCTTTACACTTGCAGAATGCCAGGGAGGCAAAGCGTGTGCCCTGTACACTAGAGAAGTTTTGCACATGGTAGGGGCTAGTGATCACATGAGTGCCACCACAGCTCCCCCTTTTGCTTGTATGGGCTTTATCTCCACCACCACCCCTGAACCTCCCATCAGACTCCATACCTGTTATATACTTAAGCCAAAGGATTATAGCACTGGCTAAATCTCTGTGGTGAGATCTAACAAAAAGAGTGTGAGTAGAACACTCAAAGAGTTGTCATTCTCTTTCCAGATTAACTGATGGTTTATTTGTCAGTGTAATTCATAAATATTGAAGAGATACCTATTTGAGCAATATCTAAAATATAGATGCATATGAAGAGTCAGACAGCTATGAAGATGAAGAAGGAGAAGAAGGAAGTCTGAGAGGTAGGAAGAGGTGAGCACTGTGGGACACTGGAGAAAGTGTACCCATTGAGGTGCCCCCTTTTAATTAGAGTAAGTATGGCTTCAGTGTGACCGTAATTTGATGTGCCAAGGAAAGCTGAAAACCTAGTTTTGCTTTATTTATGAAATTATATGTTGGTGTCTATTCCCAGTATTTGAAGGGATACTATGTTGGTCAAACAGCGTGGACCAATTGCATATTGGGGTTCAGTTGGCTTCCTATGTTCATATGAGGGGCGCCGACACCACAAACCACATGGATTCAAAATCTTCACCTTTTTTTTTTTAAATCTACTTGAGCCAGTAGATTTGTCCTTCTTGGACTTCAGTTTATATTCTATATAAGAAGACGATGGGGAGCTGGAGAGGTAGCTGGCCTTCTAGAAGACCTGAGTTCGAATCCCAGCACCCACATTGCAACTCAGTGCACAAGATTGCCTAGATCAGATAGACTTTTCTGCATGAGGGGGATCCTTGATTCTTAAATTCAGCTGGTAAATGGTACCGTGGTGATGAGGAATGAATAAATTCGCCCTTACTACTTTTGATCTTAGCTGAAATGCTGTGAGGTGATTGAATGCCCAATTACTAGGAACCTTCTTTCCTTCCCACCACTAGGGTTATAGTAGCAATTAAGATCTTTGATCCCACTACGAGAATGACAGCTCTCCACAGGACACAAACAAATTAATTTTTCTCGATCCCTGCTGAGGTCAGCTTACTTGTGGTTGTTTTTATTTATTTTTTATTTTTTATTTTTGGGCTACTGTTTACATTCAATAGTGTGTACTTAATCCAGTAATTTGCTTCAACAAATAATACACAAGTTATATGATTTTTTAAAAACAATTTAAACCCTATAAAGAGCAGCCACACACGGGGTTAATAGAGTGCTATGGAATATGCACCAAGGAAAACATTTCCCTGCTGTAATTGGTGATAACTAGGGTTGGTGTTTCAGAATTCATCTGCACAACCACCTCAAAGTCCAGGTTGTTAGACTGCTGGTCGGAATCACAAAGCCTTCAAATCATAGGATGAGCCCAGATACATGTATGAAAGTGTTCCTCTGAAGAATGGCTATCTTTCAAAGGCAATACTGAGGAACTAGAACCTTCCATTCAAGAAAAAGCAGTTGATCCTACTCTCTAAAGAGAATATGAGGCTGTCACCCCTCACCAGCACCTTTCTTGCAAGCGACGCCTCTCTACACCTAATCTGTTGTATTAAGTCCTTTTTTCATGTAAAACTAACTACAGGAGATGAGGAGGTGCTTTGGAAAAATGCACACCGTGCAAGCATGAAGACCTGAGTTGAATTCCTTGCTTCCATGTAAAAATCCAGGTTGAGTCCTGTGCATTTGTCATTTTATGGCTGGGGATCCCTGAGGCTCACCAGCCAGACGGTTGGGCAGAATTGGTAGTCTCTGTCTCCCAGTGAGAGACCTTGTCTCATAAAACTGTGCTTGAGGAGCAATACTCAAGTAAGCCTCTAGCTTCCCCAGTGTGCTCACACACCCACTCACACACATGTCCACATACAAAGTCAAATCAACACCATGTCACCCATTCACTTAGAATAAGCAGCATATGCTTGTTGGGGCCAGCAGAGTCCTCATGACCTTTAACCCACCTTGCTTTCTGACCCACTCATGACTTGCCTTGTTCCTTCAATGGCACCTTTGCAGGGTCTGACTCTGGTTCTTATACATTTAGAGCTTTTTCCTGCCTCGGGACGTTTGCTCTTGCCTCTACCCTCCAGAGACCACTTCTTCTACCATTCCTTCGCATTCCCATCTCCTTGTCTCCAGGTCTCTGCATCCTCGGGGTGCTCCTCCCGGACCATCGCAAATCGGCACGCCCATTTTCCAGTCACTCTTTTTCCCCCTCACAAGTTGTTTTATTTCTATAGAGGATTCATCGGGACCTAGAAATTTATTGCTGTTTCACTTATATATTGGCTTATGATGGTTCTTTCCCAGTGAGCACGCCCTTCAGTGGAGGGCAAGTGTCTCCCTCCAGGTGTCAGCCAGAGGCCTAATGCTTAACCATGGCATAGACTGGGCCTTAGCGTGACCAGCGGTCAAACAGAGCTGTGGATGGAGCAGTAGTATCCCCTGCTTAGTAAGAGAATGAGGAGTACATAGAGCCATCAAGGAAGGCCTAACCCTGACTGAATGCCTATTCCCCTTTGCAGTGCAGAGGCTAGATAATCAAAGTTCATTTGTTTTTTTCACTGTCATTTAAGTGATGTTTCCGTATTTAAAATCGCCTAAAATGTACAATAATGCTTATTGTGGAAATATGTAATGCATAACACATATGGTTCATTTTTTTTCTTCCTGTGAGCTCTTATATCTTTAAACAGCCAGTGCACATCTTATATCTAAATTGCGCTATATTATCTTCAGGTTTACATCCTATTCTTTGTGGATCTCACAGCTTAAAACATTTTTTTTCTAAACTTATTTTGGATTAAGAAGCCTTGAACTGTTCTTCACTCAGCTCTCGCGTTTGAGTTGTCGAACCTCTTTATGCACAAGCATGCTGGGACACCTCTTCTGATCTTTTGGAGTGAGACACGGTGGGCTGGTGACTCCACTCACCATGAACTGTGGGGAAACCCCAAAGATCTTGAGGATGTGTCTGTGGCCAAGGAGAGAATGTTCACACACACACGGAACAATGAGAAGGGGCCACAGCCCGTGTAAACTCATTTATGTCTATCGGCAAGGAGCTGGAAAGAAAATCTACAAAGAGAGCAGGAGCTAGAATACTGCCCGGAGTTGGGGATGAGTCCTGACATGACCCTGGAAGATGGTGGGGAAGAAAAGGGAAGAGAAGATATTGGGGTTGCAGAGAGGGTCCAAGAGTACAAGCGACTAGGCAGGACCAAGCCAGCAGAGCGCAGTCTGGTCCCCAGCCCAGAGCCCTGGGCAGATGAGGTGAGACAGCTTGGACAGAGCCAGGAGTGACAAAGCTGGAGTCGTGTGCTGAGCACTTAGAGGGAAGCAAAGTATTATTACCGTCATTCCAAGCACACAGGGGTCTGCTCTGAACAACAATATAAGCCATTTGTACCAAAGACTGAAATGGAATCCAAATAACAGGTTGCATTGCTCCAAGTCTCTCCCTCCCCCTGTAGTTAACATTTTATTACCTGACGGAGTAACTAATGAATCTGGCTGGTGCAAATCCCCAGGCACACATCTCTGCTTGGGGTCTGTGTCTAGACATCCAGACCAGAGCCCAATTTGCACTTTGAATATCCAGTACCTTATCACTTGTGGGGAAGCAGGCTTAATGGGGGAAGACCGGGAGGCGTCACTTTACCGGCCCTGCCTTCAGCAGCTGGTGGGAGACTGAGGATGCCCTGGAAATGACTGTGTTAGGGGCCTGGACGTTGGTCAGGTGTTTGTTACGAGACTCTGCTGTCTGCAGACACTTACTGAGAGGCATTTCCATCTCGTTGCAGGCTGTGTTTCGTGAAGCTTAAGCTCCTGATGATCGCCATTGAGTACAAGTCTGCCAACCGGGAGAGCCGGTAAGTTGATATTCCTGTTGGAAGTTGCACGCCCTGGGAAGGCTCTTCCACTTCCTCTTTCTCATATATGGCCTGCTTGGTTGGAACTCAGTGCAGCACCTCCCTGACCCTGCAGTACATTTCAAGACGTTGACGTGTCTATCCCAGACCAGCCTGTCATCCCATGCCCCACTGGGCATCCAAAGACAATTTCTCTGGAGAAGAGAGAGCCATTCTCCCTAGCTCCACCCACTACACTGTGCCTCTACACAATAACGCAGGAGGAAGACCCTCTCTCCAAGCCCCTTTTACTACTATAAGCAAAAAGCAGGTGGCCTCTGGCCTTCTTTACAGCAGCCTGCAGTCGAGCTGTGAGGGGAGGTGCCAGCTCTCTCAATAGCCAAACTGCAGGCAGCCTATTGTGTACCATATGTGTTTCTCCCACTGCAGCCGATATCCAGGTGGCAGAATATCAGCTCCATGCAAATGAGCCAGGAGAGAGGGGCTCTGAGGCAGGAGCTCTCGTTATTTATTTATTTTTCCCTTAATGATGTGCAAATCAGACCGATGAGGGACGGGGTCTGGTTGAAATAGATAACACCCTAGTCGATATATGACCTTACTGCTGGTTGGTGGCAGCATTGTATGAGCAAGGAATCTGGTTGAGGGGGTTCTACATGCATTATTGATAGCATAGATGAGCTTTGATCCTCCATCCTTAGTCATAGTTTTAGAGGAAAGAGAGCTGGTTGGAAGACAGCCTGGCTTTTGTTCTCTGGAATCATGTGTCCAGGTATTGTCACTGGTCCAGTGAGGCCTTTGCCTCTACAGGTTGACAAGAGCAGAGGGAAGCCCGCCCCAACATATACCTTTATAACTGAACAGAATGCACGGCAACACTTGCGAGGTTCTGCTAGTATCACTTAAGGAATTTTCGTGATCTTGATGAATGAACACACACACACACACACACACACACACACACACACACACACACACACACTGTCCATAGCCAAGTCTGTATCTGTGACAAATACAAAGGCTCACAGGCAGGTGGCCACTGTGTTGTCTTTTCCCTTACCTGTAAGATCAGATTGTCCATAGTCAATCTGATCAAATACTTAGTTACTTTGAAAATCCAAATCAACCAGAGAGCAGAAGAGAAAATGGTAGATTTGGTGACCATGTGTAGAACATGGTGGTGGCAATTAAAAAAAATATGTATGGAAAGATACAGTTTTCTTTTTCATGTTTCCAGAGGAAATAATATTATAGTATTATTTGAGCCCAGGAGGGGTCTGTCTTTCAACAGTTAAAGTGGGGTTTTTCTGGCATCGCCCTTTGTTTCACCCTCATCTGGACCTACAAGTGTGGAGGACAGACTGCGGATCCTTGGTTTTTGGGGGGTGGGGTGGGAATTACAAACGGTAATCTCTGAGATGCCGAGTCAGTACACCTTTGAGGATCCGAGTGTTCCCTCTTTATCACTTTTGTGCATTTCTTTCAAAACATAAATGAATAAAAAAGAAAGAAAGAAAAGTGTCACCATGTACATGGTGCTGACATCAGTGAGTGCTTTCTGAGCCTCTGGAATAACTCAAGGCAAGAGAGAAGAGGCCTTCACCATGCCGTGAGCATCATCGGCCAGTCAACTCCCACATCTCTCCCTCTGGTCACAGAGAAAGAGAGGGCGCTGCCAGGACCCAGGCAGCATTCTAAGGAAACAGATTCCAGGTTCCCCAAAGATGAGAGCTTCCCCTGATAGGACCTCTCATTGATTCATAAACCTGAGCTGTTTTCAACAAAGCCATGTCTAGAGATACAGGCTGTGGGTTTTGTTTTTCTCCTAGTGCCCTAAAAAAGGCAAAAACAAAACAAACCTTGTTTGGCTTTGTATTGGCTTTCTGTGTGCGGCTGCCAGCATTAATCCTCAATGTGGCTTGGTCTCGGTGTGGAACCGCCTGAGTGCTTGTGGGAAAAGGTGTGCTAGAGGGGATGTGGATCCCACCCCTAAGGAAACACAGGACTTAGCCGACAGAGTGTCTTCAGTCTGAAGACACACTTTTTGTTTAATCCTCGTGAGAGACCTACTCCCGTTGCTCTCACATTTTGTAACGGGGCCAGGTACATGGAGGGAAGCCCCTTCTCATCTGGCCGTCCTACCTCTGACCTGTGTGAAAGGACGTCCTCTGTTGTTGGTTCCACCCACGGTACTGTTTCCATGCTTCGCTGATAAACCTTGTTTTCACACGCATCCTCCAAATGATTTGAAACAAAGGTTTTATTCCTTCCTTCCTCCTGGTGTCAGTCAGTTTATTATCAAATTGTTTGATTTGAAATTCTTTTTCTTGTCGTTTTTGCAGAAGCCGAAAGCGGTATGCATTCTTCGTTAACTTTCCTTCCAACCTCCACCCTCTGTCTTCACTCCTAACCACAGGACTAACCATTTGCCAAGAACTCAAGAAGAGAGAGATTATATATGTGGATATATAATCTCATTCCCTTGTCTAATATATATACATATATATATATATGTACATATATATCACCTGTCTCCAACTGGAATACATAACAGTAGCCTGCTGCTGTCCTTGTTTGATTTGTTGATTATTTTGGTTGATGCACTAACTTCTTTGCAGGAAAACTAGAATAAATAAAGGCATAATCCCATCTTCAACCATAGTGCCAATGATGGGAACGAAGCATATTACATTTGAAAAGGAGGACGCTTCTCTCCAGCACTCTGTGTCTGTTATCTGTATCGTCCTGATGTTGTCATGGTGTCCATCAGATGTGGGCGCCATTTTGTCTTCATTTCACATCCACATTCCCAGTGACCTCCTCATCCCTCTGTTGAGTTTCCACCTTGTAGATGAGAGTTTCTGTCCTTTACCCACAGAACAGAGACCAAGCCCTTGCCCCTCTCCCTTTCCTCATACTTGTTTCAGTTGATTTCCTTTTGACTGTCTACTTTTTGAGCAGTGAGCTAGGGAACTTCCTAGCTATCACATTTGTATTCCACAATACGCACTATTTGTTCGGACAAACCCATGGCTTTCCTTTTCTCCTTGTTTCTTTGGGCATATTTCTTCATAGGATGTATGTAAGCTTTCACCATGTGACTTCACCCTGTTTTGCCGCTGTTTTGTGTTGCACAGAGCATGACTAAAGTATCATCAATGGCCTTTTTTTTTTTTTAGTATTTGGGTTGGGGGAGGGGGTGGTTGTTTTGTTGTCATTACATTTTTCAATAATGCGTTCTCTAAGACAGTACTGTTGAAAAGAGACCACCACAATGCCAACCTGGTCGAGTCTTTTCCCTGCCCTGTGGTTACTGTCACTGTCATGTGTTTGTGTTTATACTTGTGTTTGTGTGTATGTGCCTGTGTGTTTGTGTTGTCTGGGACTCTTTCCGGTGTCAGATCTTCTGTGATTGTTTTGAGTAGATGTGAATAAATAGAGGTGGCTTCCTGTCAGTTTGGTATTATTGATATGATCCAACTGCAAGAAGTTATTGCAACACTATGCATCTTCAAAGGTCCACAGTGGTTGCACCTCTGCTGTTGGCTTTTGGCCTTGGGTCCTTCTACTTTGTAGTGGAGGCATGTTGTGATGTAGGCATGACTTGTCTTAAAGTGTACCAGAAAGTATGGCTTGCTCCCAGAACCACATATCCAGTGTTATCCTTCCTAGACCAGCCATCTCTATCTTCTGTCATGTAGCTAGTCTTTTCTATAATATAAAAAAAAATGAAATTTTTACTTTTAAGATTACTGATGTGGACTCGGGCTAAAGCATATATTACCAATATTGTTATGGACTATGGTGATGGTCATTTGAGTCTGGCCAGCTGGGAGCAACCTTGATTATGGTGTCTCTGTATGTAAGTGAACTGGGCCTATGCATATTGAAGCATGGAATACACAAGTGTGTCTTCTACACATATTCTAATGTAAATGCATGTGTCTAGTTGTGTGGGACTCCAGGTGGTCTTATTGTAAAGCCCAGAAGAAATGGAAAATTCCAGAGAGGTGATGAGGTTTGAGATTTGGTTTTTTTTTTTTTTTCTAAGACATGTCATAACAACACAACGTGCATTGCAGTTGGACTTCCTCAGAAGGGTCACAAATTGGTTTAAATGAAGTTCCTGCTGACAGTAATTGTGTATGATCTTGAGTGATCGTAGAGACCTCTTCCTAGTGGTATGATTCGTCTGGGCATAGCAAGAACTGAACTCCTCGATGGTTCTGACTTGCTTACTCTGTTTAATGAAGTCCCATTAGCTGGCTAGACACAACTGATTATAGTATTTTCAAGTATAAACTATCTCCTCACCAAAGTTATGGTATCTTAATTGCTTGGGGAATGGTACACGACACCTAAGTGGGTAGGGAGTTGGGCTAAACACCCACAGAGTGCGTACACACACACACACACACACACACACACACACACACACACACCTAATCTATTTGTCCATAGCAGATGAAATTCTCCTTCAAGGTATCCATTTCAGTCAAATCACCAGTCATTGGCCATCTTCTCAAACAGTGAGTCAGGCTTAAGGAGGACTGAAGGAGGGATAACCAATTATTCTGCAGCCGTTGCACCTTACATATAAGGGAGGGGAAAACGCTTTCTCCCTAACCTAGTCCTGATTGCCCAGCCTGCCCCAAGTTCAAGCTTGAGATGACCAAAGGAAGAGAGCGAATGGCAGAATCTCCCAGAAGGCCTCGATACAGGCGCTCAGTGTTGGTGAGAGCCCATTCCATATGGACGTGTTCCACAGTCAGAAACACGGACTTCAGTTCTAAGCATTGAAACCAATTGCTCCAGCTGCCTAAGTGAGCCACTGTTCACACATTTGCATATTTATACTTGTGGCCTTGGTGGCTACTCCACAAGAGGACTTTGTGGCCACCCCTTTGATGACCTGACTGAGGAGAGGAGCAGCTTGGGTTTTTGAAGAAACAAAGTTGCTGCTTTCGTTACTGGAGAAGAAAAGAGAAACTTTGGGAACCGAGGCCAATTGCTGTGGTGTGGGCTTTTCATTCATCCTATGGCTCTGGAAAGTACCCATAGTACGTAGGACTCCAAGCTCTACTGTGAGAAACTCAAAAGTAAACAGAGGGATCCCGTTCCTCAGTCTTCCAGTCAACAGTGGTTCCCTAGAGAATGGGTATGTTTTTCTCTTAAGGAGCGCATGTAGACGGAGACTGAGCCCCACCGGAGAACTAGAAAAGGCAATGAGCATAAAGTCTCTGAGAAGGGACCACACAGCCCTGGTGCTGCCAGCTGTCACTAGGAACTTCCAACTAAAGTCAGCAAGGCCATGGTAAAACGAGGATAATTTATATCTTCATCAAAATGAGGGAATGTCTCCTCCTGCCAACATGTCCTTCTTGGGATTCTGCTAATGGATGTGTGGGACGAGAAGCCGCTCTGAGAGAAGCAACCTCTTAGAGCTTACCTTGATTGTCTACATGATACATCTTGAGTTTTATCTCTGATAAGCTCGTGACTTGGACCAAATCGGAGCCAGAGAACCAATTAAAACTGGCCCTTGGGGAGGAGGAGGACTTTTGGCAGCTCAGAGAACAAAACAAACTCGACATTGAATAGTCTCCTAAAAATATCAGAGATACTTGAAAAGAATTAACATATTCCCGGTACGAGGTCAATAGCAAACTTTAAGTCTAGGAGGCATTTTGTATGGAGAGAAAAAAGTTATTATTCCTGCCTAGAATTCTTATCAATTTATATTTCCAAGAAGAGGGGCCTAGCATTTTATTTAAATGTTCTGCACGTGGAGGGTAGATAGATAGCAGTTATGACACCTGAAATACTAAAATCAGGAATGTGTTTCCAGAAAGAGACTCTGAAGCTCATAACTCACACAGGAAACTTCCTATGATGTGGGCCTTGGGGACCAGGGGCCTGTTGCTTCCCACCTTTAGAACCAAATCTAGCCTGTATGGCACAGAGGACTTTGTTATCGTAGACGTATTTCATTTATCTCAGTGTCTGGCTCATTCTTTGGGCTCCTTCACCTTGTCAAGCCTGTCTTTGCCTAATATGTATACTTGCCTCATACTTTCTATAGATGTGATTTTAATCTTTTGACCCTGTCCATGGGGAGCATGAGAGCATTCTGAGATCACAAGAGCTCTGGGGACAATAAGCCAACTACCTCTTGCAGATCGTGATACAACTCAAGGACTGGGGGTGACTCCATGTGTCACTAGCGAAGTGGATCGATAGTGGCCCGTTTCTAGATGTTATACAGAGGCCACGCCTTCACAGGAATTCAAACAGCACCAAAGAAAAAATGGAGAGCAGACCAGTGGAGCCATGTGGGCTTGTTTTCTCTTACTTTTACAATCACCCTGCTTATAGGTATAGACCCAAAAATTAAGGACGCAGTGTATCCTTGATTCAGAGAGGCTATGCCTTTCTACTCTTAGAAACATTGTCAGTCAAGGATTACATACTCTATCTTATAGATTAGGAGAACACACAGAGCCAGGACCCAGTGGTTGGGCCTGATGCACACACCTAAGTGCTTCACTGACATTGCTAGGGAACCTGAGACTTGAGCACCAGGGTCACCTCCACCAGCACCAAGCCTCTCCAGCACACTGACTCAATTAAAAGATGCGTGAAGACCGCAGTAAATTCCCTTGACCTGCATTCTCTAGACTGCCAATCCCTGGACTTCACTGCAGGCCAATTCTTGCTCAGTGCAGATAAAGAGTAGAGGAAATGAAAGGAAGCCTCTCTTAATAAGAGCCTCGTGACCATTGCATGTTACAGTGACACAGTGGGCTGCATTGCCGGGGCATAGATGATGTGACACAGAGCCTGAGGAAGGAAACACAGGACTTGGGGCATGTGTGTGGCCAAGACAACACGTGTCAAGCTTCACCTTTCAGATTCTGTTGTTCAACTCATGATAGGACCCACCCACCTACCTGAAACTCAGGAGCCCTTCCTGCATTCTTATGTGAATTCTTAGCAAAATGGAGACTTTCCCAACTTTTAGGAGTTTATTTTTAAGGTTCCAGAATTGTGTGTTATTTTTTAAATAGATGAACTCATGAATTATTCTGTCATGTATAGTTTTTAAAAAAATCTTATAACTGCTTCTCACAAAAAACCTTCATATATATATCACAGTATTCCAGTCCACTGACCCAGGGTACCTCTGATGAAATGCAATATAGTCCCACATTTTTTAAAATTTAAAATGATTTTTAAAACCCACAAAAATTATTGTGCCATTTAGACATCATCTTACTTAATTCTTTGACAAAAGGCTATTGTTACTGTTAATACACCTCTCATAGAATTGAGTTCTAGGGAGTTTTAAGGACTTGCCCAAAGTTACCACCTGAGTGCTAGAATATGGACCCTACTTTTGATTGCAGAGGAAGTCACATAGGAACTGCCTTTCAGAAAAGAGGGGCCACAATGTATAAAATCTAGAACTCTGCCATCTAAAATGCCTTATTTAATTGACTTGAAAAGGAAATCAATATAAACTGTATAGTCTCATATACACTTTGATCAATACAAACACACAAAATTTTACATTGATTTATATGTAAAAAAAAATCTGTATAATCTCTACTCCTTTCCCCTCATGACTGTGCTAAGTCAGGGGGCTTGTGAGTAATTACCTCTGCCTTTTGCAGCATGTCATTAGTGTGGGTGCTGGACCATCAGAGCAGGCTGATGGTTTTTGACTCAGAAGGCGTCTCGTTGCTGTAGGGGGCTCTGGGACAGAGCAGTGAACCCTTCACACTCTGCTGTTATTTAGTGTTAATAACAGGAATAACACAAGCCCGGTTTCCTGCTATCGGGTCTTGTTACAAGTAATGGTGGATGTTCTCGTAGCCACAGTGCTTTCTGAAATAATGATCTGGGCACAGTTCTCCCAACAGAACAGAAGTTTTCCTGGGCCCTCTCTGTTTTTCTGGAACGGTTTCACCACTAGACAAAGACAACATGCTAATTACTATGCTCCATTTTGTTTTGGGCAGCTAGGGGCTTCCTTAACTTGGCTCTTACCTTAATCGCCAGCTTTCCAGATCAAAGACTATTGTCTATTGCTTCAAGTTACTAAATTCAACATCTGTTAAGCTCAAAGCCTCATTATTATTTCTGCATAAGACAGTCTAGTATTCTGCTTTTGATCTGCAGAACCGTGAGCACGGCTCCCATCTATTGGGTTAGGATCCGTTTATCTCTGCTGCCATCTCAAACTTATGCATGGTCAGTTAATCAATTTCTAGCACATGGAAGTAGGACACTGCATAGTTCCATTCATACGTCCCTGAGGACAAGGTAGCTGCTTTCTCTTTCTTTCTTTCTTTCTTTCTTTCTTTCTTTCTTTTTTCCCTTCCTTTAAGAGAGGATTTTCATTTGTCTTTAAAACAGTGTGACCCCCCAAAAATGCTACTTTTACTTCTTGTTCGCACAACCCACACATTTTTATAAAAAGCAGACTGAAATCATTGAGGTGGCCAGTGGGAGAGCGGTTTCCTTACCACTGTGTGAATAAGGCTCTTCATGGAGTCCTTATCAAAGGTCCGAAGATGTACACTTTCTCTCTGCATTAAATATACTACAGGTGTCCTGTACCATTCCCCATGGAAATATGTAGTATGTCTTTATGTATGTTTCTATATCCATATAGGGGTCCCATTAATACTATGTCATCTAAGGGGAAATGGGTGTTTGTAAAGCTTCATGAGA
Organism: Acomys minous; assembly: GCF_964271855.1. Classification (NCBI taxonomy): domain Eukaryota; kingdom Metazoa; phylum Chordata; class Mammalia; order Rodentia; family Muridae; genus Acomys; species Acomys minous. The sequence goes on from NC_140490.1 coordinate 4,111,588, forward strand.
CTGACAGTGTTTCAACACTGGCCGTCAAAATCAGTTTCAAAACGGGGTGCATCCTGAAGAACTGTGCCTCCAGTCAGGTGTCTCTGGGGCAGCTAAGCAACTCCATTAAGCAAACCTAGACCCTAAGGCCAGATCCGCTTTGATGTCCCTGACTTGGAGTGTGCCGACTGGGCTAAATGACGGCATGACTCAACTAGACATGTGAACCAATGAAAATCAAGGTCTAAGGAAAAAAAATCTTTGGGGTAAGCATTAGACTAGTGGGGCCCCTATCAAAACACCAGGATGGTGGTATTGTCGAGGTGTTTTCCTAAGCATGAGCTCATACTTGTGTCTTCTTTGTTTGTTTCTGTTCACGGAGCAGAATATTAATTAACCCTGGGAACCACCTTAAGATCCAAGAAGGTACTTTAGGATTTTTCATCGCAAGTGATGCCAAAGAAGTTAAAAGGTAAGAGTCTGTTTTCCTCTGCCTTCCTATCTGGCCCAGCCACAGACACCTCGATCTACCAAGGCCTGCATGTTTCCGTATGCCCAAGGCTCTAACTCTGGAACTATTGTAGCCTCTCCTTTGAGTGCCATCTCCTTGTCTTTAAGTGAGAATACTAAAATTTTAGAATCAGGAAGCCTAGTTAAGTGCTCCATCATCTTAACAAGGAAGGAAACCAAGGGGTGGAAAGCAGAAGTGACAAGAGAGGTCATTTTGATGTGTGCCTGCTTTGAGTAGGATCCACCGGACGTCTGGACCCTTGTCTAAGGTTATTTTCTCAATATTGCCTGGGTAAATGTCCTTGTATATTCCAAATTTTCTGTCGCAAGTACCAAGTAGAATTTCAGATAGTTTGGATTAATTTCAGATGGAACCATAGACTTTCCCCATTTGTGTTTGCAACTTTCTAAGCAGTGGCTAAAATTGTCAGCCTTAATTGTGAAGCCTCTTTGGGTCCCGCGGCATAAGGCTAGCACCAGCCTCAATGTTTCATGACATTTTTAATAGTCTCTTTATTCTTGCTTAAGTAGCTTAGGGAATCACAGGGCTTTGCATATTGGTATAGACTCTTGTTATATATGATTATATTCTGCCCACTTTGAAACTTTTCAGAAATATACGAGGCAAGAAAGCCAGGCAGGTTACTTGGCTGAACAGTTGTGTTACATGTTTTAAGTAAATCCTGACTATGCGCGTCTGTAATTCTCTGTGGAGGCCTGTTGTCTTCTAGTTAGTTCCCACTCACAGCCAGGCCTGTGCTAGGCACGTGCTTCGTCCTTTGTGATAATCCTCAGAAATAACCTGGAATAGAAGTGAATCTTTAAAAAAAAATGTTCAGAACTTTGGCTTTCCCATCTGTGGAAGGCCAGCACGTCCTTATGAGAGTGCACTGTGCACCACTGCCAATACCCCCTTATGACAACCTGCTGTCACTGCTTTGGATACTAAAGCATTTCTTCATGTTTGTGACCTTACCCTGTCGCCTGTAGCCTCACAAGATTCTTAATGTATTTATTTTTCTTTTTATGTGAATTGGTGTTTTTCCTGCATGTATGCCTGTGTGAGGGTGTTGGATCCCCTACAGCTGGAGTTGCAGACAGTTGTGAGATACCGTGTGGATACTGGGAATGGTACCTTGGTCCAGCCAGTGCTCCTAACTGCTAAGCTGTCTCTCCATCCCTGCAATCTCCCCCTTTGTCTATGAGGGATCTAAAGCATGGCTTGCTTGGCCAGCTTGTGCAAAGCCTCAGAGCTGGTGAGAAGTAACAGCGTGTGTCTGCAAAGTCTTGCTATGCCAGCAGAGAACAACAGTATCTGACCAAACCAGGCTTGTCATTTTTTTTCTTCCTAATCACCTGTAGTAAAGGGGCTATACATGTTTTAAATGATTCCAGGGAAAAGAACACATGGGGTTGAGGAAAAGTTTTACCAAGCTCACCCATAAGTTTATTTCTGAAAATTGGAGGATGACTGGCATTATTAAATTGTGTGAGAATTACACATCTCGGTCTGGTTGCTACATAGAGTAACCTGAGACCAGAGTGCATCAGGACTATCCTAAACAGAAATTCAGATGAGTCAGGAAAATGTGGTCTCTAGGTGAGCCCTACCCCCCCCCCCAGCAAAGGACTCCAGAAAAGTGATGTCCTTGTCCAGATGTGAAACACGGAAGCCCGAAACAGCATCCCAGCTCTAAGCGGGGTAGGGTGGGAGCACAGCTGACCGTACATCATGCGCACCTCTCAGAGAGCAAAGTCAACCTAAGCTCCCATTTGTATAGTTCCGTTTCCTGTTGCACCTCTCACTAATGAATGCCACAGATACCAGGCAGTCCAGGAAATAAATGACCCCCTGTACAAGGCTATGCAACATGTCCCGTTTCCTTGCTTTATGATGCTCACAAATGTGTGCTGACACCATCAGCTACAACTCCACCCTGTGATTTTCCATGGTGTGTGATGTGTCAGAGCAAGTCAGTTAGGGGATTTAAACTAGATGAAGAGTGCAGAAAATTGCAGAAGGGATGCTGGAAATTTGAATGAAACTAAGCAAGGGTTTTTTTTAATTGAAAAAGTAGATTATGATGTTCTCTTATTGGGTTCTCACCCTCTACTGTGGCTTCAAAAAGAAAAAAAAACAACAACCACCACAAAAACATACAAGAGAAATTAGTGGACTCTGGGTCATAGAAACTGTGAGGTACAAAGCTTAGACAAAGAGGAGTGAACACCTCTAATCCCATAAATACGTTACTCTGAGATGAGTATTTTCATGTTTTTTTATTCACTGTCCCTAAATATTTCCCCTTTAAAGAAACTTTGGAGCAGTCTGGAGGCTCTCTTACCCTCTTTAGGAGATATATATATCTTGATTGATTAATAATTTAAAATGATATATTAGCTGACAAGGTAAAAGAAATTGTTTGCTTTTATGTTAAAATTTCAGCTTCTGGTTTCTTCTGAAAACATGAAATAGCTCAAACCCAGAAGCATTCTCAAGTTTAGTCATTCATTCATCAGATATTTACATATTAATTAATGTTTGGGTGGCTCCAGAAACACCTATCTGGTGTCCTGAAGTTCACACTCCATAGAAGAGAGAATTTCAGGTTTTTGGAAAATTCAAAAGGAAAGGAAGGATTTCGGCTGGATGTGAGTGAAGGCTGCTCTGCCGAGGAGAGAGAAGAAGGGAGGAACTGCTTGTGCAAAGAACGGGGTGAGTGGGGGACAATCATAGGTTCCTCGTCTCTAGACAACATGAAACAGCGTGGCCTGGGGAGCAGAGGATAGAAGTGGGGAGACATCAGAGGATGGCTTTGTAGTGGAATAAAACTTATTGACGCTTTGGATAAAGTTGGGGCACGGTGGTCAGGGCTGTGTTCTTCAAGGTCAGTCTCCCTATCTGCACGGAGCAGGAGAGGAGGCAAAATATCCAGAGACTGTCAAATAGTGTAGGGAGATGCTGGCGCCTTGCCGGGGGGGGGGGGGGGGGGGCTAGAGGCATGCGACTCCCATTTGGAGTAATCTGAGAAACTTGTAGTGTGCACCTGGGAGCTACAGACAAGTGAAGGAGGAGTAGGACACAAGGCTGAGGCCTAGACCTGGGGCATCAGCCATGACAGTGATGGTGAGCATGATCCCTCCTGCTGAGATGGGAAAAACTAGAGCAAGATGGAGGCGGTAGGAAATGACGAATTCTATTTGGGTTGTGGTAAACGGAAAATCGGTCCTAAGCACAGCATGGAGTCACCATAAAGGCAGGCCAATCCAAGAGTCTGGAGTTCTGGAGAAAAGAGAGCTGGAGGTATCAATATGGGGCCACATCAGCAGGTGTTCCTGGCTCGGAACAGATGGCCCCGCTAAGTGGGAAACAAGAGCAGAAGTTAACAAAGGAGCCCTATAAACTTGTGGGTAGCAAGGGGCTTGAGATCAGTGAGAGACAGCAGAGCATCTCACAGGCAGCTGCAGAGGGGAGCAGCTTTCAGCATGGAACTGCGGGGACAAGGGCAAGAAGGCTGGCGGGAACTTGGGGAGGAGAGGCCATGGTGTAGAAGTGATGACTTCTCCGTGGGAGCTTTGCCTTCCAGCAGAGAAATGCTTCTGTTGCTCTTCCACAACCCACCAGAGAGCAATCGCATCCTTTCCCACCTCTGACTCTTCCCTTTAGCCAAGCACAGCAGAACAGGGGACAAGGAGACCCTAAGGCCAGCCTAACAGGACGTGGAGAGGGGGAGGGGAGCTTTCTGTTGGTGTGTGAGTTGAGGAAGAAGAGGATGGGAGGGTTTGGTGTTGTTGTTGTTTTGGTTTGGTTTCAGTTTTGTTTTGTTTTGGGTGGGGAGTGTTTTTGCTTTTGCTTTTTAATGAGCAGACAAGCATAGAGAAGGCGCCAGGAATGGAGGAAGGCTCCTGGAATCCACAGTCATGGATTTAAACCGAGACCAGTGGGGTTTTGTTCCCAGGATCACTGAGTTTCCAAGGGCAAATGTGTAGCTGTAACAAAAGGGCGGGCATTGCCAAGAGAACATGATGGAGGCTTCCATGGGCGGGGGTGACAGCTCCCAAAGAGTGGCTGCTTGGCAAAAATCAACTTGAGGTTTAAAGAGTCTGCTTCCTTCATCTGGGAGCAGTCGTCCTCGTATATGCTGTCATGGGCACCTTTAGCCCTTGGCTCATCTCTTATTAGCTGCATCTGTCTGACTGAAGCGGCTCTTTGGCTAAGTGAAAGAAGCCAGGCACAGAGTGACAAACACTGCACAGTATCACTTACGTGCGAAAGCTTTAAACAGTCACATCCATAGAAGCACGGGGTAGAATGGTGGTTGCTAAAAGCTGGGAGTAGGGGCATCTGCAGAGAAGAGGGGTCAAGGGGCACAAGACATTAATTTAAGCAAGAGGATAAATGTGAGAGATCACTGCAGAAGGTCATGACCATAGTCGGTTTAAAATGGACTATTTTTACATTTACTTATTTACTTCTGTTGAATCAATGTGAGAATTTAATCACCTTGAAGGAAGGTGAGAGACAGCTTCTCTCCTTCTACCACATGGGACTCGGGGATCAAACTCAAGTTGTCAGGCTCAGCATCAAATGCTGTTACCTGCTGAGCCATCTCCCTGGCCCATAGGGTGGTTGGTTTCTTTTTTAAACAATGTATTATATTTGTGCAAATTATGCTTAGCAATTTTTCTTCTAGGGTAGGTTTTAAGTGCTCTCACTTCACATATAAAATAACATAAAAATAACAAGTAGTTGAAAGAATATGGGTTGGCTTTCTTGATTTAGCAGTTCTATGACATGCATAGATTTAAAAACATCACGTTTATGTATAACAACTATAGAGTTTTGTCAGTTAAAAATCAAATGTTAAATATAATGAGTTGGGTTTTAGATCACTCGGGCTCGTCTCTTCATCTCTTTAGAGAAATATGTTCAAGACTTTTGGCTCCTGGACTTGAATCCAGACTCTGCCACTTAGCAGTAGGATCGTAAGCAGGGCACTTAATCTCTCTCTCTCTCTCTCTCTCTCTCTCTCTCTCTCTCTCTCTCTCAGTTTCTTTATCTGTAAAACAGAGGTAATAATTAAGCCTCTTTCAAAGGGCTGCTTGAAGATCAAGTATGTTAATGCTTTCTGACTGCTTAGAGCCTGTAGTTGGTACCCTGTATGTGTTAGCTGTTAGAGCAACACTGAGCCTGTAGTTGGTACCCTGTATGTGTTAGCTGTTACTGCTCCTGCATCATTATTGCCCATGAGAATATCTAATGGGGAAGAAGATGGCCGGAGGAACTGCATGTGAACACATCTTCTTGTCCCTCCTGTTTCCTAACCAAAGTACCATGCAGAGCAAACAGCTGCTCTTCCCTGTTTGCAAAGGGAATGGCACCTGATGTTTAAAGAAATGGCAAAGGAGCCCCTTGATTTGAAAGAACATTGGGCTTGATGTAGAAATGCAAATCCTGTGGAAAACATAAACGAACCTAGAATTGTGTTTATTTCTTTGGCCTCCGTCGGGAAATGTCCCTGTTTATTCCTGGCACTCAATCTCATGTTGGGAGTGGTAAAGGCATTAAGCCCGGGATTTCATTAGTTCCTGGGTCCAGAGGGTTGAAAAGTTGTTCCAGTAAATTTTATTACCTCCCCAGTACAGATGCTTCTCTACTTATGATGGGGTTACATCCCAATAAACCATCATAATTTGGAAAGTGCTTATGCCAAAAAAAAAAATGCATGTAACTCACTAAACATCACACCTTAGCCCAGACTGCCTAACGTGTTCAAGCACTTCACACTAGCCCATGACCAGAAACCTCTAACCAAAAGCATGTTTAATATATTTACAAGAAGTTGAGTATCTCCCGTCCCTTACTGACTCCTGTGCTGAAGGCTAATCGCAGAGTGGTTGTATGCCCATGCTTCCGCAGCATCTCAAGTTGGAAGGGCATGACACGCCCAGCCAGGTCCCCGTGTCATTCCTGGGGGTCTCGGTGTCGAGTAGCTCTCAGGTCATCTTAGCTCTTCTCATCCAAAGCATCTTTGGCAGAACCAGTTCCCTCTGGAGTCCCACACTGACACTTAAGTCAGATTATGGAATGCTGTCCTTGTTGACTGCCTCTTCTTGGGGCTCATCCAACCCAACCATTTCTCTCCTCATCCCATTCCAGTGGACAGCTGAGTCTTGCTCCATAGGGAAAACAAAAGTCCATCTCTACTATATATTCTCCGAGCAGGACATAGTGGAGGTCGAGCTAACCAGCTTTGGAATGAAGTGGACTTTGATTCTCAGGGACCACTGCACTCACTGCTTCTATAGCCCCTCCCTCCAGTGACTCCCAACCCTTTTTGGCTAATGAGGAAAGGTGCTTTCCAGTGTGACAAAGGTAGTATTTATGTTTGACTGAGGAGCTTCATCCTTGTACCCCTTTAATACATATTTGACTAGACTGTTGGGATTTCAGAATTGTTTTCAAAGTACACTCCAAAGACTCAGGGATGATTGCTTGTGTGTTCCAAGGGCCAGTACCCAGTGCTGTTCTCAGAATTGACAGTCAGAGACCCAGTGTGTCACACCAGTGGGACCTTACCCCTCTGTTCCTTTGCAAATAAAAGTGTATAAAAAGAAACACCAACTCCAATCACAGAATCCTGGGTTGGAAATGAATGGTTTTACAACAAACATTTCTGTCTGCAAATGTATAAACTTTTCAAAAGATGAAAGGAAATTAGGGCTGGCATGTTTCATTAATTTGGCACCACCTCGGGGGAAGCGCGGTACTCATTTCACTGGGATGGATTATGAGATGTGTCAGTTTTTCCATTCTCTTTCTCCAGGGCATTTTTTTACTGCAAGGCCTGTCATGATGACGTCACAGATCCCAAAAGAATTAAAAAATGCGGCTGCAGGCGGCGTAAGTAGTGTTTCTTCCTCCCTCCCCTCCTGTTCTCCTTCCTCATCCCCCCGGTCCCTTTTTCCTTCTCCTTTTCCTATTAGAGGAACAGCAAACACCAAGTCTTCCCTTGAATATGTTTATGTACTTCACCTGCTTTAAAGGAACATGAAACAAATACCTGCCCTTGCTTTGAGCATAAGATGGAAAAAAAGAAATCAGTCATTACCCAGATGGGAACCTAGTGCCTCCTGCCCACTTCTCTAGAGGAAGACAACCATGGCACACAGAGTTAAGCGTCATGGATGGAACGGAGGGTACCTATAGCTGTGGAAGAGGGGGTGTTTCTTTTATATTGTGATTTCTACTACATAGGAGGCCCCCAAGCATAGAGACTGTAAATAGTCCTAGAAGGGAAGTGAGTCTCAGAACACATTCTCAAAATAAAAGGAGTGGGCTGCCTTTCCATTGGAATTTGTATAAGGTTCAGACTTAGATCGCCCCAAGGACAAAACCAGTGCTGCCAATGAGGCCATCAGCCACTAGTGTCCTAAGGGCTGTCCCCAAGCACATTGCTTTATGGGGTGAACTGGACTGGGCTCAGAAGCTTCCAGCACACTCTGTTTCAGTTGTCTTCTACCACAGGCAGCTCTCCTAGGGGCCCTCGGGGGTGACTTAGGAGCACTGGCTTATGACCTCCACAGACACCATGCTGTAAAGTGGTCTTTGCTTTGGGAAGGCCCAACCTTTTGCAGCAATTAAGACCACACAGTTCAATAGAAATTGTTCTGCACCCTAGAGAAAAATGAACACAATGATACCCTCACTGCAGTGGTGACTTGATGGATGCGTTGGTCCTCACCATACCCTATATAATCAGCAGGTGCATATTTAGTCTAGTCAAAGAAACAATGACTCTTCCATGTTTAGCAAGAGGATGAAATTGATGATAGCTGTGTAGCCAACATTCATAGATTCAAGTCCTTTCAGGCCTTTCTTGGTGCTGTGTTCTCAGTGGCCTTGATATTTCTTATAGGGAGAAGGATAACCTTGGGTTAAATGAGTGGCAGAGAGTTACGAATGATCACCCCCATAAAACACAGTTTTACAAGCATAGACTAGTCAAAGTGGAGTATGCCACAGGAAGGTCTTGTCACTGTGCTGCTTGAGGGGGACCAGGAAGATGTAAAGACGGTTCTGCCTGAACATTGATTGATAAACTGGTCTGTTGGTAAATACCAATGGGTGGCCCTTGGTCTAGAGAAGTTTCTGCCAAAGCTCCCTAGACTCCCTTTCACACACCATCTGAGGCCAGCTTGTTCATATACATGGTTGGCTTCCCCAAACTGTGTTACTATACCCAGAAGAATTTCCTGATTCTTTCTACCCACAAGCAAGATCATCTGAATGAGTTTAAGGTGAAGAAGAAAGGTTACCACCTGGTTAACCCCCAGGCTCCAGGCCTCACCCACCTTTTCACCATGTGCCTGGGAACTTAGGAACACGACAGGCACCTTCAGAGTAGCTTCCATCAGAAGGCGTAGATCATACTGAGAGTAGACATAGACAAGAGAGGGCTGCAGAGCCAGAGGGCGATGAAACTCTCCTAGCGGTGACGGGGGCGCAATGGGCAGGAGAATATTGAGGTCAGTAGTCCATGCAAGGGTGTTTGTATAAGCAAACTCATCCTTCGGGAGCCTTAGGGAAGTGGCAAGACTGTGGACTGCTAACTGAGCAGCCCTTCATGTGCTCTTGAGGAACGTCTTTATGCACAGTCTCTTCTTGGTGCCAGTGATGGAATGGTGAATGGGATCCCTTCCAAACCTTCCGTCTAACAAATGGAGACAAACCCATATCCTGTTATGAGATATATAAATTCACAGTGGTCCACATGCTAAGAAGAGGGAAAGGACTATCTGAGGGTGTGAGGGCTCTTATTTGATGGCTACTGCTTTATAGCTTGGCAGGTCCATTGGGAGGCGAGAGTGGAGGTATGGGGAAGAGCAAGGGAATCAACTCAAAATCAGGAAGCCATGTGTACTGTTTAGAGTATGGACGGGGTCTGTGGCATGCGGGAGAGAGAGGGGTACAAAGTGAGATCACACAAGAGTCAGAGATGGTGCCAGGCAGCTGGGCTTTCTCCAAGGCCTAGAAACTACCAGGTGATTTCAAGAAAGTAGATGGCATCATCTGGTCTCAGTTTAACAGATCTCCTTTGTGTCTTGATGAGGAAACCACTCTGGAAGAGAGAAGGGAAGAGGAAAAACAAGGAGATAACTTCTCTGATTCACTTTCTCTGTAATTAGAAAGTCCTTCATAGGACACCATAGTATATTATGGCATACCCCTCTTAAAAGATTTAAAGGACTTTTAAAGTCAAAATAAGGATTTGGCTTCCAGTATATTTTCTTTTTCATCTTTATTCCAGGCAGGCAAACGACAGTGAACTTTTAGCTCCATTTTGTTGTGAAAAGCACGCTCATATTTACAATATCTTTATTCCCTTAATTTCTCTGACAGTAGGTTAAGCTAATAAAATGTATGATCTCCCATCATGCACCACACAATTGCTGCAAAAGGATTGCCTCCGCCAAGCTACCTTTAAGGGTGACAAGGCCATGAGCTGTGTGGTTAATATTTGATAATAATCAGAATTGTCCAAATGTTGTTATTCCCAATTAAAAGGCCATAGTCTGGAGGGCAGGATGCAGATGTGCATGGGTGGATTAGAATAGAATAAATAATCGAATATAAACCTCCTCATGAAGGTCAAGCATTGAAGAAATCGGAGAAGATATGGTAAGCCACAAAGAAACTTTCCTGAGAAATAGTTAGCATTGTTAATGGTGTATGGAGGGGTGCAAAGCCACTGGCCAGGCACTTCTTGGTCTTCAAATTTGGAAAGGGCAATTGGCCCACCCAGTTATTCATCCAAACCTGTGAGTGTAACAGTTAATAATTCGCCATGGGATGAGGAAAACACATGAGAACAAAACTAATGACAGTCTCCAGACTCTGTATATATTCCTTGACCCTCCTGTCCCTTCCCAGCCTCTCCCTAGCCTCTTCATTGCTTTCCATGTGGTAACCCTCAACGTTTCGTGTCCTCTATCAGAGGAGTATGGAGTACGGACATTCCATTTGTGGAGACCCCGTGATGGTGGTGGTGGTGGTGGTGGTGCTGGTGGTGGTGGTGGTGGTGGTGGTGGAGGTGGTATAGTTTAACTTCTGCATTTCTTTCCATGTCTTCATAGCTCTCCACCCATCCAGGAAGCAAGTCCAATCCAGATGTCTAGCCAAGCAGCATGCTCTCAGATGCTACCGTTTACCCCTTCTCTTTTTCTGTGTCACAAACCTGGTCTAATGATTTATACCTTCCCTCCCTGCTTCTGAAAAGTTGCCAAGGGTAGACTCCTAAGGGACAAGTCATGTCTAGATTGATGTGTGTGAAGGAATTTCCTTTAATTTCTAATCATTGACATATCTTTGATTTATTTTGTTTCCTCTTTGCTGCCTTGGAATACGGCCCCTACTCTATTTAAACTGCACCCTGGTAGTGATCTATTGTGAGTAAAATGGGTTCCCAGTAGCCCTGAGTCTAGTTCTCCTGGTCTTTCGCTAGATGAGATACCTTTTATTTTCTGTACAATTTTAGTTTCATTTTCCTTTTGGTATTCGTGTTGCATGTAGCAGTTACATCATGCCCCAACTCGCTCATGCCCCTCCACAGTCCTTGTACAGTAGCCAGGAGCTGGAGAATGCCCAGAGGCCGCTCTCCGTGCTCCCACCCATCCTCCAGCCTTCAGCGAGCTCTGGGCGCGGTCTTATTTTTCTACTCGGAAATAAGACCCTGACAACAGTGTGTTTCTCTTGAAGGCCTTTGCTCAGGACTTTTAAGGAACACTGATGAGGCTGAGTAATCCCCACTCTAGCTTGAGATGCTTTGTCCATTGGGGGTCATAGTCATGCTTGTCTTTAATAAACTATACTTGTTTTCCTCTGCTGTGGAGCTCGAATTCCTCCTCTCTTGAAGGAAACACATAGGCTACATATATATTCCCGAGTTTGTGATATATATGATATGCACCAGTAGTTTATATGTAAAAATGTGTATTTTTATATATAATCATAGAGATATTCCATAGAGAGAGGAATTCATTGATCACATTATATATGCCTCTCTGTACAAGAAGGTGCTTGTTGGAGATTTAATTGACTACTCCTTTGGGACTGTAAGTATCTGCCTTCCTGGAGACAAGTGGTAATTATTTCCTAGAGTCTATGAAGTTTCCTTGCATTCAAATACAACTCCTTCTCTCAATACCCAGTGGTCCCTCCAAAGTTCCTCTGTGATTGTTGGGCATCCTAGAGGATCCATGTGCTTATTTCAGGGAAAAAAAACCAACCTTTTCATTAATTCAAGGAGAATACTATTTTTGATGAATGAGCCATGTAGGAATCTAAACAAACATCTCTAACTTACTCAAGGCATAGGGTCCTCATCATCCAATCAGATGTAGGTTTTAAGGTCAGTATTTCTGTGACCTACAGCCATAGACCTCTTCTGGTACCAGCCATCAGCTTTGGGTCTTGGCTTACAGACGTAAGACTCTGTGGAAACATAAAAGAGACCCACTTCACTGGCTCTGGAGTACGGAGATATTTCAGCACCCAGGCCTCTCGTATCCCTTTGCAAAAGAAGAAGCAAGTTGAACATCTGAGTTCTGGTAGCCTTCATTGTTCAGAAAACCTATAACGTTCTGGGTCATGCCAAAGCAAATTAATGACCTTCTTCAATACAATGCACAGTTCTACTCAAATTGGCTCTGCGGCAAGTACGTGGACGCACCACTTATACACCCCTGAACTTTCATGCTCTAGTACCCTGAGAACCAGAAGGCTACCCAGTGCCAACCAACACACAGCTCCAGTGGCAAACTCTCCCACTTTTCTCAACTAGAGTGGGTGCCATGAGCCAGGTCAACTAGTGGGGTATGTGCTCCACGGGGCTGACTCTGGGCCCTTGTCCTTATTGTGGGAAGCCATGTGTAAGACTTTCTTCTTCTCCAGAAGGTAACGGGAGAAACCATGTTAAGTGAAGACATCGTTTCTTATTTATAGAATTCGAAAGGACCTCTGATTCCTAGAGCTACATCTAACTATGTATCTCAAACAAAGGCCTCAGTGGGTTTTCCTTCTGTAGAGGGTTTGTTTATAATTTTGGTTGCTGCTGAGTCCCTGAGAAGAATAGCTTTAACGTTTGTCCTGAGAACCCATTCTTGTCTTCCTGGAAGTGATTTGAAAAGTGAGGATGTGATCTGAGAAGTGCCTTAACTTTACTGGCATTTATTCCACACCTGTCTCCTCTTTCATTTGCTTCCCTGGAGACCTAAATTATTTTCCCTCTAGCAGCTGGAACCCTCCACCTGGCCTCTTGGGCAAGGCTCCTTTTCCTCTCACTTCCAATCCACCCCCCCAAATTAAGATTCTGCAATCGCAACTTGGCTGGCCATTTGGTTGCTGGTGCCGGAGGCAGATGGCACAGCAGACAGCATGGGCTGTGGCCCCTCCTTCCATCCCAGACTTGGCTCAGAAGGGGCCAGCCAGCAGAGGACCTGAGGCCTGACACCTGACTCTATCAGTGTGTCCCAAGGAAAAGGCAGTGACCATGCTACACCTGCAGGTTTTACTTTCTCACCATCACGACCTTTGAAAACAGAGGAAAAGTTGTGCAAGTGTGTGTCTAAGAAAGCTCTCATTTTAAATGTTCAAGAGTAAGCAGATAACTTTGGTGATGTCCATTCAGGACATACTTCCATTTTGCCTCTAAAGATACGACTAGGAAGTCATAATGGAGATATTGGATGAATATTCATTTTATTGTGGTGAAGAAAAGCACATAAAGGCTTTCTTCTCGAGTGATGAAACTGCTCAAACATAGGTTTTTGTTGTTGTTGTTGTTTAGAGGAAAGTGAGACCCAAGATCAGATTCTTGGCGACATGACCTCTTCAAGTCCAAGAACAAGAACATTTTGTGGGCCAGAGAGAAAATGAAGTCCTAGGAGGCATATATTTCTTCTTTCCCAGAGTTAAGTTGGCCTATGGGGGAAATTTATAGGGCATGAAGTTCCAAGGACCCTAAGACAGAGTGGCAAGTAGTCACACCATTTGTACTTTCAGTGATACACTCACCTAGTCACTCAGGAAGACGCAGTAGAGCTGCTGTGTGGAGACCCCATCAGCTGGTGCAATTTACCATCATTGAATGCCCCAGAATCCGCCCCCAGGACTTTTCATCCTTCTGTCCTCACTCCCCCTAAACATCCACAGATTGGAGCAGCCTTTGAAAGAGCACCACAGGTGGTTTATTTCTTAAAGGTAGAAAGGCCCTTATCTCCTTTTCAGAGAGATGACCCAGCAAGGTCGGCCTCAATCCATTAAGGAGATGCTCTCCCGCAGCGATCCACTAGATGTCCTCATAGACCTACTTTGCTTTGCCTTCACAATCTACAAAACCCTCTCTCCTTGATTAGGAAGAGAGATGGCTGCCTACCAAGAAAGGAACTCAGCAAACACCAGCAGCAGAGAGGGGATCTTTTTTTTATGACTGAAAGGAGATAGAAACATGTTTTAAATAGATACTGAAATGTTAGAAATGTGTTTTATTTTGTTTTATTCTTCTTAGATATGTTTTTTATTTTTATTTTTTAAATAAATTTTTTATCAATTTTTACATATACATTTATATTATTACACATATATACAATAAGCTACCTACAGCAAGAAGAACCACAAAGCAATCAGGAATTATATATATGTTACATTCATAGTGTTTTGGCTATTTGTATTTGGCAGCCTTGAGGAAAACATCTTTCCTATCTTAGTGAGTCTAAAAATCTGAATTTAAATCAATATCTATCATCTCTTGTCATTATCAACTTAAAACATCTATCTAGACCTAAAATCATCTTAACCACTAAACAGCTAAGCTTAATTGTAAAGGGAGTAAACTATATGGTCTTCAACCCTACCAGAGACTTGAGAAGGAATAAAATTAATTACCTGAGCATACAGGGAGTGCAGGTTAGCAGCTTCCCAAATGAGAAGATGACAGAGATGGTTTGCTGCCCCAACAGTTACCCAAAACCCTCTATAACGTTGGAGCATCATCTTTAGCCTTCTGGCAGACATATTTGTGAGACAGCTTCAAAGAAAGGTTCCAATCCCCATTGGTCCAGCATTTCAGACTAGAAATGTGTTTTAAATAGGTACAGAAATGTTCCAAGAAGGTTGTGAAACTCAACCTTAGGGCTTTTAAGTACCTTTCTGATACATGAAATGTATTGGCTGCAGAAAAAGAAAACAGTCACCAAGATGGTTCTAGGACTATGTAATTCACTGGAATCAAAGTGAAGGGTTAGGAAGCTGTGGAGCTGATGACGGTGGTGGAGAAGTAGCACCCAGGTTAGGAAGTCTGTGGCATGATGCCTATGTGACTTTATTTTATAACCCAAGAGTAGGACGCCCACATTTTCTGGAACACCTACAAGAGAGGCAAATCTCAGGTCTTTATTGATGACTTTGACCGTGAGTAATATATGGCCCAGAGGAAAAACTCTTAACTATGCATACATCCCTCAAGCCTGACTGATCGCTCCATTAGATGGAAGGTCAGAAACATTCTTCCCTTCTTAGAAAATGGACCCAAAAGTATAAAGATGACAACACACCTGACTGGTGTGGTGGGGAAGTGGGAAAACTTTTTTTTCCAAGACAGGGATTCTCTGTGTAGCCTTGGCTGGCCTGGACTCCCTTTGTAGACCAGGCTGGCCTCAAACTCACAGAGATCCACCTGCCTCTGCCTCCCTAAGTGCTGGGATTACAGCTGTGCGTCACCGTGCCGGCTGTGGGTGCACTCTTAACTGGACATCTTTTTTCTAGACATTGTGGTTCATGAAGGTTTTGTCAATATGTGGGGCTCAGTCATTTTTATTTGTTTATGTCTTGTCTCCGAGCCTCATGTTGATCATTCTTGCTGGTGTGTGTGTGTGTGTCTGCGTGTGTGTGTGTGTGTGTGTGTGTGTGTGTGTGTGTGTGTGTGTGTGTTGCCCTCTGTCTTTTGAGACTTCTCTTTTGCATTTGGTGTGAGTACAAAATGACTGGCAAGGAGTGACGAGTAATAGCATGTTTTCTGTTTTATGCATATGCTGCTTTGGAATGTGACTGCTTATAATTAACAGTTAATCTTCTTATAGCAAATGGGTTTCTGCTGCCTCGGTTACCAGTTGCAGCCTGTTACTGCATGCTAACAATATGAAATCTTACAGCAGTGCATGGTCTCCAGAACAGCCGACCGTGACAGTTGCAAACAGTCCCTGAGAGCCACTCTTTTCATGTTATGCTCCTTCCAGAACCCTTCGGAAGTGGGAGGTGTCCATCGTCCACTGTGATGGGTTGACCTCTGTGGGAAAAAAAGGATTCCAAAGTTACCTATCACATATATATATATATATATATATATATATATATATATATATATATGAACTTTCTTTCCTCATAAATGTGTCACATTCTATTACCATGCATGAACCCGAAATGGCAGTATGAAAATGAAAACCAGGGACTGTTGCTAATGAGAAACATAGCATTTCTGAGTTTGATGGGATTCTCTGCTACAGCATTTGATTTAAAAAAGTAAAAAAAAAAAAAAAAGCAACTTTCAAAATAATTTATCTACAGTGAAACAAACAAACAAAACAAAGCAAAATCATCCCCATCCTTCTCTTTTTGCAAGTAACAAATCAATATGTCCATTTAAAGCATTAAGAAAAATAATGCAAGGGATGGGTTTTCCAAGTTGTATACCAGATCCAGAATATGATTCAGCTAAATTTTATTTTCATCTCTTCCATTGAAGACTTTCTTTTCTCCCATTTTTGACTTCAGCCACTGCAGTAGTTTGGGGAGGCCCGGGCGTTGGCAGTGTGGCTTGTGAGGTTCCTTCCTCTGACTCAAATGCTATAGCAGATTTTTTATTTATGTTTTAATTTTTTTGGGTAAAAAGCTAAGCTCAAAAGAATGACATACTGCAAGCTGAACAGGGCTGGGGTTGCATGTTAATCCAAACAGCAGCCTTAGTTAGGATGCTGAAGGACCATGCCGCTGGGAATGTGGGCTGTTCACAGGAAGGGAGATGCCGCTGGGGTCTCTCACTCATCTCCCCCCAGTGCCTGCTCTTCACGGTCGTAATGGTCCCCTTGCTGGACAACCCCACTGTGTGGCAAGTCATGGTGGTCTTAGAACAGGGCTTGACCCATGTGAGAGATTGAAACCGTTTCCTGGTGACTGTAACATTCAAAGAGGGCCAAACCACAAGCTATAATTTAAAGTAAGAGGGCAACCATTCTCTGCAAAGGAAAAGAGAGAGGGATAATGTGAAGGGAGGGATGGGTGTGGAGGTAACATTTCCCTGGTCCAAGTTCAGCGGCTGGCTGCGAGGCCTGGGAGATACGTGGGTTCTTCCCCTACCCTGTGGGAGGAGCGGGCCAGGTCCTGCTAAGTGAGAAGCCAACATGTTTGCCTGTCGTAGCATCAAAATGAAGTGCAACAGCTTCTCTTGTACCGAAACATAAATTGACCACTAAGGGGAACAATGGGGACATTAACACGCCTTGCGTATCGGCGTTTGAGGTGGATCCCAGGTCGGCACCGGACCTTCACGCTGTGCTAGAACCACTGAGGGTTCCTGGAAACGCCAGCAAGATATTTCACTTGGCAAATATTTCATGCCTTTTTGTTTGTAATCTATCCTGGCCAATATTTTTTTTTTGAAATAAGGAGAAAAGTATGATTACACCAACTAATTGCCTTCTGATTGTCTTGTGGGCTGGGAGAGAAATGTAGCTCTCATAGCTGATGCACCCACGAGCAGCTAAAAGCATTCCAAGAGACCAACATCTCATATTGCTTTGGGTGATTTTTTTTTCCTTTGTGAACTTCCTTTAATGTCATATATGCAGCATTAGCCTTGAGTAGCGGCATTTCTTATATGGACAGATTTGGATATTTGTTCTGTCAAGAGTAAATTTAAATTTCTGTAGCTATCATGTAAACTCACTCCCGGGAAGTTCAGCAAAAGCACCCTCAGATCTGATATTAACACGTAATCGTTTCACATTTAATTTGATGGGAGCTTGTCCCAGGCGCTGCCTAATGCCCAGAAATGGATGGAAATGAGAAAACCTTCTTCATATTAGATGTGTTCGCATCCTACAAAAACCATTTATTGTACCAAATAAGCAATTCATTTAACCGAACGGCTGTGTAGCTCTTTTGCCCTCCTGCATTAATTGTGCCAGGGGGAGAATGGTGGTTACATTTTTTTTTTTGCTGTCTGTAATTTGCTCTCTTTTTTTTCATCCAAGAACCGGGAGGTGTTCAGCCATGGCTTCTTCCTCTGGTCACCGCTCCATCGAGGGGACAAAAATAATATGCAACAGCCTTGGGGGATGATAAAGGCAATTTGTATTTCCACTGTTTTCTTTTTTCTGATGTACAACCAAACTGTCACCAACAATCACTGCATTTTTTTTTCTGGGTCAAGACTGTTAACGTGAGCTAAGACCTGTGTTCAGTCCTCCAGTGCCCTTCCAGCTGCCTTGCTGTATGTGACCTCGCCATTAACTCCTGCTCTTCCTCTCCTCCCATCCAACCACATGGTTATAGCCAAGATGTCCATCTACAAGAGAATGAGACGAGCATGTTGTTTTGATTGCGGACGTTCTGAGCGTGACTGCTCGTGCATGTCAGGCCGTGTGCGTGGTAACATGGACACCCTTGAGAGAGCCTACCCGCTTTCTTCTGTCTCTGTTAATGATTGCTCCACCAGTTTCCGTGCCTGTAAGTTTAACCTCAACACACACGGTTCCATGTTTATGCTCGTCCGTGGTATTGGCCCTGTCTTGTGTTGTGCCCTGTGGTCCTGTGAGTCCGCTGAGCTAGTGTTGCCTTCCTAATGTGCCCTTGTATGTGATTACGTGTTGCCTGTGCTACTGTGTATGTGCTGAGAAGGCTTTCCCTTCTGACCTTTTTGTGCTTCTTGTGACAGTGAATGAGATTGGCATGTGACAGCCTGGTGATAGCCTCCCTCTCTCTTATCTAAATAAGTAAAGTGACAGGAAAGCAAGCACTGTTTTAATAGAGGATATAAGAAATGCAGAAATTCAGATTTAGAAGTGACTAATAATTGGGGTGGATCAAAAGGGTGGAGGAAAAAGAATAGGATGAAAAAGCTTGCTAGAATTTCAAAATACAATAGCATCTAGATGAAGATGTTTGCTCATGTATGTGAGCAAACATATATATATGTATGTATGTATATATATGTATACACACACACACACACACATGAGTGCATACATACACACATATACAGTTTTGTCCTGTGTATTTCTTACCAGAGTCTTATTCCTCAGTACCAGATGTTATCTTCAGTTCTTAAAGAGATTATTTATTTTTAAATCTGCCAACCTCCATAGACTGGTAATTTCTAGTGCTTCCTTTCAAAAAGTTGACTCGTTCAAAGGAGGCTCCTGAGACACTCATTAACATCTTATATTTTCCCAACAATTTAGTCCCACTTAACCAAGGTATTGTGCAGCAGTCAGGAATCTAAATAACAAAGATTTAAATTGGGAACCTCCAGGATTTCCTTTCCTTTATAGCTGAGGCCTTTGTCGCTGCCAGGCTGTTCCCAATGCAAGATGCTGTAGCAGCCAAGCATTTGGCAGCTGCTGAGTCTGAGGAACCAAATTCCCGAACTTACCCTTATCCCTGTTTTCATTTGGCTGGCATGGTTGGTAGGGGATGTCACAGATACTTTGGATTGAGATGCTAAGGTGCGCATCATTGTCCGGTGGCAGAAGAGCTTGAATTCTGCATGAGCACTTGGCTGCTCTTGAATTATCACATGACCTTGAACTCTTATTTGTGAATGTATAGGACATAGGAGATGATGATCCTCTCTGTGTTTCATCAATTTCTCTTCAGAGAACCCAACAGAGTCCTTGTGGCCTATCCAGCAGGACAGAGTCCTAATTTCACTGAATAGAGTGCGAAGCCATGCCAGGTGCTGCAGTTCATGTTTGAAGTCTGTAAACTGTGTGTTGAGCTGTGTATTGAAGGCATTCACAAGCTTGATCTGAGACCAGGGAGCCATTTTCCTCTGATTTGCAATGCATTGTTCTTTGAAACATGCTGAGGTCTGGACTGACTTAAAAGTGATAGTTACCGAGGGTTGTGCTGAGTGGTATTGTGGACTGTGCCAAGTACATTGACCTACAAAGGACTTTTGGGTCGGTTTGCTTTGCTTTGCTTTCGTTTTAATTTGTTCTTAGCGATGCTCAATATCCCTTTATTTTCCCTGCAAGAATTTGTTTTTCTCATTCATATGCTATGTAGCCTAGGTAGCCCGGGTCACAACTACACAAAGAATTTGCCTGTGATGTGCAGCAAGAACTAAAGTGAAAGATGAGCTGCTTAGGGAGATAACTCAGTAAGTTGCGCTGGTACCATTGGGCCACATCTCTGAATGGCAGAGGTGGATGTGACTGCCAGTCCTCCTGAGCCTAGGGCACAACTTCTTTCCTTGAGTAACTACTACGCTCTAAAATGTTGACCACAGATTTGGTGGAAAAAAAATAAGGATCCAATCTGGCTCTGAGCTTGGGGTCCTGTGGTCATGTCTTGGCACACTGGCCATCTGCTCCAATCACAGTAAAAATCTGTGTCCCTGCTTGAAGCCCACCATGTCCAGTGTGCTCAATTTCTATCTCAGTCAAGAAAAACCATAATTAGAGGGGTTTCTCAGCTCTGCAATTTAATCCAGACATTGATGGAGGCCAGGAGAAGAAAGTCTTGAAGTAAGAATGCCCTGTCCTCTCAGAAATATCCTGTTCACAGCACTGTCGTCTTTCCTGCCTCTCCATCACCAACCCCCACTGTGAGAGACAACAGGATTCAGGCTTTCAGTGGTATTGACAGCTCTAGTGACGGCTTGCTTTCTCTGTTTCACCGTCTTCTCTTCTTCTCACAAAGGCAGACTTCATCCAACCCTATGTGAGACCATTCACCTTTGACCACTAATAATAAGTTAGAAAAATCCATTTCAAGTTGAACCCTTTTAGAGACTCATGTTAGCCCTTCTTCTTCAATTAAAAATTAATACTTCTGTCTGCTGGATCCCCCTGGCAGAACCCCACAGCAATGCCCAGGCACCCTACTCGGGTGGTGGGTTGGGTGGTGTCCGTTTGAGACGGAGCAAATGGACTTTTAGAGCGGTGGTGAGAGTGAGCTTTTCATTAAATATGAGCAGACGTGAAACGGAGAGGGTTTGACAATTAGAAATGGCAGGAGAAGGGCCCTGGAATCAAAGTGAGGTCACATGGGCAGATCAGATTACTTCTCTTACATTCTTTAGTTGTTCCAAAGATCATTTTAAATTAGTGTCAGCAGAACCATGATGGGTTTTGCCCTTTGTCTTTTACGCCGGGGCTGTATTGTTTCCCAAGACACTCATTAAAGGTCATTACACTATTATGGGGCTCGCTTTGGTCGCCCGGTTTCCAGTTGAGCCAGTTGTGTTTCGGAGACTGCCTAATTCGTTCCCCTCCTGCCTTGTCTTTCCTTCTGTGCTATTTTTTTTTAACTTATAAAGCAAAGGATTTCCGTTTTTAAGGGACTTTAAATTGAAACACAAAGCCCCATTACACGTTTTCTGAAGTGGGAAGGGAAGTAGCTGTTTCCCAGAGGTGGTAATAGATTAAAAGTGTTCACAGGGTTTTGAAGACCTGTCTTCTAAGTGCTGTTTGACATAGCTCTCCTTGGAGGCGTGGCTCGTGACCTAGGACCAGTCCTTGTTAAGGCCGGTGCTAGGAGGCCATTTGTCTTGTATTGTACTCACTAGGAGACTGGAGGCCAAGCCATTGATATAAAGACCTTCAGGGAGGAAGGACTCATTTTAAAAAGATTTTTGTTTTCTAAGTGTCAAGAGCCTGGGGAAATAACTCAGTTGGACTGCCATGTAAGCATGAGAATTGGAGTTTGGTACCCCAGAACCCACATAACAAGCCAGGCATGATGCTTCATGCCTG
This sequence comes from Acomys minous, assembly GCF_964271855.1. NCBI lineage: Eukaryota > Metazoa > Chordata > Mammalia > Rodentia > Muridae > Acomys > Acomys minous. The sequence continues at coordinate 4,133,110 of NC_140490.1, forward strand.
TAACTCCAGCTTTATCGGGAGGGTGAGGGGTGAAAACAGGCAGATTCCTGAACGTCATTTGTCATTCAGCCTCACCAAATTGATTATCTTCAGATTTAATGAGAGACCCCTGCTCACTCATGCATACCCCACCCCACCAACCATTCACACACATCCAACATCAAAACAAAACAAAACAAAAAACAACCTAGGATGAATAGGGACCAGAGGCTGAACTGCTCAAATATTTAAGTCTAGACTGAGTGTTCATTATTCCAGTGTAGACTAGGGCTCAACACTAAAATCTAGAATTAGTGCTCACTATTAAAGTCTAGAATTACAGCATCATTTTCTGATTATGTAGATTTTTGTTTATACTCAGATGGTCTTGGCAGTGTGTCAGCTCCTTTCAAAGACACAAACATACTGTGCGTCTGACTTCTCTACAAGTCTCTGTTCTAGTGCAGAAAAAAAGAACCCGTCTCACATCACAAAATCTCACACACATCAGTATAGATGTAGGTTCTGATCAGTTCCGCTCTGTCCAGTATAGCTTTGTGAAGTGGACATTTCTCTCCTTGGAAGTTTATTCTTAATTCCAGTCTTGCCTGGTGTCTGATTGCTAAGTGTAATAGAAAGGGACAATTAAAATTATGATGTAGCGGCAATGAAAGGCCCTATTGATTTGGACCTGCCTAGACCTGCCTGACGTGATTCTGGTGACAGTCTGTCAGTAACGCTGGTGTAAGCAAATTAACCAAGTGAAGAAAGAAAAGCAGGCCTTTGGGTTTGCACTGGGAGCTAGTGTTAGCTCAAGCGCACCTGTGATTCCGCAGTCCGCCTTTCACCCGCCAGTAGTTTACCTGCACAGTTCCACAGCGCGCTCAGAAAAACTACTGAAGCTAATTTAAAATTATCACAGATGAAGCGTTCAGCTCAGATGGTTAAGCTGAGAGGAGAAGTCCAATATGATTAGGTGGGAAGGAGACACACCAAAGTCAATGTAGAGTAGTCTTGACCACTGCTTATCCTCAGTGGTCTTTGGTTTGTACAGGCTGAGAATTGGCATTACCAAGCGACCTGATGCCAAATGCCCAGCCAACTAATGACATTTTGAAGTAGATAAAGGCAGACACTAGAAACATCTTTAAAGGACACACCTTTGCCAACAGTCTCCACAGCCCTGGAGGAGACGCGAGGTTAACAAGCTACAGTTATACACCACCAGTCCGTAATCATATCATCCCCTTGATAGACAGTTTGGAGGGACCTCCCTCAAGCCCCGCCTCCCCAGTCTTCAGTGTTATGCACTTTTCTTCTCGGAACCAATGATTCCTCTTCCTGTCATCCGTGAGGAGAATAGGAGAAAGAAATCCAGAGGATACTTAGCACACATCAAGTTAATTTTAGTGTTTCATGTGGTTTTTTTTAAAAATAGATATATAATGACAGAAATTCATGGGATACAATGCGAGTTTTCTATGTGTGCATACATAGTGTCAAGATCGCATCAGCCTAATTAGCGTGTGCGTCACCTCAAACATCATTTCTTGTGATGAAACCTCCATAATCTTCGCTCTAGCTGGTTTGAATGACAGACTCTAGTCTCATCACCAGGAGATGCCCTGCTATCCAACTGGGCACCAGAGTTCCTTCCTCCTTTCTCCTATTTCATTAAGTTTTTGCTTTGATGACCACCTTCCCTGCCCTCCACTCCCATGTATTCTTTTTAAGTTTTTGAATCCATGTCTCCAATGCCTCTCTTTTTTATGCTACCCATGCCAATGTGGGCGTATCCCTCCTCATTCTGGCTCTCTCCTTCCCCCACTCCCTATCACACACATTGATAACAAATACTACTACGACCATTTGAGTCTCTGGCTCTTTAGCCAACCTCAGGCAGGCATCCTGATTTGTCCATTTGCATTGCGTTGTGGGAAGTGAAAATAAGGATAAGAAGGCAGATGGAACTGGGCTAGCATTTTACCCATCACATATGACTAAGATTAATAATATCCCCAGGAGGAGCCTCTTCAAGTGCAGCCATTGTCTTAAGCAAGGCTACTGAAGCCAACCTCTCTTGCTTAATTTCCGCTAGGCACACTGGGTAGAGAGTTGACTGAGAAGATGTTTCCTTTCAGGTAATGTGTTATCTCACACACAGTTGTCAGCTTCTGGAGTCACTGATGTCTGAGGTAGAAATCAACCTTTGTGAATAACTTCCTTGGTGAATAACTCCTGAAACTGATTCTCTTCCAAGAACACCAAGCAAAGCCCATTTTCACCCAGTATGTGGTGCTGGTGTTTGCAAGTCCAATGTCAGGGGAAGTAGTTGATTTGTAATAAGAGAGCCTCTTTGCCCCCAGACAAGGTGATGTTGAATCTCTTAAAGTAAATGACCTATGACAGTGCACTGTGTTCAGATGGAAGAGAATGTCACAATAGGCAGAACAGTCAGAGTTTCAAAGGACATTCTTTGACACAAGATTGAGAGACAGGAAGTAAAAAGGTCAGAATGAGGGAAGAAGGAAGGGCCCTTTCTATGTACCCTGTCACTTAGACACTTTACTTTCTGGGAGCTCTTGCCACACACACAAAAAAAATGACTCTGGCTCTTTAAAGAGAAGTGAAGAAACACACTGCATGCTATAGGTACACCAGACAGAGGTCTTTACACAAGGCAACATGGAAATTATGTTTGCATTTTTATTTTAGGGCAGTGGCAGGCTGTCATGATACTGGCCTTGACAGCTCTTACCACAAGGCAATGTGTTCTTACCTCCACGGTGGAAGACAAATGTAGCCAGCTAGCACTTCATTTCTCTTCCTCCTCCTCCTCCTCCTCCTCCTCCTCCTCCTCCTCCTCCTCCTCCTCCTCCCTCCTCCATTTCTCTTCCTCTTCCTCCTCCTCTGTCCTCCCTCCTCCCCCCAATTTTGTGGGTGACAGATGCCAGGGCCAGCTTGCTCTTCACTTGAGCCTTCTGCCTTGAGCCCAAACCCTGACCTTTACTTGATGAAATAAACTGCTGATGAACACACACAGGTTTGAATTAGAGCAGGCTTGGAGCAAATGTCAAGTCTATCTCCCGCCTTCTACCTACATCAGGAACATGGATTAGACCAAGTCTGGAGCTTGCAGTGCCTTAGGCTTTATGGGTCTGGGGAGACATAACTTATTAACAAAGAGTTATTAAATTTTTATCAATTTTACAACACAATGTAAATGCCTCCTATGAATCTACATTGTATTCATTATCATTTAAAACGTTAATTAAGTCAAAGTTGCATTTAATTTCTCTCTAAATGGGCCTCTGGGAAGAGCCTTTTAGAGACATCTGTGGGAGCATGCAGCTATGGAGCCGGAATCCCCCAGCCTACATTCAGGGTTCCTCCTTAAGTTGGTTGCTATGATGTGTCTGTGGCTAATTTGTCGGGATGTGATTGGGCATTGTCTCAATTTAGTGTCAGACCAACAGTGGTGTAAAGCCAGTCAAGAGATGCTGTGGGCTGCTGCCCAGGCTTCTAGGCATCCTTCTTCTCACGCGGGAACCAGCAGTCCATGTGTGCCACCTCTGCTCCCCGTCATGCATTAATTTGAGTCGCTTTCCTTATATGGTACCTATCATTTTAGCTGTTTAGTTCTTCATCTGAGATAGAGATATCTGGCTTAGTACAATTAGGACATTTTCTGTGACATGTGTACAAAATATGGTCATCTTTAGCATCTTTGATTCCCACCTAAGCCCAGAAATACACAGTGGCTCAATGGATGGGTCATTCTCATTGATAAGAAAATCCATAGGGAGATTTGATGAGAATTTGCTCTCCCAATTTGAACCAACAGTGGTACTCTTATTTTATGTGGGTACAGACCACAATCCCACATATGTTTAATTCGATACATAACATGGGGGCTAGGCTTACTAATATGACACTAGGACATGGCTACTTGGTTAACTTGTATCAAGTTAGGAGTAGACAATGCTGTCACTATACTGCTATGTATAAGGTACTCTGCCAGAACAGCAAGAGTGACAGAGTGCATTTGACAGATAATAATTTACCCTTACCATAAGTAGTTAGCACTCGATGCTGGCTGCAGCAGCTGTAAACTGAGGCATCTGTAGAGCACCTCATTTGTACAGCTTCAGCCATTTGATGAGGAAGCAATGGTAAAGCTGGCATTTGAAAACAGGCTGGTATGGTTCTATTTTCTCTGAGTAAGTTGAGGCACCTTGATCTTTGAACTACTGAATAAGGCTCATAGGCCAGTTCGTCTCTGTGGGGTGAAAAAGAGATGCAGGTGGCAGTGACGAGACTAGATGTAGACAAAGTCAGAGCCCCTCACAAAGCAAGTGGCCACCCACGAGTCTGGGGTTTCATTCTGTAGAGTGTGGGCAGAGGCGAAGGGAAGGGTAAAATAAGTCTGCCACCCTTCTGCACCCCAATCCTTTCCAACGCCCTAACACCAGGTAGGAGAGACAGAAGGTTAGTGGGGAGACGGGGCATTGAGATCTTCTTAAACTACTTCCTGCTGATTAGGGGTGTTGAGTTCCGTGGAACAAGTCCAATCTTTGTCTTGTCTGGATATCTCCAACTTCTTCTTGTCTCTTTTCTCATGACCACTTGACAAACCAGCAACAGCAGCAGTAGGAGCAGGAACCAGCAGGGGTAACAGCCCCGACTCCTCTCTTGAGGGCTCTGGTCTTTCTATATCTTCTCTAGGGTCCCCAGAATTAACCTACCTTCCGCTGGCAGAACCACACCTCTGCCTGAGCACATAGGAGGCAAATAGTCTGCTGCTGTGGACATTTGGAAGTAGCCCATATCCCACACCTGGGGTTAAAACAACAACAACAACAACAAAAACACATTCACATAACATAACTGGTGTTCTAAAGAAACCAAAACTCTCACTACAGGTGTAGATCAGAAAAGTGCACCATCAGGGACATTGTAGTAGTTTCCATAAGAGACTAACCATGGTGAAATAACTGAGAAACACTGCCACCCCAAACAAGAGAAGGGGAAAGCCCAGGGGCTGTGATGCGAGGTGGGAGGGAAGAGGTACTCTAAGGAGCCTCTGGTAGGGGACATTTTGTAGAGAGCTAGTAGGTTCCCCTCAGATGAAAGCCATTATCCAAAATACTAGTACAAGTAGTTGTAGTTTCTTTAAACACAATTTAATTAATGGCTCTGGAGCAGTTAAATTCCATTCGTTAGTGAAATTTCTTAAGTCTAATTCTCCCAGGCTGGCTAGTAGCCCTTGGAATTCCTACTTGAGTTTTGTGGAGCTTTCATACTTACTTACCTTTGGCAAGGAGTGGAGACCTACCTGGCCGTACTCCATCCCTTTCCTTTTCTCACCCAGCAGTTTTTCTTCCACATAGAATTCTCTCCAGTTGAATAGACCTTGAGCATGTTGAAGGTGACAGAGGTGGGCAGCTCAAGGGCTGATGTGATAGTATTGGCTCAGGCAGAGCAGCAGACAAATGGGGCCACCAGCTGGGACACATGACCAGCCCCTAAGGGTCCTGGCTTCAGCTGCATGTGGTAGCTTCAATTTCAGATCATGGAAATTATTTTTGAAAATCTCCTAGTGTGGCAGGGAGGCTTCTCTCCTCCCGTCGTTCTCAGGGAGACAGCATGTCTCCTTACATCTACAGAGGGGAAAAATAATAAGCACTCCACATCCTGTTCTATGAAAACCCACTGCAGTTTTCAACCACTTACCCTACTCCCGTGGAAACACAAAACACATTTTCTTGAGAGGCACTGCCACACAAACTCCTGGAACATCATGTGGCATGTCTAAGGATCATGGCACAATTTCCTTTTCCATTCTGCTTCTTTGTGCGTAAGTCATTTTCCTCTGTGTCCTTTGTGTCTCCACATCCATGTCAACTATGACATTTGTGTGCACCATTGACCCTAAAAAGTCATTAAAACAACATGGAAAAGTACTTGTGCCTTGGGTTTCCCCCACAGTGGTTGGCTGCACATACTAAGGATGCACATTCTGGAGGTGGAATGTGGCTGGTTGCACTGAGCCGGCTAGCCGTCCGCTAGCTCCTTCTCTCTAGAGTCTTGCCTTTAACCAATACACTGAGGCAGGCAGTCCTCCATTTGCTACAAGAGTTCTGCTTCTTCAGTCAGCCTGCCCTCTTCTACACAAAGTCTACAAAGATGGACAGAGTGAAGGTGGCCATTTTCAAAACAATAGAGACGGAAGAGATCTCTGTGTGCACCTAGGCAGTGCCTGTTTTGAAGGGAGATTGCTACATGTATATAGAGCTGTGTTGTGAGGAAATAGGTTTCTTATGATCAGCTGGGCTAAACCAAAGTTGGCCTGCACCCCCAACACCTACCTACTTTCCTCATCTTCTTTCTTCTCTTTCTCCTTCCTCTTTGACCATCTCATTTGATCACCATTAGTAGGTTCATTTCTCTCACTTCCAAGAGCAACAGTACAAGAAAATTTGCTTGGACTCTTCTAGTAACTAGGAAGATCCTGTCCTAGTCTCTTTGAACACAAAGTGAGTGCCAAGCATCCCCTGAGCTACAGTAGAGATACTGTACAAACTCAAAGTGAACTCTCTTAAGACCCATCCATCTCAGGATTGATCACCTTTCATGGCTTTCAAATGAAGGAAGACGATTCCAGCTTTAGAGCTGGAACCATACCAGATGTGTGGAGGATGACAGAGGGGCTATAACTGTGCCAGATGTATAGACAGTTAATGGGCATCTGTAGACCGAGGCACATGAGCCATCTCCTGCAAGCAGTGCAGATTCCTTGCATTACAGTGCTCTTTGTTTTGGCCAACATTAGCTTCCTGGGCTGGAGCCTGTTGCATCTCATCCAATCAAGAATTGACCTAGGGGCCTCCTTCTTTCCCTCCAGTTGGTCAGAAACATAGCTTGCTGGTATCACTGACTTGGCATCGTCTACTGGAGGGAACACTTGTGTAGACAATGACCTGAAGGATTCCCATTCGGTAAATATTTGATGAGGAAAAGAGGGAATAAATGAAGGGATTCTCCACCATTGAAGGCATAGCTGGCATGCAGAAACAGACTCACCCCGGATCCGTGAAGTTCTCGTAAAGCTTTCTAAGCAGCTTACCATAGAGGATGTCCATATACACATAAGCGCTAGAGTGCCCAGGGAACTTAGGAGGGGAAATGGAGCAAGAAACAAGCAGCATAAACTTGAAAGTTATCAACATGTATACGTCATCATTCTTTGTGAAGAGTAAGCCCTGGGAGAGAAGAGCCAGAGATGATGTACAAGAAAAAAAATGGTATAAGCCAAGACCCAATTTTGGGTTTTTATTTTTATTTTTATTTTTACTAATAGAGGTGAGGATCCTACCATGTATACAGAGACTTGTGATACTCCACTCACCTTCACTAATTTCAGTGGATCTGAATAGTTTTCATGGGAGTCAGAGTAGAGAAAATAAAACAACAGATAGGGCCAGTGTAAGAACAGAGCTTACCATGGCAAAGTGTCACCATCTTCAGACAGCCGCATCTACCTGCCCAAGAGAAGGTCTCTTCATGACGCCAGGGGAGGTAGGCAGATCTAACCACCAGCATCACTAAGGTGACACTTTCCCCCACTCTGGAGACTTCCAAGGTCAGGTGCTCATGCCTACTTTCTATGAGAGCTGTCATTTGTCTCATTCCACTCAAGGAAGGGACCTCAGCTGCCTGGCGTGTCCTCAGAGCTCTCTCAGCTAACACCAACCACGCCAGTCTTCTAGCAGTTCTCAGATGCTCTCTGTAGTTAGTCAGGGTTCAGCTGAGCATTCTTTCAGTGCAGAAAGACACACGTTTCCACACAGGACCTGCTACACATAGAACAGAGAGAATACCTCCAGCATGGATGCGTCAAAGCCAGCACCATGAGCAGGTGTTACTGCAGAAGGAGGTGTGGTGACCTGCCATGGAGAAGCAGGAGGTGGAAATGAATCTATGAAGTATTCTAGAACACACACAGGGACAAAGGAGTTGTAATGTGGTGAGCGTTGTGTGCTTCTGTGTGTTCTCATGTCTGCACAAGAGGGAAATCCAGGGACTCCTCACTGTTCATTGAGCTAGCTTGCCTTGTTGACAACTGAATTTTGATATCCTAGGAGGAACCTTAGCACAGGGGGTTTTGTTTTGTAGGGTGGAGGGCTTTGAAGTAAGCCCCATCATGGTCCTGTTTTGATATGGCCATCAAGTGGGCACCTAGTGGACACTGATCACTGTGGCAAGAGAGGCGTTTTATGGCGTATGAAGCATCCTACTTCTCAAGAAACTGATGTTCATAGACATCATCTATTTCTGCCCAGGGTCTCTAAATAATTTCCGGAGTGTCTGTCTCTTATCTATCCCATCTGTATGACAAAGTTAATACTAGGACTTATCTCAGGGGTTGAAAGGAAATACACACACAGGCTCAGTGCCTCCACCTCTCCCCCCCTTACATGATTGCCTTGCACTTATTGAGCATTATGATCTGTTATTGTTATTATGATCATTCATTAACACATGAAAAGATGAACTTGACCAAAAATCGCAGAGTGGATGATGCTTAGATGGAAAGAAGAGCATCCCTCACGGTATTGATAGGAATAATGATAAGTAGCCACTTTGACTATAGCTAATGCATTTCTTTCTCACGTGATGGAGTCTTGGTCAGCTAGCCTTCTGAAAGGATAAATCAATTACAGCAGAGACAGCCCATGGGTGGGGGCTGAGAGTTGAAAAGCTTAGCATGGAGGCTATAAAATTAAAATAGAATCAATTTACTTAATTTCCAGATCAAGGAGTCATAGTCTCAACAGAAATAAGCTTACAAAAGCTATAAAACCCAGCCACAATCTCCCTAAGATGTTGTTTCCCATCTTGGATACCCAGAAGTCTTTGCCAAATTTTTTAAAATAGAGGAACTGAATGATGCAATCTCTAAGTGGAACCCCAAAATTCTCACTCTCTCTATTTTTTTTTCATTGAAATAGAATCCAGAAGTTTTGGGCTTTGTTTTTTTTTAAATTTCTGCTCTTGCTGGTATAAGTCTTTTCAATGTGCCAAAGTTCACCTTCCAACGTTCTTACGCCCTCTGAGGAGAAGAGAATGAAATTCTTTGAGTGTGGAACGATTGGACTTTGTCATGTTGTTCTTGGGTTGTGACTCCTCAGCCTCTGGCCAAGGATGGCTCTGTGTGATGAGTTCAGTCTAAAGTCTCACCTCTTTCTTTCCGCTTGAGAAGAGTGGACAGGAAGTCCACCTGTAGCACGTGCTTATCTGTATCCCGGAGACTTGAAGGTTACCGATAGTCACACGACACAAACAGTGCCCAGCCCTTACATGCTGAAGGACAGCCACTAAGTGTCCCCAGCCATGCTAGTTGTGACTTATTTTGTGTCTTCCCAGTTTGTGGAAGGATGAGGGGTGAAAAGCAAGGACACACCTCTTCAGACCAAAAGCGTTTTCTAGGCTGGAAGGTACGTGCTGGTCAGGGCCCTGGGTAGCCCTGTTCCTGGGAGTCTGACAGGAAATGTTTAGGCACTTGAATGTTGTTCAGGAAGATGTGGGTAGGAGGAACTTTAGAGCGGGGGTTGGGGGGAGAAGATAGATGAGGGGTCCAGTCTGTGGGTTTGTGGTTTGTAGGGTGGGGGGCTTTGAAGTAAGTCCCATGTGGTCCTGTTTTGATGTGGTCATCAAGCGGACACTTAGTGGAAACTGATCATTGCAGTAAGAGTGCTGTTTTATGATGTATGAAGTATCATAGAGATGCTGCTCATACATGTAAAATACATACATGCATACATACACACACACGTATATACATACATATGTATGATCATCCTGGTCACACTGGATCCCTATCTTTGTGGATTTTCCACCTCTAGGATGGGCCTGGAGAATCAGGGAGTTCTGTGTGTCCTTGGAAGAGTAATGGACGAGGGAAGAGAGGAAGGCAGAGAGGACCAGACAGGCAGCCATCTCTTTGCTTTCCAATCCCAACACTTCGTTTTCATGATGTTTTTCTTTGCCTCCCTGCAGTTGTGATAACAGTTGGTATAGAGGCTTCATGCCACCACCACCACCCTGTGGTTTGCTCTGCCCACCTCTGCCCCTTGTTGAATTTCTTGGCAGGGACATTAGTGCTACAAGCAAGCCTGACTAGGCTTTTCTCTGTGCCTTACCCCATACCCTTCGAGTAGACCTGGCATAAGGACGGGACTAGCCGCGCACATTTGAGACTGCAAACCCACACATTGTCCTGCTCTCGCATCTATTCTAGCAAGAGCTGACTTGGCTTCTGGGCCGTATTTCAAAACTGCCCGCGTAGGTAGGGGGCACTGTGTGCTAACAACCTCAGGGGCTCCGTCATTCTTGTTTGATCTACCACTATTTCCCCTCCAAATAGTCTCCCTCACCCCAGCACTACTGAGTAGGATAGCATAGTACAGAACAGTATTAATTAATTTATTATGCCTGCCACGCTTGGAGTGAATGCAGGGCCCAAGGAAGGCTTAGTTTAAAGTACAAACTAGTAATTGCTGTCATTGCATTTTAAAGAGGGAGAAGATATAACTTCGGAGTTGCTCTTTTGGATCCTAAAACTTACTATGTAGCTCAGACTGGCCTTGTAGTCTTAGCAATGGCCCTGCCTTGGCTGTAGGGGTGCTGGGATTATAATTCTGAGTCACCAAGCCCAGCTACTAAAAAAAAAAAAAATTTTTTTTTTTCTTGACAACCAGTCACCTGTCATAGTAGGATGATTTCACTTTGTAACATGGCACTGAGACTCCTTCATATTTTGGTCTCAAAGAACTTCACAGGTATGGTTTTCACATAAGTTTTCTCTAGGTAGTTTCCACAGCAGTCCTTCTGACATGCACATTAGTGTGATACTTCCCCGTGCCTTATTCTTTCCCTGGTAGTTAAAGCTTGTCTGTCAGTAAACAGGTCCACAGGCTAACTCTGGCTCTTAGCCTGCTTTCCCAAGTGAGGTTTGACTGTAACGCAGTCACACTCATTCATTTGCTTATGGTCCCTGGCTACATTTGGGGTCACAGCAAAACAGAATAGTTCCAACGGAGATTTGGCTCCTGAAAAGCAAAATGTTTACCATCCCACTTGTTCAGGGAAACATTTGCTGACTCTGCTTTCACAGTTCGGTTTTTAAGTCTTGCCAACTCCCGGCAAGCTATCTTGGCTGGCTATACCCAAACTCAAGTCAGAATTAGTCTCCTCTGAGGGCCAGTTGCAGTCTAGATAAACCCCGCTTAGAGTTGCCTTCATGAATTTTTATGGAAGCAAGTAGTACCAGTATGGATGAACTGCCAGCCTGGGCCTTGAACTCTGGCCATTCTGCACAGAGTAGCCAAGAACATCCTAGGGGTTCAACAACCACTTTGGGAATGACACGGAAACTGTAAAGAATGTGTTTTCCTGGCTTATTGAGCGTATGTTTCTTCATGTTTCCTTATATTGTCTTGAACAATGAAGTTATGCCTGAACAGCTAGTTCTATTGGCTGTTGGACACTCTTAGGTAGATCATTCTAGAACTGGTCTCTGCTTCTTGTAAAGGAGTCCCCTCTCTTTGATTCCTCCTGCTGGTTGTCATGTGCTGTTTGGACCCTGCGGCTCATCTGAACGTGCTGCCTTTCTTCCTTACGTCACTGGGTTACCTGAGTCTTTGTGGGTAGAGGTATGTACTGGAAAGGCAAGATTTCACTACTTCCCCAGTGATGTCATGCTGAGGTCCTTTGAATCCAGACTTCAGTTTTCTAATGCAAGCATACTGGGGGTTATCTACCTTTATTCTTTGTGGATCTGTACTTACCAGCTCTTTTCACAAAGAAAGGAAAGGCTTGCTCCTGTAATCACTCCAGCACAGCCAGTTGCCTCCAGCTTACCGGCTTAACACACTGGGTAAGCAGAGTCAACACCCACCTTAAATCTTGTGAGCCCAGGACCCCTCTGTAAGACCATCCTCACCCAGGTCTTTCACCTCACCGGGGAACTCACCTGGCAGCTCTATGTCCCCAGGGCATGTGGTAGACAAATGCCACCGTTTGCCTATGTTTATGAGTTTCTTGTCCAAATTCCCTATGTGCTCAAATCGAGTCCTCTGATACTTGAGTCTCTGGATCGGCGCCTGACCCAGATAGCGGGAGGATGTGAAGAGGTGTTACACAATCACAGTTGCTTCGGGCTGGCTTGGAACACCCTTCTGGTTGTGGTCCGAGCTATTCTGTAGTTGTTAGAGATTAAATCTCAATAACTTTTAAAAAATTAGAGTATGTTTCCATCAGCCGAATCTCTGACACCCAAAGAACAGCTGCGCCCTCCCCTAAAGCCCCACACCACTGATCACGTGACAGTTTGGCTTGAGATCGGATCGGGTTGACAGAGGAATTGTCCTTTTTCATTTCCCCCGGGGCCCTTGATCCCATTTGGGCCCCCTCCCCCCAGTGAAGATACAAACCCCATTGCACTCTTCTGTCCTTTAGACTCTTTTGTTCTTCTTATTTGTTTTTTCCCCTGTTAGAGATCTAATCAGAGTCTTAAGTGGCGTGGCCATTAGTTATCACCCCCGGATCCGAAGCCTGCACTTTACTTCTCTTATTCCTGCGCACCTATCGCTGGCTGTGGCGCTACCGCTGGCGGTGCGTGGGTACTCGGGTGTTAATTTATTTCACAGTTTCCTTTGCAGATATAATCAGACGCGCTATCACTCCCTGCTTTCTTCTCTTTATTGTGTTCCTTTGCTAGCACATCTCTGTGATCTCCCCAACCCCCTTGAAAAATGACAGGTGGTGTTTCTTTGCCCACAGTATCAGAGGCGTGTATCCTCCACAACTTCCTTATTGCCAGGTAAAACAATATAACGTATTATAGCTGTAATCTTAGGTAGTCATAACTCAGGCTTTGCTCTATGAACATGTTTCCTAAATGTCTTGGTGGTCAAGGTATCTGTTCTCCAAAAAGGGGGCGGGGGGGGGGCACGGAATGCTCCTTTTATCTCAATTGTAATAAATAAAGGACGGGGCTCAGTTAATCAGGGGGATGCCTTGCCCCTTATCTTTATTCATTAGAATGCATGAACATGAGTCTCGTGTTAAGTGATCAAATTGTTTTATTAATAACACAGTTCGAACAAAAAGGGCGTCTCTGTTGATGTATTTGGGTATTTACTGGGTGACTTACAGTGCTTTATATATTAGAATTGGTTTCTCAACAATTAGCATGCTAAGGTTTTATATAACCCATACTTCAGGTAATACAAGATTATTAAACTTCAACCAGTGTGTTAGAAATCTGCTGATGGGCAATAAAATTCTTACATATAACAGCACTGGAGAAATAGAGCTGCACATTTGTGTTTAGATTGTGAGATAGATGGCCTCAAATCACAGGGACTTGAAATGCGAGTCGACCAGAAGGTGGCGCTGCACTCCTAGAAATGAAGGCCGCCTTGCCAGCCGGCGTCTAAGAGCTAACCCTCCTGCTTCACTTCCTGCCTTTTCCCCTTCTCCTGATTCCCTCTCTTTCTCCCAGAGATGTGCCTGCAGTAAAACAACACCTCTCAACTTACAATATTTCTTTTAAATCCAGTTTGCCTGCTTGAATGCTCACTTGGAAAGAGTTCCAGCCAAATAACCATGCCAGTATTTTCAAAAGACAAAGACACAAAACCTGGGTTCGCCCTCAGACTGCCTCACCTCCAAGTCTAATTGTTGTTTTATGGGGTGGTTTTTGTCTGTCATCTATTTATTTATGCAGATTAGTTCCCGGGGGCACATCAAGGGGTAAAGGGTGTACTTACAAAGTTAATCAATGTACTGGATTAATATTCTATTGGAAATAATTCTAACTTGATTCTCTTTCACAGAGAGTTACCAGTGTAGAATCCATGCTCACCAAAAAGTGTTGCTTTTCTCTCTGGAGCCAGAACTAAGCCCTGGCAGATGGGATACAGGCTTATTTTTATGTCTTGTTTTGGATTTTAGTAAAGTTATTCATAGGAAAATTGATTGGTTTTCAATCTGGACATTATCAATGAGCCAAACACGACTAAATAAATAATAACAAAAGAAACCAGACCTACAAGCAACAACTATTTATTTTTTTATCCATATATATGTCCTACTTTCAAATTTATTTTTTTAAACTACAGATACATCTTTTATTTTATTTTTTTTAAAGAAACTATAACATGTGCGTAAGCTGTAACCATGGACTGACCTATTTAGGAGACAGGCATATTCTTGAGGTTGTAGAAAAGGAACATTTAAATGTTCCTAGAATGATTAATTTACCTATTTTTCTCCATTATTCTACCTGTTAGAAACTTGGAAGACATAGTTTGTTTATTTTCTGAACGAATACTTTTAAATGATTAATTTTGGAAGTCCATTTGGGCTTTTCTATTTTGAGCTTTTTTTTTTTTTCTTTTTAACTTTCAGGCTTGGAGGTACTAGCCAGTGCTTTGTATTCTTTGACCTGCCTGTGTGCTTTTGACAGAGCCCATTACATGGTGTTATTGATCCGACCAAACCACACAGCAGAGGGCTGGGGAAGCGGACCCTTGTCTGGGATTCTCCTTCCAAGAACTGGTTTTGTTGACAATGAGTTTTGAGGAAACAATTGTCATTGGTTTTCAGTAAAAGCTGCTCCCTGCTGGCCTCCCTTCCAGCCCCCTGCCCTGATGGCAGGATCAACTCAAAGCTGAAGACAGGAAATTAGCACCTCAGGTTAGCTTGACCACTCTGTAAGGACTCTAATGATTAGAAACAAGATGCCAGGCAGCAAATACGATGTGGGCAAGTTTATTATATGAGTGTGGGAGAGCGGGGAATGGGGAGGAAGTGCCCCAGAGAGAAAGACACACGCACGCACGCACGCACGCACGCACACACACACACACACACACACACACACACACACACGCACGCACGCACACGGGGTGGGGTGGCGGGGAGATTAGAGCAAAAGAGCAAGAGAGAGATGAGGTGGGTTTTCCCTTTTCATATATCCTGAGCAGCTGGCCTACCCATGGTAGGCAGGTAATGATATCATAGGTTGCTAGGCAGACTGGCAGTATGCTAACAGACTCAGCTTCCTGTAACCCACAGGACCCTTCTCTGAGGGCTTCAATAACTTTATCTTGCTGTCATTTCCCCTCATCAGGATGGACTGACGTGCCCATTGCAGTTGCGGGCACTTGCATATGTCTTATCTTTAATCCTTGTAGCTTCAGCGCAGCACAAGGGAAAGTGGGCTGAGCTAAGCAGGTTTTCGGAGTTTTCTCTAACGGATTTACTTCCCGCCCACTTTCAGTCTGAACAGTTAGAATAAAGGGCAGACAACTTCGTGATGATCTGAATTGCCCAGATACTGTCGTAGTTTGTCGCTTGGGATGTGAAGTCTTATAGTTTGCGTGTGTCCATGTCCTCTCAGCTGTGTGCTCAGATGAGCGGACTGCTCCACTGACACTGATTTTCTTAGAGTCCCTTACATAAGTATTTTCCTTGTCTTTGCTTTACTCAAGTGTTGCCTCCACCTACCTGATTTCCCCACATATTATTGCCACTTTATACATTATTACTATGGACGTCGTGCGTCCCCAAGGGACCATGTCTCCTCAGCCTGGGACAAACGGAGACCAGCTGGCGCTCATTCCTAGTCCGTTTTGGTCTCCAATCTTAATTTTCCATGAATATCCTACTCTGTAGCACTTAGTGTCTGGGCTGTTTATTGAGCTCGGATGTGATGCCATCATACAACATTTTTGTATGGCTATTTTTATATAACTTGTGTATTACATATTTTTGGGCGAAACTGTCTTGTTTCTCCAGCTAAACTTGTGGCTATCTGTTACTGGATGTGTTTTTAAAATATTTTAAAGAAAAATTCAAGGAAAAGCAATGCCTTTAGGTTTTGCTTGCTTTGATTACTACTTTATTATTTATTATTTATGAATGTATTTGTGCACGCATTTAGGCAGTGCTGGGGATTGAACCTAGGAACATGTATTTGCTTCACAATTGTTTATTCTTGAACTACACCCCCAGCCCAGTGTTCCCAAGATTTTGGTTGGTAAGACAGGCCTGAGACTCAAGCATTGCTCTCCTCCAAAGTGGCCTGGTTCCTTTCCTCTCTACTCACCAAGGCAAACCATACTTTCCTTGGCACAGCAGTCTTTGTTTTCCTCTTCTGTACCTCTCTAGGTTGAATCTGGTAGGAAGCGTTGGCGAGTTATTTTGTGGCTGGCTAGGTTTGCGTCCTTTAGTCGAAGGCTGGCTCCAGTGATATCTCCCACATCATGGGAGAAAGCATCCAGGCTCAAGCCGTCACTAAGCAGAGCTGGGAAAGTTTTGTATTTGATGAACCCCGATCCCTAGGACGGGAAGTGTAGCCGATGCCACACATGAGATCTAGGCCTTGGAACAGGACGCTGGGGCTGCTGGCAGTGAGACTGTGTTCCTTCCCTCTGTATTGCTGGCCCAAGCCACTAGGATCAATTTACTAGAAAACTGCACCAGGGGCTCGAGCCTGTGGGAGATTCGGAGACCGGAGAATGTCGCTAGAGGGACCTCAACATGTAGCTGGGGAGCAGGGCAAGTTAGAACAGGAAACAAATTAATAATGGGACTAAATAGGGAAGTGACAGGAGTAATATGGGAACGGACAAGAAAGCCTTAAAGAAAGACAGGTTCTACCTGATCAGGAGCCTTTCTTGGGAAGGATGAGTGTAGCCTGTCCCTTGAAGGCAGGGTAGCCTGGAAAAGAGCAGTGGGAGGAGTCCCCAGCTCAGTATCTGCCTGCCCCTGCCATCATGTGGGTATCCCATGGCCTCCCACAGGACGTCCAGGGAAAAGAGCCCCTCACAGCCAGGCAGAGGAGTCCCCAGCTCAATATTTGCCTGCCCCTGCCATCATATGGCTATCCCACGGCCTCCCACAAGACGTCCAGGGAAAAGAGCCCCTCACAGCCAGGCAGCACAAGCGTCTCGTGATTTAGACAGAACAGTGGGGTTTCTCCCTGTTTCCATCTGACTTTCATTTGTCACAGCCTCCTCCAGTTGCGCCCATTTAAAGGGTCTCTGGCTTGCTTTGTTTTATGACACTTGGCAAACCTAATTATTTGGCCTGCGCAGTCCACCGGGGCCACACAAATGTGGTTCAAAGGTGAGCGGTGGGTGTAATGCAAAGGATGGGGTACACACAGGATGCCCAACTCATTCTCCCAGTTGGACAAAGGAGCAGTTGCTTGGGGGTCGGGGGTGGGGGGTGGAGGGGAGGTGGGGGTGGCAGAAAGTGAGTTGCTGTACCATTAAAAGACAACAGACACGCAATGTGGAACATCTCATAACAGACTTCCACAATATCCCTCATGCCAAGAAAACCATGATGGAGAGAGGTTAGTGAGAGTGTAGCAAGGGAGCCAGTCAAACGCACGTTTTACACTTTCTGTCCGTTCTTAGAATATCCCTAGGACCTAGGCACTTGGGCCATTCACACTGCACAGAAAAGCCGCTTGCTGTTCTTTAGGTCTCCAAACGCGTAGGTTTGGAGGCAGCAGGGTGGCTTCAGGCCCTTGCTTGTAGCTCCTAACCTTCTTGCCAGTCAGCACCAGCTGCCGTTTAGAGAAAGATGTGCCTTGAGGTTGACCTATCTCAGGGTGCTGCACTTAAAGAACTGCCACTGAGTGCTGCTGCCTTGCCTGGGGGTACTGCATACAGCGGTGGGGTACTTGCCCACTTGCTAAACTCCTGCCCTGAGATGGAGACTCTCCTAGGATGGGGACCTGGATTCCTGCAAGGTTTTTAAGTGGAGTTAGAAACCCATGGCTTCGTGGGTATATTTCTGGTTGAAAAATTGCCTTACAGAATTGCACTCCGTTAGCAGGGCGGGGCCAAGCAGAGCCCATCAGTGACTGTTGCTGCTCTCATGTCCTGCGACCTTGTGACCTCTGTTGTCACAGAGTGTCTGATCTCCCAAATTCTGGCAAGGAAAGACAATAGGTCTTAAAAGGCTGAGTAACTCTTGTGAGTCCAGAACTCGGAAGAGGCTTATAGTGCTGTGGAGGTGGTTTTGTCCGTAGATCTCTTGCCATGCGAGCGCGAGGGCAGTTCATGACCTTGCGTGAACCTGAGAGGTCGGTGTGTGTGTGTGTGTGTGTGTGTGTGTGTGTGTGTGTGTGTGTGTGACAGTGTGTACCCGTAATCACATAATTGCAGTGGCAGAAGCGGGAGGGTCCCTGGAGCTTGCTGGCCAGCTTAGCCCAGGTTTAATGAGAGACTCTGTCTCAAAATTTGAGGTGAGAAAGGCTGAGAAAGACATCTGATGTTGACCTCTGGCCTCCAGATATGTACATGAGGCCTTACATGCATGCACACATTCACACATTCACACACACTCACACACACACACACACACACACACACACACACACACACACACGCAGGCACGCACTCATGCGCACACACTGAGGGTCAGAGCTGTCATTCAGACAAGTGGCATAACTCCAAGATTCCTTACACTTCTCTGATGGGTGGGGTTCTGGTGGCTACTGATCTCAATTACAATGAGCAGACCTGGGCTCTGCTTCTGGCTTTGATTTTTAGTGTAGTCTTGAGGCCAAGGAAGATGAGACCAGAACAGCTCTAGAGTCCTTCTAACCCTGCCTCAGCCCGCCACCCTCCAACACCTTGTCCTCACAGTGTATTTTTTAAATGCTGCACAGGATGTGTCTTGACAGTACATTCTAGTAGAAATGGATTATTATCTGACCGTTCAGCAGCATCTTTAGAAGGTAAATATGTCCTTAAGAAACATGCTAACTGTTGTGTTCACTGTAAAATCACAATCCCAACTGTGCCTCGCCTCCCAAGGTTAAAAACATTCCATACTTCCAAAGGGTTCTGTCAGGACATTCTTCACTGGGTCCCTGGATTGCACTAAAAACCCATGCATTTTGCTTTTATCTGAGTTTCAGAGAACTATCATGTAACCATCTGGAATACATATTAGGATTCCAGGAGCTCTTGACACAGCGGACTCCGCGGCAGATATGGTGTTTATGGATGAGCTGATAATGGCAATATTAAGGATCTTTGTTTGTATAATATATGGTTTAGAAAACAACGTTCTGTAGACACAGTTGGATTTGAGGCTAGTCTTTAGAAGGCAGAGTCAGCGAGGCAGGCATTGATTTTAAAAAACATAAGCAGCAAAGTGAAAGCGGAAGTGAAGGTAAGATTGACATCTTCTGCCAGTCGTGCTAATTTGACGTTGTTTAGGGGGAGTAGATAACACGGAAAGAAGGCGAGACACCAGTCAAAATATACAAGCCGATAGGAACTTGCAACCCAAAGCGAAAACGTGAACCAGCATTGCGGGACCTGGGAGAGGTCGGCAAGAGGCCTGACCCCATCTCTCTTTCCTGTTTCTCACCCTGGGCAGGTGGCAAGTCTCCAGTTCCCAGGCAGCATGATCCTTTCCCCACTGCTCTGGGTATCTGACAATTTGTAAACCCAGGAGGAAGCCTGTGCTGCAAGGGCTGTCCTTAGCAATCTCATGCACACAGCGTGAAGTGATCCAAAGAAATAGCTCACTGGCTATGTCTACCTCATACCATTCTGTGTGTGTGTGTTGGGGGCGGGGGGGGGGGGCAGCAGCTCGAGCGCCCTTGAGAAACGGGCGGGGCCAAAATGGGGGAGAGGGTGAAGCCAGCTGAAGAGCATATCCGGAATCTCAGAAGTCAGGGATAACATGTAATATCTTTAAATAATCAAAATAGAGGAAAATCCATGAGGGAGAAAAATCTTATCTTTTTAAAGGATGACCCAGTAAACAGTGTTTTAATGCCAGTGTTTAGGTGTGGAATCTCACAGGGAGGAAAACTAAATGGCCAACAGAAAGCCAGTAGTGGGCCGCCTGAGTGAGCCCCTTCAGAGTGCCAAGAGCAGTGCCTGGCACCTTAAGGAGAATTTTCCTCATGATAGTATGAGAGGGACCTGGTGTGACCCATGGTAAAAATCAAACCTACATGATAATAAGCCATAGTAGAAGGAAGTCTGTTTTAGGGCACCACACATTCCATTCATTTCCATTGTGTCTTTGTTAAATGTGGGAGCTGAGAATTGCAATCCTGCTATTCACAAGGGTAGTTTTAGACACAATGCTGAAAAAAATATCAGCACTAACCTTAAAATAAATAAATAAATAAATAAATAAGGATGCCCATAAATTAAGCACCATTGCTCTGTAGGCTCCAGCTGATGATTTTATTAAGGATGCGGCAGGAAGGAGAGAATCAAGGAAAATTATAAATTCATAAATACATAATTCATTGGCATGAAATGATTTTAATAGGATGGAAGCTGGGTTGTCTATTTCTCCAAGAAAATAACAGAGATGCTCTGATTAAAGCCCGTATCTGGCCTCTATGAAATACTTGCCAAACGGATGGGGTGCATTTTCTTCTCTGAAACTACCTTTGATAAGAAACGCATTACAAACTCATCAGTTTGGCTTCCTGTTAACAAAGAGACAGCAGCCGTCTGCATCACTCTGGATTCGCAGTGAAACTGCCACCCCACGTATCCTCCAACTAACGCTATGCCGGTTTGACAAGGGGCAGATGAATCCAGGAGTTACTGTGCAGGGGTTTAAATCTGTGCGGCAGCTGACGCTTGAAATAATCATCCGTACATCGCTCTGAGCTAGCCGGGGAAAGGTTGAAGCTGTATATTTTCAACATATCCACTCTAATGGTTAATCTGTTGTCTTGTACGGGCTCTCACAGGGTGGACCGGCAGCACATCCTGACAGCTTCGAGGAATTACTCACAGCAGACAGGCTCTCGCCTTGACTCTCAGAGTACGCGGTGGATGAATCTAAATTAGCTTTATTGAAAAAGGTGGAACTCACCTGACGCAAGTCCTTCAAACCTTCAAACCAGCAGGGCCCACAGACGACGGTTGGGTCATAGGGACAGTAGTGTCACTAAATGACCTCTGTCTGTCCCCAAGTCCCCAGGTTGTGTGCTTCAAATAGACTCTGACCCTTATTTATTGTTTGCCTGTTTGTGTGGGGTAGGGGGAAGGTGCACAGATGGGCAGAGGAGCCCGCTGCGGGCGTCAACACCGTTTCTCTGCCAAGAGTCAGCTAGTTAATATCTGGAGCTTTGTAGGCCACGTGTCCTATATTGAAGTTAAGAAGAGTTACTGAACACTTATAGATGGAGAGAAGCTATGGGCAACGTGTAAACAAATGATGGTGGCTCTGCTCACATACTATTGAACTTACAGACACTAAAATTGGAATTTTGTTTTGCTTTGCTGTTGGTACTCTCAGTAGAATCCTTGCTGGCCTCAAACCCATAATCTTCCATCCTCAGCCTTTCAAACACTGAGACTGTAGATACACAGCCTCCCATGCCTTAGCTAACACCTTTTCACCATTTTAGGAAATATTATCCTTGTAGTTTTCATCGACCATTAAACAGTTGCCCCTGGACATGACAGGGACAGGAAGCCAGCTGTTGGTGCTAGGAACCCAGCAGCCTTCATCTATGCTCTAAACACCTCCTGAACACGAATGCCACCATGCGCCATGGCTACAGGCCAGAACCAAATCTGCCTTCGTCTGAAGGCCTTCCCATGTCGCTGGCTTAAGGACCATGGTGCCACCGAGAAGGAGGCACAGGCGTCAGGATTGAGCTGTTCTGTTCAGTTCTGTGCACGTCCTGCCCCGGTTTGGTTCAAACGTATTAAAAGTGGTCTTCTCGCTCCTCTAGCCATCCTGGTCACCAGACTCTACTGGGATCACTCAGGGACACTGTTGCATCTCTTGTTTCAGTGGCGCCTTCCCTCCCTCAGCTCCACTGTTCATGTCTGGCTCTCACTGCTGAGAGGCTAATACCCAAGGATCATCACTTGAGGAAAGAGGGACAGCCTGTTCTAAGAAAAAAGAAAGGGACCAAAGGTAGCCAGACTTCTGAAAGGGACTTTCTACTGAATGCTGAACAGGGCAGAGTGATGGGCAAATAGTTATGGCAGGGTCAGAGTTCAGGGAAGATATATGAGCTGAGATTCTGGATGCAAGGCTCTCTGAGGAACGCCGTTCTCCTAATGCAGGACAAAGGAGGCAGAGGCCTGTTCTCTGAGAGATGCGATTGACATGGGACTTGTGGGTACCATAGGTACATACAATCCATCTGGTTGATTCTAGAAGACCCTTTATTCCTATTTATGTAAAGAAATCACAGTGAAGGTCACATGAATTCTGTTAACATATTCATGCAGCATTTTTCTCTCTCTCCCATGTAGGAGCCGAATTTCTTCATTACTCTATATTGATGGACTCAAACGTACACAATTCAGGTTTCCTAGGCAGTGAATAGAGCCAGAAATATACCCTGTGATTAACTTCTACATAACCTATTGTTCCTTAAAGTCTCCCTTTCCATTCCTCAATTAGCGCCACAAAAGCCAGAAATGGAAAAGTACCAACAAACCCTCCCCTCCCTGCCCTCCCAGCTCTCCCCGGTGCGGGCGTACCCGTGCCCTGTTAGCGCAGTGCAGCCTCCCATTTTCATTTTATATAATGACAGATTATTTTTAAGAACCTACACCCTCTGAGTTTTTTTTTTTCTTTTCAAATAAATCTGTTTCTTATTTTTTCCGACTACAGGTTGTGAGATTGCGTAGCTGGATAATGTACAGGAAGATGCAGCTGTTCAACTCTAGAGAGTTTCCTATGTTTGAGACAGTCCAGTTCCATCTTTTAATTACTCGCACATTAGCATGTTACAATGATCTTTCACAGCCGCTTTCCTAGGTGGACTTTAGTTGAGGTCCTGTGAACTTGAGGCTCTATCCCTGCTTATCAGCTCAGAAATCCTCATTCTAAAGATGACTCCTCTAAGTCCCCTGGGCTCTGACAGTGAGCTGTTCCCTGCCCCTCCTGACATGTGTCTCTTAGCCATGTTCAGTCGGCTGAGGGACCCATGGCAATTTGCAGCTACAGGCTTCATCCTACATCAACAGTCAACTACTAGTTTGGACAGTTATGATACCCAACCCATAGTATGGGTTATCTGTCAGGGATTTATTATCATTGCTTTTCTGTCATTTCTTAAGGAAATGCCCACTTCCTGTTACTGGGCCTATGTATATGACAGACTGACAGGGAGAAGCACCCTTCTGTCTTTTAGGATCCGTTTACCTCTTGTGTCCACATTATAAGACCCTGAGTGTTAATTAGCCCAGACTTCCTGGTGAGGAGCAGGCATCTGTATTTCAGGGAATTGTGTCAGCCAAGAACCTTTGTTCCACAGTGAATCTCACTGCAGCATCACACACAACACTACTGAGGCCTCTGTGGTGTGCCTTGGAGGAGAAGGAAGCATACTGTTGTTAACCTCTACCCAGCAATTGTGCTTTCAGTGTTTACCAAACATGACCACGCAAGGAAGTACCTGTGCTTCTCTAATGTCATAGAAGAGAAATGTGACATATAGTTTTCTCTCCTTCCCCCTCCCCCCTTTTATTTTCCATTCTTTTTATTGAGGGAGTGATGTTGGGCATGGAAACCGGGACATCACACATGCTAAGGAAGTACTCTGCCTTTGAGCTCTACCCTGACCCCTTCACAGTACTTTCTGGGTATCCAATGTCTGGCAGTTAGATTTAGACCAAGTTAAGCAGTGATATCAAAACCAAGATGGCTGATCAGGCCGGCCGTCTGGGATGAGAAGCAATGGTTTAAGAATGAGGGGTAAGGCCGGGTGTGGTGGTGCATGCCTTTAATCCCAGCACTCGGGAGGCAGAGGCAGGCGGATCGCTGTGAGTTCGAGGCCAGCCTGGTCTACAAAGTGAGTCCAGGACAGCCAGGGCTACACAGAGAAACCCTGTCTCGAAAAACCAAAAAAAAAAAAAAAAAAAAAAAAAAAGAAGAAAAGAAAAAAGAATGAGGGTAAAGACTTGATGTGTGAGCAGTGTTGTGCCCTCTCTCCAGCACTTCCCAGAAGATAATAGCCCTGATCTTGCCGTGATACTGGTTTTGGTGTGTATGTGTGTGTGTGTGTCTGTCTATGTGTGTTGTAGAGGGGAAGAGGAACTCTATATAATTTTGGAAGTTTCTACACAAATCAGAACGTCTTATACATTTTTAGATGTCACCCCTCCAGAAAGTATTTTAGGAAGTCAATGGGAAGGGGGATTGGGGGGGGTGGGGAAGAGAAAGAAAAGACCTCGCGGTTCAGCTATGAGGGAGACACCTCCATTCTAATACAAAATGATGGTTGTGTTTAGTGTTGAAAAAAAGAAACCATTTGGTAACTTTTGTAATGAACAGTTTCACTAGGGATTAATTTCCGTTTTCTTCTCTGCTTATTGTTTGGCAGTCGAGGCTGAAGCTAGAGCACGCTCCCACAAAGGCCCATTTGTGCACCAGAATGCAACTCCCAATTCTCGACATGTGCCCAAGTCAGGTGAAGGAGTGCTGGGCTTTGTCCCAGGGTTTAATAATTGCCTGGTACCCCTCTGAGTTTCACTGTAACACACTAAGCTCAGCTGAAGAAGAGAGCAGACGATTGTGTGGCTTTCGGCATGCATTTAGCTTGTTTGGGCCACAAAATTTGAAACAGAAAAGCCATTAAAACAAAACAAAACAATGGATAATCATTAAAAACAACCCCATTCTTGATCCCTGACTTCAGTAGGAAGCCCCTTCAGCGCGGTGCCTTTGTGTTCAAGCCACTATGCATGGCATTTACTCTGAGTGACTCCAGTGTGAATATGACATTACTAATGATCTGCTAAGTGTGTGCAGATGTGGGTTACTCCAGATGTGGTGATTAATAATGTAATGGAGATAGCTGTTTGACTCATGTTTATGAGTTGTTGCCTTTTATTACTTTTCTGAGTTTATTTGCTTTGAGCTATTTTTTTTTAACTCCAGCCAACAAACTCACCTTTAAATCTCAGAGCTTCATCCCCTACCCCCACCCCTTCCTTAATCTCATGGGGAAGGCAGGCAAGAGGGAAAAAGATGCCTTAAGCTGGAGGGGACTGGTAGACTCATCCCATGTTGGTATCGGGCTACTTGGTCATTGTCCGTTTTGCCCATTCACTTCAAAGACCCTCACAAGAGGCATCAGTGGACTCCGGCAGAGCACTTGCAGCCTGGAGAGGAAGACAAAGGCAGGGCTTCCTTTTTGGAAAAAAAAATCTAGTAAAATATGTCATCATTTTGAAGTAAGCCCAGGACCCTAGCCAGTGTTTCTGGAAGATGTTGCTTTGCTCTTGGTTAAAAACAGAATGCTGATGAAAAGTGGAATGAAATGTTGTTACAGATGTTCAGCTCTGCATTAAGGCTGTTGGAATTACCGCCACATCTTAAATCAATTCCCAGAGCCTTGTCTGGAGGTTATGTCACCGAAATAATGAATCCTCTTTAGTCAAGAAAACGCAAACATGTTAAAACATCATTGTAAGTTTAAATTAAGCTCCGGTGCAAACCAGGGGATCTGAAGCCTCATTAGACCTGCCTGGCATTTTCCTAACACTGACTCTTCTCTCCAGACTGTAAAACTGTTAGATTCAGGGCCTATTAGACAAGAGAGCACTGGGAAGTTACAGCAGAGCATTAAGTGTTATACGCAGGGATGTGCAGAAACAAGCCCTTGAATTTTATGAGGGCTTGAAGACTGGGGAGAGTTTGGCTCCTATAAAATTTCTGCATTAGATTCCCGAACTTGTTTGTATTTTAAAGAAGCCGGTAACTCAGGTTTCTTTAGAGGGGCATGACTTCATTCACATGGTCTGCACTGAGGCGAGGGAAAACGCTAGAGAGGCAGAGAGCAACTAGCTAGAAAGCACATGAAATAGAAGCCTGTGAGTGCCCAGGCTCACCACCTCAACATGTTTGTCTTTCCTGAAAGTGAGTAAACTTAAGTCTCTCTTTTAATCCTATTTTTATTTCTCTCGGGTTGCCATAGAAGCTATGAAATAAGAATTACATCTTAGAGCTCAGCCAGAAGTTTTTCTGGATCTTCTCTCTGTAAATATGCAGAAATCAGTGGAATCCACAGGCAAGATAGTAGTGAAATAGGTTTTATGTCCTACTTAGCAGGGCAAACTTACCCCTTTTCCTCTTGTGAGACCTAAGCCGTATATAATGTTCTCCATTACACAGCATTCGTACATTTAAGCGGAGGACGCTTTCTATCCCAGCTCTTCAGGGAACAGATTTCCAGGCTCCAAGTAAAGCTTTGACTGTGGTTCCATTGAAGTGAATAAATCCCAGTTTAAATGCACAATGATTATGATGGATGATCTCTCAGAGTCACAATGAAAATAAATAGTTTCCTTGCATCGAAGGAGGCATAACACTCTTTCCACAGTGAGGTGTCTCCCCAGAGCTGCCTGACACATATTAACTTGCAGATCTTCCATCTGAACAGCCAGGCCAGCAAACGGTGGTGACTGGGTGAAAGGGAGATCGGTGCTTAATCAAAGAAAGTACTTTATTGGAGGCCCAGAGCTAATGGTGAAGGGAAAGTTAAGAAAGAATCCAGCAGAAAAGCAACTAACAGAGAGACTTTCTGTAACTGGCCACCACCATGGTGACTGTAGCAGTCTCGCCATTGTCAACTAGGCTAGATGAAAGACCTTTTGGGGTGTTGCACTGTAATCTTGTGGAAGGAGAACAGTCTGTACCCCCAAATAAATATACTCATGTATGTACTCGCACATACGGAATCATTTACGTAGTGTGCTAGCAACCATCCAGGTCACCCTGTCGCAGTATAACAGTGGCCATACTAAAAAGTGGCTTTGTATTATGCGAAGAATCAACGGGAGACTTCCTTCTGTAGCTTAAGCCGGGAAAATGTAAAAGTGCACGTAGACGTGTGTGTGAACACGTACACACACTCACACTTCATCCTGCCTCGAACTGCTTTGGATGCCTGCCCCCTGTCCTCTGAAAGGAAGATGAATTCAGGTCAAACCCAGGGTGCCTGTTTGCTGGCTGAGAGATGCATATCACCTCTAAGTGATTTTCCTCACTGCCCTTTATGTGGCTTGTACTTATTTCCTTTAATCTTTTAAGTGCTGTTTAGTCTCAGTGTGATTTGCTGTGGATACTCATTTCTGATAAGATGCGATATCCTCCCTGCCACCAAGTCCCAGCCTGGAGCACTAAGTGACTGATAGGGCCTCAGTCTGAGTGGAGCCTAGGGTGGGCGGTGGGGGTGGGGGTGAAGGAGGGATCAGGTGGGACAGAGAATGGGCTGTGAGCCTTCACAGGCCCTCCTGGCACTCATCCCATCAGGGACTTCTCTCACCTTGTCACACCAGTTTTCCTTTGCCTTGGACCGCTCAGAATGAGGTAACCCCAAACTGACAGTGGAACAGGGGTGCATACGGTGCATATGAAGTGTGGCCCTTCTGAAGCAAATGTGGAGGATGGTTAGCATGTTCAAACCCCACTGGTGCTGTGTGTCCTAATCGCCTATGTTTATTTAGGGCTTTCACGGAAGTACTGTAGGATGCATGCTCAGTCATGGGTCTTGTGAACAATAGCAAGTGGCTGAGCTGGACTCTTCCCCCCCCCCCATCTAAGGCTCATACATATTAAAATATAACAAGCTTCTTTTGCTGTTGTCACTACTAATATTTCTCTTTAAGGTAACATCCATGCCTTCTGAGTTTCAGGGCTGTTTCCTCCTAGTCTGTATGACAATCAACTCTAAGAATCCGAGGATCCTAAATTTCCTTCTGGACGTTACAGCTTTAGCCTGGACTGTGGGGGTGGGGTGGGGTGGGGAGAGAAGAACTAGAGTTTTGTTGCACACGCCCTTGGGTGACAGGCTGGACGGCCATCTGCTGACTATCCAGCAGCTCTCTTAAAAACAGAAAACAAGCATGGTGCAGGCTAGCCCATCTCCAGTGCTTTTTAGTGGGTATCTCTGGGCAGAAGCATCAGACTGCAGTGCTCTGTGTTGTCTGTGAGTGAAGCTTCCCGTTGCTTAGTGACCTGTATGGTTTCGACATCCCTGAAGCAGTCTGTGGGGCTCAGCGCCTCCTCGCCACCCTCCATGCCCACCCATCGCCACATCATTAAGAGCTGTGCTTCTGTGGCAACCTCCTCCTTCATTCCAGCACCAGGTACCCTCCCTGCTGCAGCTGCAGGGAAGATAGCTGAGCTGCCCTGGGGACTCTTGAGCCTTCATGCACTGGTGTTCCCAGCCCGCTGTGAAACGAGTGAGCGAGACTCGCACTGCTAAGGCTTGGAATTCCTGCCTCTCCTCAAAGCTCTTGCTGTGGGGGCAAGGATTGGGAGCCAGTTAACTTGGTTCATTTGGAGAAGCAGCAGGCTGGCAGCTAATCTGCTACCTCAAACATAACTCTTAATTCTGATTTTGGTTACAAGAAACTTCATTTTGAGTATTCAACCAAGCAAAGTATTAACCCTTAACCAAAATTAACTCAAGGAATAATGACATGTATTTTCATATGTAGATAAATCACCATTTCTCACTTTTCTTGTGCCAGGGCATTCATAGATTGTTCTAGTCTGTTTGCAGTGCATGTTCAAGGGTTGGTGCACAAAGCAATATTGCTTCAACCTCCTCTCAGCCGGCCTCTCTGACTAACGCATCCGGTCTTTGTCACGGGGCCTCTAAAGACAGCCGTGACTCTTCTAGTGAGTGACTGAGCCTTGAATGTGTGTCCTTTGATATCTTGCCTGTGTTTCGCAGTCTGCCCTCAAACTGTTCGTAATCTCACAAGCTGCCTGTATTTGCAGTTGAAGACGAGCAGCCGCCAACTCTGTCACCAAAAAAAAAACAACGTAATGGGGGCATGAGGACCTCACCCAACTCCTCCCCGAAGCTGATGAGGTAAGCAGACCCCCCCTCACCCCAGTGCGGTCACCTCCCCAGCTCCTTCCCTGGCCTCCCCACCTGCCCAAGTCCAGGCCCAGACCTCCCTCTCCAGCCGCTTCATGGGGGAGGGGAGCGAGATCGTTAGATGGCTTCTTAAAGGCTGGAGTATTTACTCTGTCAGCTTGTCAGCAGTTAATGATAGAGCTGAAAAAATTCTGTCACGAAAAACAGTTTGAAAAGCTGTTTGAAAAATACATAGGCTTTAAAGTCTTAGCTGTCACCATGTCCTGTCTATGTGTAGTTACTAAACAGCAGTGGCACTAATGACACTGGGAACCAATCAGAGGGACTCTGTGGTTAGTTTGCCTGCGGCAAGACTCTTTCTGCTGCAGTCTCTCTGAGGACTGGTTTCTGTACTTAAGGCCATATGTGCGATGTATCATCACAATCAGAAATGAACCTGAAGATTACCTTCCTTTTATCCTGTCGATGGAAATCAAATTTCTGTTAATTGATTTTGACTGAGAAAAAAAAAGTTTAATAATCCGTGGGCTTGCTAAAGCAAAGTTCAAAAGTAATCCAGTTCTGCTCGGGTTAAAAGCAATATTAATTATGGAACTGGCTGCATTTGTTCCTTCCTTCCTTCCTTCCTTCCTTCCCTCCTTCCTTCTTCCTTCCCTCCTTTCTTCCTTCCCTCCTTCATTCCTTCCTCCCTCTCTTTTTATTAAATATTTTTATATATGCATATATATATATATATATATATATATATATATATACACATATACACACACACACAATAAACTACCTACAGCAAGAAGAACCATGACACAATCAGGAATTATATAAATGTTACATTCTTAGTGTTTTGGCTATTTGTATTTGGCAGCCTTGAAGAAAACGTTTTTCCTATCTTGGTGCATCTAAAATTCTGAATGTAAAACAATAACTATCATATCTCATCACTATCACCTTAAAACATCTTTCTAGACCTAAAAACATCTTAACCCCTAAACAACTAAGTTTAATTGTAAAATTAAACTATCTGGTCTTCAACCCCATCAGAAACTTGAGAAGGAATGAAATTAATTACCTGAGTATACTGAGAGTACAGGATAGCAGATCCCCAAATGAGAAGATGAAAGAGACAGTTTGCTACCTGAGCAGTTACCCAAAACTCTCTGTAATGTTAGCATCATCTGCAGCCTTCTGGCCCAGTATTCTAACAGACGTATCTGTGAGGCAGGAACTATTGAGGACTTGTTTACCTGTCTTGGCAGAGTTTGGCTGTCGACTCTGCCTGCATCCAAGCTTGTCCATTTTTAGGCAGAATTCTGTCTGTGGCTGAAACAAGGACATTTTGCCTAGTGGCTTGTTTGCCACATTTGAAGCCATCTCCATAAGGAGGTTCTTTAATGCTCATCATCCTCTTTGAGGTAGGCTGGGTGTTGCCAGGAGGTAACCTGTCTCATTGCCAGTGAATCTTTAAAATAGTAACAATATTTTAAATGCCATATTCTGCATGTCTCTGAGGTTTTTGAAGACCTTACCTAACTATTTTACCTTATCTTTCTATAGAATCATATCTATCTGTTGCACCTAAGATGTTTATTCTTGTGATAAAAATAGACTAGTAATTGATATGACTATGATTTGATCAACTAACAATTAACTTGTGTAACTTACTTATCCTACACAGCCTGTACTTTCAAAGTATTGGAAATAAACCTTGTATAATAATTGAGTTATATGGCACAATAGTGCATATTAAAGTAGAAATATATATAATGTGTATGAAAAATAATCTTACATTTGAATTCTATACCACTGTGTCTAAAATTAAGCTTATTTTTCATCTATATACAAAATTCTATACCAGTGAATTAAAAATAACCTTATGAGTGACAATTAAGGCATTAGGTTGAGGAGCAGATTCTCTACACTACTTTTTGTTCTATCTTCCTTATTTATTTCTATATTCCTCCTTCTTTCTTTTCACCTCCTATCTCCAAACCTAAGAATAGAAGATAAAGGAAAAGAGAAACATCCTTGAGTACAACCTTGTTTTCACTCTAAATAAGACCAATAATAACTTATAACCAACTCCCATTGAAAATAACCTTTATAGCCCAAGAAAGCAACCAAAAACCTACCCGACCCCCTTAAAGGAAATGGGGCATTGATGTTCTCCTAAGGTTTCTTCTGGCTGATTTGGGACAAAAAATACCTTTATAGAGGCCCAAATAAAATTGGGGAAATGGTTAAGCAAGCTAGGAATAGTGTTTGTCTTTTCTATCCTCCTTCCTTTCCTTGTCCCCCCATTTCTAAACTATGATGTCACTCAAGAAATAAAAAATAAAACAGAATTTCAGTACAACTCCTGTTCAGGCAAATTCATCATGTGCCACTTTTGTTTCTTTGACTGTTTCGGGATCCCGCCATCAGTTTTCCCAGGCTCCCTGACTCCCCAACACTTTAATGACAAGAAATGGTTCCAGGGCCCGTGAAGATAGTTCAAAGGGTAAAGTACTTGCCTTACAAACATGAAGACCTGACTTTGATACCCACAATACAGGGGTGCTGGGGATGAGCCAGGTACAAAGGCTTATGGGTAATCCTAAGACTGGAAAGAGGGGGACAGGTGGATTCATGGGGCTTGCTGACCAGCCACCCTAGACTAGTTGGTTGGTTCTGAGTCAGTGAGAGACCTTTTCTCAAAAGGGAAGATGGAAAGTGCCTGAAGAATAACACCGGTGGTTGACTATGTGTGCGCCCATGTGTGCGTGTGCATGCACAAGTGTATGTGCGCATGTGTGCGTGTGTGCATGTGTGTGCACACGCGTGTATGTGCATGTGCGTGCGTGTGGGGGGGCGGGGGGAGGGAGGGAGGGACAGAGAGGAGAGACTGAGACTTCAGCACTGTCCTGCTCCTCCTAAATGGTCCCTTTTCTGGAAATACTTGCTTCCCTGGCATCCCCTTCCTTTTCCATGGCTGTGGCCCCTTCTCCTTTTGATTACTAAAATGTAGTATTGATTCTTTCCACTCCCCACTTCCCCACCACATCCCTGCCTCCTCTGTGTCCACTGTCTGGAACATGGATTCCTGGTGGCAGATCCTCCTGGTCCTTTCCCTCTCTGCTGTCACATGTGCACTTCCCCCTCCCTCTGGTGAAAGGCTTCCGTGTCCTATGCCTCTTCTGTGCAGCTTTGCTGGGGCTCCATTGATTTACATGCGTGTTTACAGCTTATGAAAAGGAATAAAAACCGCACCAACTGCCAAGCCACTGGGTTTTATGACGCCAGTTGTCAGCCTAGCATTCAAGTCCTATTTACTCACCTTTAGGTAATCGGCTTATCTAATGCTAATAGTTTTCTCTATTTAAAGAAGAGAAAAGCCCAAGTGCTTTCTTTTGCCTAAATTTAGAGGAGCAAATAAATAAATAAATAAAGAGAAATCTGAAAAATGTGAAACCTTGGGAGCCAAATTCCCTGTCCCTGTTTGCTATGTAAAGTATGACTCGTTGCTTTGATCTTGAGTAATAATAATTCTGAGGAGTTACACTGTTTTCATATGCTTCAAAGCTGTGTCAAAGTTTTGCTGCTTAAGGGTACTTCTTTATTCTGTTGGCTCTTGGGTACCAAGATGACAGGTCTCCTGTAAGAGGTGGAGGCTGTTTAAAGTCGTAGCCTTCAGCAAAACATCAAATTACCAAATCCAGGGTAACATACTTCTACACAAATGCCTTTCCTGTAGATATATTATACCATATATATTAAATACTTTAGTGTTACGTGCTACATTTTATGTGCAATAGAAAGTGATGGTTTGAGGTAGCCTTGGGGGGACTTTTTTTTTCCATAAGCAGAAAAAGCTAGTGTATACCATATCAAGTATGGTTTTTACAGGACTTTCTGCCTGAAGGCCTTTGTAAATAAGTAATGATCAACAGATTGGCTGTGGGTTTTTGAAAAGCATGCCCATGTCAGTTTGCATGATGGGGGAGAATTTTCAAAGTGGATCTTGCTTTCATTGCCTGCCTGAGAGGGGCTAAGGGAGACAGCCATCCCAGGCCAGAGCTGTCTGCCTCTTCCTACATCAGAATAGCTGAATGGGGGTCAGGTGGTGAGCCAAAACTTGCCAAGCTGCAGAACTCAGGCTTCTCGTGTTGGCGCCTATGAGCTGCAGATCCCACCGAAGTTACAGTCGTCTGATGCTCTATCTTACCTGTCCACAGTGGTCTCCATCAAGGCTTAGCCAGGGCACGCCATCCCATGCAAATCAGGGTGTCTGACCTGTCCTTCACTTTTTTCCCCCTCAGGTGGTTAACATTCTTCATGGAATGTCAGAGAAGAAGAGACAGGCTCTCTGCTGAGTCCTCTCTGTTTCCCTTCTAGCCTGGCAATAAAGAACGCAACCAAAGGGCCTTCTGGTTGGCCTTGGAGTGTGTAGCACTGTCAGCTAGGCTCCTGAGTCCTGTGCGTTCCACATCCCCTTTGCTGATTCAGACCCAGATCCTTCCGTCTTTCCTATTTCCTTCTATCTCTTAAAACACCCCTTTTCTACTCTTCAGGAGATGAGACTCCCAGGTCCTGTTCCTTATGGCAGCTCCCCACCCCCCAAAAAAAAATCCATAAAGAAGCTAATGACTTACTTGAAGTGGGCTTTCCAGCATAGTTCTATGCCTCACTTTTGAGCAGAATCAATCATTCTGAATGTGGGCAGGTTTTAGTGGCCTATGGGTGGTGATACAGACAGCTTCAGAGAAACTCAGAGCCCAGAATGCCCTGAGATGGCCTGTAATTTACCACCCTGCCTTCTACAGATCAAACAGCCGCCAGAGTGAGGCCTTCCTCCAAATCGTCTACCTGCAGGAATTGTAGGGACTCTCCACTAATGGGCCTATCTCCCCATTTGTTCTGCTGTCAGGCTCAGGCTCACCCTGGTGTTTTAGTGGTATCTCATTCTCTGCATGATCGTTACATGAACAGCTGTGTGTGTGTGTGTGTGTGTGTGTGTGTGTGTGTGTGTGTGTGTATGGAGGTGGTAGATATTTTAGTCAGTCTGACAGAAACAACCCTCACAGCCACACAGAGCCAATGGCAGTGAAGATGCCTGTGCAATGACAGACAACCTTTGGCACTGTAGCCACTGAGAAGTGAGCCACAGCAGACCCTGTGTCCCTTGCACTCTATGTGCCAACACCTTCCTTTTCTTAACCTGGAGTTGCTGGAAGAACTTCTCCTACTTTCTACCCAGATCACCACACCTGCTGCCTCGTTCTCCCTCCTTTGTGGATTGTTGCTTTATAAATCCCTGGAGGGCAAGAATTTTGTCCCTAGATAGCTCAGCCAAAGGTGTTGAACTTGGAGCCACACAGATTCCATTTTATTGAAAGCTGTCCAGAAAGTTAGGAAAGCAAGTCAACCTGCTGTGTGATGATCAGTTAAAGCAGAGTGGTGTGTGTCTGAACCTACCCTACCTGCTCCCCAACACACACACACACACACACACATGCATGTACACATACATGCACATGCACACACACACAAACACTCACACATAGACAGGCATGCACACACGCACGCACGCACTTATCTCCAGCTGAATCAAGGTGATGAGGATCGGTACCTGAGCTTTCACGCATGTTCTCAAGTGGAACCTGAAAGGCTGTGTGCCTCAGGTGGCTGCTCACCTCTCAGATTGGTTCTCATCCTGCAAATGTCCCATGAGGACCTACTGTGCTTAAAGTGTTGTGGGAAGTCTTTGAGGGATCTAAAGTGTGGTGGGGGAAGAGGGGAGTCCAGTATTCAAGATGGGATGGGCAAGCCCATGCCCCACAATCGATTAAGAAGAGTTTACAGCATCTGTGAACACAGAAGGACTCCTGTTGCTCTGTCTAGCCCAGGCTGGTTTGTGAAGGGTGAAGGAGCTCTCGTTTGCCATCACTCTGTTGGTATTACTCCCTCCTTGTTCATGGTTGCCTGGACATTATTTCCAGAGTGCTGTGCATGTAAACTCATCAATAACTTCAGTGCTCTGAGCAAGTGTAGCTCTCCTGTATGACAGATGAAGAAGCTGGGGCATAGAGAGGTGAAGTCTACCTCATCTCTGGGGAAGTCTCACATTATCAGGAAGATGGAGGAGACAGTGACGATGCTCAGACCACTGTGCATGGCTTAGGATGGCTGCGGTGATGGGTCCATGGAGTAACATCGCTGGAGTTGAAAGTGTGTGTGTATTCTGGTCTCTCAGCCTTGCCTATTGTGGGCACTGGGAAGCCCTTGCAGGTTTTTGAGGAAGCGGTACCCTAAGTTGGGTGTGGGAAGATCATTGGCAATGGTATAAGGTGGCTATAGAGGTCCTTTCTGTGACCACAAACATGGAGATATGTAAGAGGGAGTCTTCCCAAGAAGATCTCATGGCTTTTCTAGTATCAGTCCTGAGATCTGGAACAAGACAGAGAGGGACAGACAGGAGCGGTTGTACGGTGTGTGTCAGGTGGACAACGTATACAAAGAGATAACTCCTATTGAGGCTAGCACAGATGATTGATGGTGCCCAAAACAGACATTGAGCACTTTTGAGGAGCGTTCACGACACGGGACCCAGGAAGGGTTAGACCTCAATTTCCTGAGAGTGAAGGGAATTTGATGGGAGGGAAAGCATTATGCTTTGGGGCACTGGCTGATCATTAGGTGAAATGGACTCATCTACTTGTTAAATCCCATCCCTTCTCTTTTGACTCATGCCTTTCATGGGGGCCTTTTGTTAGACTTTCTCACATCAGACCCTGCCAGTGTGACAGAGTTTAGTAATAGGGAATGGCAAAATGGCCTGGAGCCTACTCGGGGTTGGGGACAGAATGCCACCCTCATGGTTTTTTCCACTGGGCAGAAAAAAGAAGGGAAGCAGGGACAGGTTAGCTAAATAAATTTTCCCCTTAATGCACAAACTAACAGCATGTGACAGTCCCCCATGGGACCAGAAAAGGAAAAAAACCATGGGTGTCATGATTCCAGGCTTTGGATGGACTTGACGTTGGAATCAGGACAAGTTAGTGCTCAGCAGAAGGTCATTATCCTGTCCTGTCACTTCAGAGACATCTTATAGGACCAAGGGCCAAGTATGTTCTCCTGAGCCATCTCCTCGGCGCAACAGCACTACCTCCCATCTTCCTCAGAGGATGGTGCCTAGTACATGGTGCTGTGTTAGGTAGAAATGGAAAACAACAATACAGTTAGCACCAGAGAAGCCGAGAGGCTAGAGCCTGGCATGAAAGTTCTGTTTAGGTGGCTCCATGATTATCCATCTGGTGCAAGATGGTGTCTGAGTCCTAGAAAAGCCATATCTCAGAGGCAAAGATGGCAGTCAAGATGGTAGTTACAGAGTTGAAGGATGCTGGCAAGTGCCTGGCTACACAAATCGGGATCCTCGCAAATAGAATAGAAAATGCTGTTTAGCAAGAGCCAAAAGGAGTGGGGCATGTCAGGCTAAGACTATCTTCTTACTAAAAACAGAGCACTGAGAGAAACATGGCGTGATAGCCCCCATCCTTCAGAAGTATTCATATTTCACACTGCAGCCCTAAGTAGTTCCTTTATTACTAACGTCTGGACAACTAAGGACATTACACCTGATCCTCCCCTCCTGCGTAGTTAGGGCGGCTGGCTCCAGGCAAACTCCAGGCAGCCTTGATTGCCTAAAGACAAACTTTATAGTCTTCCTTCCCCCCATGTTGCCTTTCTTAATGACATATATTCTGTTTTAACTCAAAAACGCTGTCTATATGTGAGAAATATTAGAAAAATCTCAGAACAAGTCATTTTAGGATAACAAAAGAGACAGGCTCTTGCTGGGCATATTTCTGGAATGCACGATAGGTCTAGTGATGCTTTTTGAATAGTTCTTATAATTTTGGTTGCATATTGAGCATCCACTGTCCTCTACTAGTCGCTGAAAATGCCTGGGAGAGAAAAATGCAAGATCTGGTCCTGCGAAAGTCCACCATCTAGTGAGACAGATACAAATTCTTTTCTCTGAAGGAACAGCTCATACTTCTGTAGGGAAAGAATCGCAGAAGTGGATGAAGCCAAGGACGAACATTTGAGCCAGAAGATGAAGAAATACCATGCAGCCCCATGATGGTGGATAACAGAGATGCTCTGTGGGAGAAGCAGGGTACTGAGTTTACATTTCACCTTGCTGCCCATTTCTTGGAGCCCACTGCAGGATGGGGTTGGCCACTATCTATAGGGGATGTTTGTGGTGATGGACAGGGAGAAAGGTGAGATTCTGAAACCATCTAGCAACTTCCTTCTTTCACGGCTTTGCTGGGTCCCCTGTGCTTTAATGTAAGTTTCTGAAGCCCAGTGTTGAGCTCAGAGCCACACAGTAAACTGGGATTTGCTGTATTTGGCTGTAAGGGGAACTCTACTCTTTAAAATATAATTCGACTTCCTCACAGCAGGTTTGCTTGGAGAGGGATTTGCAGTTTAGCTTTAGGCTCTTGTCTTCAAGGCAAGCTTTTTGTGTTTCTGCTGGGGTGGGGGCCATTTAGTTCACTTCCTGAGATTAATTGATGGCAAGTGGCATTTCTTGCTCTGCACACCCTCCAAACAAAGACCTTTTATTCTCCTCTTGAAGTCAGGCATGCTTAATTTCTAGCTGTGGACAACGGAGGTAGGAACTGAGAGGCAAGGAGCAAAGGCGGGCAGGGGCGGGGGGGACTTAGCTCTCTGGGGCTGCTGTGTTATAAATAGTGGGCATTCCTAACCCAGCCCTCAGATCTTTGGCACATGACAAAGGCTCACACAAGCCTTAATTGATTTTTGAGCCACTCCTTAGCACATTGTCTTGACAAGGGCTCGCGGGGGTAATTTTCTACTGAGTATTCATGCAAGCTGTGCACTTCATACATACCCTTGATGTTGTTTGCCCTCTCGTTACAGCTTAGGGCATTGTGGGCATTGGGCTGCAGGGGAGAGAGAACAAGACACAGCTGCCTCCTGCAGGGGTAGGGGGGAAGAGGGTGGGTGCGAGGAAGGGGGCCCAGCAGGACTGGTGGCTTCTGGTCAGTCAGACCTTGTCTTTCAAAGGCTTGTCCCTCTGCTTCCTCACAGTGCCACTGGAGCTATGCTGCTGCCCTGCCCCCCCCCCCCCCACTATTTCCTATCCATACACACAGGCTTTTTTTGTTTGTTTGTTTGTTTGTTTTTGTTTTTCGAGACAGGGTTTCTCTATGTAGCCTTGGCTGTCCTGGACTCGCTTTGTAGACCAGGCTGGCCTCGAACTCACAGCGATTCGCCTGCCTCTGCCTCCCGAGTGCTGGGATTAAAGGCGTGCGCCACCACACCCGGCTCACACGGGCTTTTAATAACAGAAAATGCTTGTGAGTATTAGTGCGATGGGCAAATGACAAATTGTGGGGCGGGGGGTAGTTTAGCATGATAACATATTCGGCTTATGGGAACTCTTTGTCATGGCGGTGGGAGAGCCAACAGAAAGTGTCCTATGTCCTTGTCATTGGCTTCTTCTCTTCCTTTTCCTACAATCAGAGGCACCAAAGCAGGACTGGACTCTAGGCTGGCTGCAAAGGGAACTAAGGATAGCAGCAGCAGACACTCACTGAAGACAGGCTGAGTCCTTCCATGCTCACATGATGTACCTTTGCTTATATACTCCCTAAATTGAACCTATGGCGTAATGATGGTATTTAACATTCTCTTACAGATTGGGAAACCGAGGCAGGGTACAGCTTGCCAAGTATGATGCAAGCCAAGGTTTGAAGACAGGTATTTTTGCCTCTGAGGTTGGAGTCCATGGCTGCCGCTGCTCTTGAAGAAATAGGTGGCTCTTGCCTTTATTGCTGTTAGTTCCTAAACAACATCGGGAAAACAACACTCCTGGTTCAGCTGAGCAGACTGACCAGGTTTCCTCTTTTCTTTAGGTTAGGCTCCCATTTGTGCTGTACTCCAGTGTAAGTTTACGCTCAGTAGACATTATTGCTCAAGTAGATCTGTATAATTTACTGCAGGAAATCCTTTTCTCTAAGTTCTGGAGGCTAAAAGTTCAAGGTCAAGACTACAAAGGGCTGGCTATTCCTGAGGTCCTAGGGAAATACCTGTTTTAGCTTCTCTTCTCAGCCATCAAAACTTCCCTGATCCCACACCAATGGGGAGTAAACTGGTTCTTTCTTGAGGCCTTAATATTGCCTTGCATGCTACTTTGCTATAGCACACACTCTATGTACCATGACCTTTGACCTGTTTTCTTTCCCCTGCTACATGTGACCTTCCATTTGAACTTACTACATCTTCCTCTACTGGTTCAGAACGTGTGTGTGTGTGTGTGTGTGTGTGTGTGTGTGTGTGTGTGCGCGCGCGCGCAGGGGGGTGGGGGGGAGTCTCACTTTTATTGATAATTTTACTGATTAAAGAAATCAAAGTTGGATGTTCAAATGCCATATCTGGTCTGCAAAGTAAATATCTGTTGTATCCAGCGACTTTTTTTTTTTCATGTTTCTCAGATCAGATGCTTTGGGAGAAATTCCACATGGTGCATATTTAAATCATCCTGGCCAGACTCAGAGATCAGTGTGGAGGACAGAGGATGTGACACTCCCGAGGCCTGCTGCAGGAGTCTGCATGTTAGAACACAAACCATGCCCTAAACCCCTAGACTCATATTGTAGCTGCTTTTTCCCCTGCACCTCAACCTTAGATAGTTTATAATGAACATTCGCTGTCACTTTTTTCCCCTCACAGTGATGGGCAGTTGGCCATCCATCTTCCTTCTTTTCTAAGATGGCTATAGGCCACTCCTACTAAAACATAATACATTCCAGAAAGGACCAAATGTTCATAAACAAAACATACCACCTCTCTCCCAAGGCATATTTTTTAAAATGAACATTTGCCAGCCTGCTGTACCTTCAGCTTGTCTGGTAAGATGTGAATATGGTCTTGCATATCTTTTAAGACCCGAGTAGACTGGGAACAGGTCCCAGGCATTTGGAAGCAAAGAGAACACCTTCTTTCCAACCAATGAACAAGGGCAAAAGAATTTGAACTTAGCTCTTGTTTTCAGGGCAAGACTAAGATTCTCTTGCACCCCAAAACATTTTCTTCAAGGGTTAAGAAGAGACTAATTTTTCAAACCTCTTTTCTATGATAGCTTTTGTCTACATATGTGGGACAGATGCTGGATAGCTATAGAACTATTAAGGATTTCTCAAAGTTGAAAACCCCTCATTTACTAAAGTGTGTGTGTGTGTGTGTGTGTGTGTGTGTGTGTGTGAGAGAGAGAGAGAGAGAGAGAGAGAGAGAGAGACAGAGACAGAGACAGAGACAGAGAGACAGAGAGGGAGGGAGGGAGGGAGGGGGAGGGAGGGAAGGAGAGAGAGAGAGAGAGAGAGAGAGAGAGAGAGAGAGAGAGAGAGAGAGAGAGGTATATGCAATTGTTGGGGGGTCACTAATGCTTATGCATGCAGTAGACAGAGCTTGAGGTCATGTGTCTTCCTTTAGTGCAGTCCAGTTTTCCAGTTTTACCTTAGAGACGGGTCTCCCTGGGAACTTCACCAACGAGGCTATGCTTGCTGGCCAGTTAGCTTCCTAGACCCACCTGTCTTCTCCTTCCACTTCTTGGAATAAAGTCACGATCCATGTCTTCGCAGGTGCTGGGAATTTGAAGTTAGGTCCTGCGCTTGTACATCAAGCTCTTTACCCACCGAACCACCACCTGTTTGCCCCCAAACCATACTTATGCTTTCGCTGTGTTCGTGTTCCATGACTATTTCAAATTGGCACCTGTCTTTTAGGTTTTCTCCAATCAACAATTGCCCCCTTTTCTTACCATCTAAATTTTCATTTACTTGTGGTTATGGGGAGTATGGGTGTATCCATGGTGTGTAAGGGTGGGAACACAAATGCCATAGTGTGTGATTGTGTGTGCCTGTATGTGTGTGCATGCGTGTGTGCATACATGCGTGTGTGTGTGTGTGTGTGTGTGTGTGTGTGTGTGTGAGAGAGAGAGAGTCAAATGACAACCACAGAGAGTCAGTTTTCTCTATACACCTAACATGGCTTCTAGAGATCACACACAGGTGTCAAGGCTTGCACAGAGAGCACCTTTACCTACTGATTCATTTCATGGGCCCTTATTTTAGCACGTTTGCACTCAGCTTTATATTTGAGAGGTGTCCTGGTAGTTTATAGCCCCTCAAGACCTGTCAGCAACTAGGCCACTGAGATGCTACTCTGAATTGGGTTGTTCTACTCCTTTAAAGATCAGACATGACAGCTTCTGCAGTAATCTAGCATGCTCCTTGAAGATGACTCCACAGGATCGCATCACATGGCATTTGTCATCTGCTCTGGCCTCAAAGCAAATCGCTGAGAATAAAAACATACAGTGAGTTTCCTATCTCCTCCGTGTGTGGACGGCATACTAGGCAGGTCATACAACATAGCCAAAAAACTTACTCCCGTCATTAGACCAGATTAGGGTGGTTGCTGTCCTACTCTGCATAGTAGGAGCAGAGAGATGAGAAATGACAGGGAGAAACATTAAAACATA
Source organism: Acomys minous (assembly GCF_964271855.1). NCBI lineage: Eukaryota > Metazoa > Chordata > Mammalia > Rodentia > Muridae > Acomys > Acomys minous. Next base: position 4,174,575 of record NC_140490.1, read on the forward strand.
AATAAAGATTATCCTTTAATGTTTGAAATAGGTGATTTCAAAGGTAACATCACTTCATCATACAATTTTGAAATTTGAATCTATTTCTATTTTCTGTCTTTGGCTGACTGTTTTGCTGCAGGGATAGGTCGACTTGGGATATTGTCTTTGTAATGTGTGGCCAGTGTAGATGACAACAAGGGCTTGCCACACACTCACATGCTGAGCATACCAGAGACAGACACAGACGATGAGCATCTCATTCTGGGGCTCGCTTCTTGTACTGTGGGCATGGTAGATCTGCCTGATTTCACTGTGATTCCTCAGGTTGTCAGTTAGAACCTGCCAACCCACTGGAGGGAAAGCCCCTACACAGCCGTCCTTCCAGAAGGAGTGGATATAGCCATGAGAATTTGAAACAGGTTTATTAAGATGCATCTGAGCTCGAGGCTCTCATCCAAGAAATGAAGGTGGGGATGAGGGGTCTGTCATTGGACACTTAAGCACAAATACAGTTGTCAAGGCGAGGAGAGAGGGTGTTGTTTAGTATTAAAATCATGTATTCCAGATGTGGGCATTTGGTAGTCAATCTGCTCTGAAGTGACACGCTGCTGAATCTTTAAAGGGCTTCAGCCGGGGAGAGCAAAATCTGATTGGGCAAATTGCTAAAATATTTAAAGTGCAGCCTGTTAAAGCTTTTACTGCGAAGAGCATCGCGTCAGAAGTTGTAGTCAGAAAGAGCGAGTAATTGGCTTTCCATCCTGATGCCAGTCAGCCAGCGAGAGGCTCTATTCCTATCCCTTCCTCTTCATTGCCAATGCTAATAGCAACCCTTTGGGGTGTGTGTGTGTGTGTGTGTGTGTGTGTGTGTGTGTGTGTGTGTGTGTGTGTGTGTGTGTGTGTAAGCTGGTAAAATGAGACAACAAAGGATGAGATAGTCATAAAAAAGGAAGCGGAACCCACAGAATGGCATGAAGCTCATTTTCAAACTGGGCAGGAAAAAGGCAGAATCACTACCTGACAAAGTCTACTGCCCTTTCGGAGGGGCACATGGTTTGGGCAGCTGTCTTTCAAGGGATGTGCTCTGCAGGAGAGAAGATGGCCATTGGTGACAAGCACTTTCTCGGCATCTGTCATGTCCTCTGAGATATAACTCAGGGGACCCTTTGCATTTATAATTTATCACATTTTCCACTTAGGTTTTCCTGTCTTTCCTCCCAGGCATGACCCCTTGTTAATTCCTGGCAACGATCAGATTGACAACATGGACTCCAATGTGAAAAAGTATGACTCTACTGGCATGTTTCACTGGTGTGCACCCAAGGAGATTGAGAAAGTCATCCTGGTGAGTGAGGGACCATGGGATAAGTGACCGTATTTGCCTGGCATGATGACTGTTGCTCAGGGTGAAGATTTCCCTAGTGGAATAGCAGAGGGCACTGTCACTTGCACCGGCTATCTGGGATGACTAAAGTTCCGACCGGAGACTGAAGCAGCAGCTAGCCCTCTGAGCAGAACATGAGCTTAAAGCTGATTTTTTTTTCTCCTGAGAGAAGAACTGTCAATCTCTGCATTTTTATCAGGACAGTAGCAGTGGTTGTGTGCTGTGGCTAGGTGTCATGGGAAGTAGGATGCATATCATTGTTCATCCTCACGTGGCTCTGGGGCCAGAGCCCGGCTCTGCCATCTGGTAGGTGCATGGCCTTTGGCCAGTTCATGGACACTACATTTTAAATTACTTCACCTGTAAGAAGATGGGATGAGAATGACCCTAACATCATAAGATTGTGGTGAAAAATCTAACACATGACTCCAAGTGGCACCTTTCACTTACCTGCTGTTATCATCACGATTATTGTGAATGCCATGAAGACAATAGCGATATTACCTGCAGTGTTATCTGTTATATACTTTATTCTGTTTTGTTGTATGTGTAGATTCATGTGCGTACTTGAGGTGCAGTGTGTGTATAAACCAGAGGCCAATGGCAGGTGAATTTCTTAGTCACTCTCTACTTTCCTTTTGGAGTCAGTGTCTCTCACTGAGCCTGCAGCTCACTGATTCAGCTAGGCTGGGAAGCCAGTGCATCTGGGGATCCTGTCTCCACCTCCCTAGCACTAGAGTTTCCAGCACCCACTGCTATATCCAGCTTTTTAATGTGGGTACCAGGACTCAAACTCATGTCCTCTTGCTTACATGACAAGGTCCTTATCAACTGAACCACCTCTCCAGATGTACAGCAGCGGTCCTTACCCTAACACGTTTCAGTCCTTCTTAGCATGTGACGCAGACAGGCAAGGGCATCTGGTGAGGATGACATTGCCGGGCCATGGGCCACTGTCATGAAGCAGCTCTAAGCACGGCTTCAGGGATGTCGGGATGTTCTCCGGCTCTGTCCCAGGAAAGTCAGCTCAGATGGCAGTGCATCCTACTGTCTGCATGTGTCCTGTTAACAGCTTTGGGGATTTATGCCCATATCAGCTTCCCTAGAGTTTATTGTCTTACAATGCATGAAATGCAGATTAGTAGTCAGGAAGGCCCATCAGACAGGGCTCTTTCTCTCTGGTACCTCTAATCCCTGGATGGCTGTGGGCTTGTTCCTTCTTCAGCTAAGAAAATCCTATCATTTTCTATTTCAGGGCTGCCCTTCCTTAGCAAGGACTTTTCTAGATCCCAGGCATGGTTTTGTATGCTAATCTACTAGATTTCCCCACTATGTTTTAAATTGCGTGTGTGTGCGTGCGCTCAGATTAATTATAAATAAGCATTGTAAGCCAATAGAGCCTTGTGCTGGAAGCTATCTCAGAACTGTAAAAACTGCAAACACAAAGTCAGAATGCTCAGCCAACAGCCACTGTGTGATTTGCCAGGAGGAGAGATGGTTCTAATCACTTAGATGCTCGGTGCTTGGTCACCTCTGGCTTGATCATATGCTGGATCCTTCAATGGAATGTTCTGCACAGAGTGTGCTATTGACATGTGATCAACATCCCCTTATAGAAGGAAGGAATGTAGGGAGATGAGTTCATCTCAAAGACAGCATCACTTAAGGAAACATGGATTGCAGACACACTATGTGTCATGTACTCTTCTTGCTCTGAGACGTGATGCACAGGGCTTGTATTCTAGTGGGGGCAAAGGGAACACCAGTGGAGAGGTAAAAGTCCACGGGGACAGTTTAGATGTGAATGAAGGGCTTTGTGAAGAAAATCAATCAGGATCCTGTGAAGGGCAGAGTCTAGAGAAGCTAATGAGGCAGTAGGATGCACAGATACCCCTCTGCAGTAACAAGTAGGTAGCATTTGCTTCCAGTGAGTGGATGAGAAGAACAGAAACCAGGGAAGATGTAGAAACACTGGTGGAAGATGCTTATGGGGTCGTCACTGAACTCAGAAATCAAATGACATCGGGTGATTTGGACATAGGAGAGACAGTCCTCTAGTTGGGAAGGAGATAGAAAACTGAACCATGAAACGATCTTTTTGAGGCTGAGTGGTGTGAGATACAGTCTTTTTCAGACCCACGGAATAAGCTCCAGTCTGAGTTTTAAGCAGCCAGGGAGCCTCATCAAGTACAAATAGGTTCTGGGCCAAAGGATGCACAGAAACTCTGGAAGGGTTTCTCTGTTGTGTCTTAAGTATGGAAAACTGAGATGATCCAGCTTTGAGGTGCAGGCTTGGAGCTTTCCTCACTTCCCATGGGAGTATAGCTCTGGCACATCCTAGCGTTGGCATTTGCCCTACGCCTAAGCTCCTGAGTTTAGCTTCAGTGTCTGGGATATTCTGCCAACTGGTACCTAGCTCATTTTTGCATTCCTTGATTTCCAGCCTCCATCCTTCACCCATTTGTACTTCTCTGTTGGGAACTAGCTTCTTAGGTGTCCAGGCCCACGGGAAATATTTAGGATCCCCAATCACAGTGTACCCCAGGGGCCTCATCTCTCTGATTCTGGCTCCAGGGACTAGTGCTTCCATGCAGACTGAATAACTAACTTCAGATCTTCCCCACAAAGTGGTGAGAAATGATGGGAGCTCCCGGGGAGCCTGTTTGGTGGCCTTTTGTGAGACATTTCTTACAGCTTGTGTCTCAGGTTTCCATGGACCCTGGGAACACAGCAATGATGAGAGTTCCTGCTTTATGCTAATGGCCAGGAAATGAAAGCTACTTTCTGCCCCTCCCAGGGGTTACCATAATAACCCCGCCATTGTTGTGAAGTGCAATATTGACATTTAAGCAATCAATACACTGATCAGTGCTAGGGATCAAATCAGGTAGAGGTTGGTATGTGCAGTGGACACTAATATGGCTTCGTCTAAAGCACTGTAAACCCCATGGGGCCTTACGAGCATGTGGTGAGGAATGGAAGGATGACAGGCAGGGTGAAGGTGTTGACCAGAGAAACAGAGAACGCCCACTCTACCCCTACCTCATCCTGTTGTCCTTTTCACCTATATGATGAACAAAAGACCAGCAGGGGACAGGTAGCCATTAGCATTTCCCAAGTAACTGGCATCCTCCCCTTCATAGACATATTCCTTCCTTTGTCATATTTGTGTATGCAGGTCTAGGGCTGGGGAAAGGCATTGGCCTCTGCCTTGACTGATTGGCCTTTGGACCCTTGTAATGACTATCTCTGGGTTTTTACATAAGGCAAGCCCTTCTAGGAATGATTCAGGAAAACCCAAAGTCTGAGCATGAGGTTAGCATACATTTTCTGTGCAAGAACATAATTGGTTATTTATGTCTCCCAGGCTTTATGATCTCTGTTGCAACTGACAAGTCAGTTTTCCATGAGAGCAACCATAGAAAATACCTAAATATTATGAGTTGGCTGTGTCCCAATAAAACTTTATTAGAATGTGAATGTCATATTATTGTCACACATAATGACATACTTAATTTTGAATTTCTTTTTAGTCCTTGTGAATTAAAAACAAAAAACAAGACAGTTTTAGCTCAATGGGCACATAGAAGCTTGTGGGCTGGTATCATCAGATGAGGCTACAGGCCACAACCACATCCTTGGGCCTTAGATAACATATTCTCTCTTCTGAGACAGTGATGGGCTATTCCACCTCACTGAAACATAAAGAGAGGCCTGAATTTCCCCTGAAACCAGTCAATGAATAAGAACATTTAATCACCAGCTTAGAAGGACCTAAAATAATATCTCACTTAATCACCCTTTTCCTTTCCTTTCTTTTCTTTTCTTTCCTTTCCTTTCCTTTCCTTTCCTTTCCTTTCTTTCTTTCTTCCTTCCTTCCTTCCGTCCGTCCTTCCTTCTTTCCTTTCCTTTCTCTTGGTTTTTTGAGGCATCGTTCCTCTCTGTAGCTCTGGCTGTCTTGGAACGCACTCTGAAGACCAGACTGGCCTTGAACTAAGAGATCCACCTGACTCTGACCCCTGAGTGCTAGGATTAAAGGTGTGCACCACCACCACCTGGTTTCTTACCCATGTCATGGACACTAAAACTTCCTTTCTTCCCACATACATAAATATCCCCTTTTCTTCTCTTTGTTCTCCTAAATATTGCTATGTACTGTCTCCTGTTCACAAGTCTATACAGTGCGCCTTTCTTAAATCTATTGTTCAAGAAGGTAATAATGTGTGGGAATTTGTTTACAGGGATTTATGACATAAATACAATACATGCTCCTGCATCAATTCGAGATGTATAAATAACATGCATATAATGATAGCGGTCTTGTAAGCCTTACTAATATTTTATATATTCTTTAACAATAAATAGAATTAAGAAGAAAAAATAGTGTTTTCTCTGAATGTGTACTTACTGTACACACTAAAATTATTAGAAAGATCTATATGATGCTTGCAGACAGGAGCCTACCAGAGTGGTCCTCTAAGAGGCTTCACCTAGCAGCACCTTGAAACAGATGCTGAAACTCACAACCAAACACTGGGCAACGCATAGGAAGTCTAGTGGAAAAGTCCGGGGAAGGATAAAAGGACTTAGAGATGACAAGAGCTCCAGAAGAAGACCAACAGAGTCAACTCACCAGGGCCCAGAGGGGCCTGTGGAGTCTGAAGCACCAACCAAGGACCATGCATGGACTGGACCTAGGTCCTCTTCATAGATGTAGCTGATGGGCAGCTCAGGCTTCGTGGGGGTCCACAAGTAAGGGGAGCAGGGGCTGTCTCTGACATGGGCTCTGTGGCCTGCTTTTTTATTACCTCTCTCTGGTGGGGCTGGCTTGCTAGGCCACAGGGAAAGAGGACAAGCTCAGTACTGAGGTGACTTGATGAGCTGCGGTGGGTGGGTAGGGCGGCTCCCCATTTCTGAGGAGTAGGGAGGGGATGGGGAAAGGAGGGTGGGACTGAGAGAGGACAGGGGGACCAGGATACAAAATGAATAAATAAATTAATAAATAAAAAGAAAGATCTATATCTTCTCTATCATGATGGAGAAGGAGTTTTAAACCATCTTTTGACTTCCTAAAAAATGGTGTTATAAAATAGTCACATGGCAACCTAAGTTTTACCTTTTTTATCTGCCTTCCCGCTTCTTCAGTTATGCTTTCATCCATTAGAACAGGTGCCTTGTGTAATTTTATATATGGCACTGAAAAGAATTACTTCTTTTCTATTATTCTGAACTAAATTAAACATTTGTTTTACTGAAGTACAAATAATACTGTACTGGGTACCATTGTGGTATTATAATAAAACACCCAAGAGAGCTAACTCATAAAGAGAGAAGGTAGCTCACAGTCTAAGAGCTTCAAAGCATCCTTTTGGGCTACCCTGTTTGCCTGGACTCTAGTGAGGTAGTGGATGACCATAGCAAGAGGGCGCAGAAGCAGCCATGAGTGGAGAGAAAGGGGATGCTCTTTTCATACTGATTGTCTTTGGCGAAGTCAAGGAGTCACATGACACCTCACAGGCAGCTACACCTGAACTGCCCCTCATCTCCACTAGTCTGAAGACCTCAACGAGGCTTCAGTGCAACTGAGTTCCACCATACAATAATGCCACCCTGGAGACAAAAACTTTATTCACTATGGGCCTTCAGGAGGCCCTCAGCCACAGAAATGGTACATAGTAAGTGCCCAACATGTGTTAGCTTTCTCGTTTGCGTGAATGATGCTTTCTCCCCTTATCCAGTGTTGTGAGCACTCCTCTCTGATGCTCTTGCACATCTCTCTGTTGCAGACGCGAAGTGAAGCAGCCATGACTGTCCTGAGTGGCCATGTCGTAGTCTGCATCTTTGGGGATGTCAGCTCAGCCCTGATTGGCCTCCGGAACCTGGTGATGCCGCTCCGTGCTAGCAATTTTCACTATCACGAGCTCAAACACATCGTGTTCGTGGGCTCCATTGAGTACCTCAAGCGGGAGTGGGAAACGCTGCACAACTTCCCCAAAGTGTCCATATTGCCTGTAAGTCAAGGCTACATGATTTGATGATTTGCTGTTCATCTTTGCATTCACAACAGGGAATCCCAGGCGGCTGTAATTGTTGAAGCTTTGATCCTGTCTCTGCTCCTTTCTATGGCAACAAGCCTGAGGTGGTAGCCGTCCTTCCTCCGTGCTCTGCTAAGAAAGCAGAAACCCTGGGAGGCCTTATTAAAAGGAATTTGCAGCCAAGTGCAGTCCCTTGTCAGGGGTGAGGTTGAGCTACTATCACATGCATTAGCATGCCACTGTCTAAACTCTCTCTCTCTCTCCTAGGGGAAACTTGGGATGTTGCCCTATCTTGATATATATATATATATATATATATATATATATATATATATATATATATATATACCGAGAATTCACATATAGCATTATTGTTGGCATTTTAATTTGACGTGGTTAATGCTTGGAGAAATGCTGATCTGCCCCATCTTCCTTTTGATATTGACCCACATAAATAAAGAGCAGGGTCCTCTCTATTGTACGGAATTCACACCTCTTCTATGGGCCAGCCTTCACTAACTCTTTGTTTGGAAACCCAGAAATGTTTTCCATGGCTTTGTGTGTATGTGTATACATGTAAACACACACACACACACACACACACATACACACACACACGTATATATACATATGCAGTTTTCTTGATTACAACAATCACTCTGGCAGCGATATATAAAAGGATAATTTGGGACTCTACCATTTAGTGTGAAGATATGGGATGAATGATTTGAAAGTCACATGGAGAGCCACTTCCTAACAATAATATATTTGCCACAAAATTATAGACTTATAGAATATTAATTATTTTCAAAGTTTTATGTTTTTCTCTATGTCAGAAATTCAGGAAACTATTATCTGTCCTCCAACTATTTTTGTTATCAAGTCATACCTAAAATTGAGGGATATGCATCTCCTTAGCTGTCAAGGGGTCTGTTTTGTCTCTGTTTTTTTTTTATCAGCTCCCAGAGGCTCAGAAATGCAACCACGAGAGCCAATTAATATAATGTGGTAAAAGATGTATAAGGGGACATCCACAGTCAGCAGCATCCTTGTGTAACCACTATCTGCCTCCCATAATGCCTGGTCCATCAAGACCTCCATAAATACCTAAAAGTGCAAAGAAACATCCCACAGATCTCCTTTGGATACAGGACTAAACCCTGACTCTTTAATGTATGCCAGGAGTTAAAGATGGTCACCTGTTACAATTCACTCACTAGAGAAGCATGCACGTATACTGTACATACATTCCTAAATTTAGAAATATGATTGATTTGATTATGCCATGCTACAGGATCCCTTGACCTCTGAACGTGTCTCTAGGTGATGGATGAGTGGATGGATGCTTATGTAGGCAGGGCTGAGGTTTGACCTTCGGTATTTGTTCCTATGTGTGCGTTTCCTTCTCTGTGATCCCAGCCATGTTTACTTACTTGCCTCTGAAAGTCAGGATAAGTCTTGTATTTGTGGAGCCTTTACAAATTCCCCCAAATTTAACACGCTTAAGCATAGTTGATTTGTACACTGTAAACCTTGACCCGTGTCATCATATAAGGGCATCCTAGAGAAACATGAAAGCTCTCTCTATATACGCCTTTGGTATTTTTGGTGGTGTGAAATCCTATGTCTAGAACTGAACATAGGTTTGTTTAGATCACAATTACTGCTGGGCTTCCTACAAGGTGAAACTTCAAATAGCATGGACATAGACAGCTGTTGTTTACACATGTGATACAGACAGTTGGGCACACTTCATTTTGTACCAAGAGATCATACTCCTTCTCCCAAGAGATTTCGCCAGTGCCTGGACCAGCCTGTGGCCCTATATATCCCTTCCCTATGGCTCCACTTTACAGCAATATTTAGGAGCTGGCAAACACTTGTCCAATCCAGGCTACAGACTGAAGGCAAGTGGGGTATCCATATACACAGGGGGATGCCTAAGTCAATCTAGAGGATCAGGGATGCTGGTGGCTGCAGAGGATTCCAAAATACTCCCGCCCTGTGGCTCCTGGGCACTCTGACAGGGGGAGGCCCAGGTAGTTCTTTCTGGACCTCCTTGCGTGGACAGTGTGTGAGAGCTCCTCGCGTGGACAGTGTGTGAGAGCTCCTCGCGTGGACAGTGTGTGAGAGCTCCTCGCGTGGACAGTGTGTGAGAGCTCCTCGCGTGGACAGTGTGTGAGAGCTCCTCGCGTGGACAGTGTGTGAGAGCTCCTCGCGTGGACAGTGTGTGAGAGCTCCTTGCGTGGGCAGTGTGTGAGAGCAATCATCCTTTCAGCCGCATCTATGGTTATGCTCCAGCATTGATGTTGGATCTACAAAGGTTTTTCTACTGTCTTACTTTGTTATTGTATTTTTAAAAACTCTGTTTACTGGCTTATTTATTTTTAATTGCACAAGTAATATACAAATCTGTTCGTGTTATAAAATATTCAAACAATATCGAAGTATATAAAGTCCAAAGCAAACTTTCCACTTCATCCTTTCCTCTCCCAGAGGTAATTACTGTTATTACTTTGGTGGATAGTTTTTTTCCTGAGTTTTCTTTTCAAATTTACATATACTTATAAATATATATATTTTTACTTCAAGTAGTTTCATTTATTCCAAATAAATAGAGTTATACTTTTTAAGTTGTTCAAGATCCCCACTTTCCTACCATTTACTAAGCCCTTTGTCTTGAATGAATGTGTGGAAGGCTTAGCTCTGGCTGTACCTGTATACTTTGTATAATGTATATATATCCAAAAATATATTTCGCCATCTTATGTTGTCGGCTAATTATGTTATTTCCTTGGCATTTTTTTTCTTACTAAAAAATATGCAATAACATTTTATGTTCCTAAGCTTGCCCCTTTCTCTCTCCCCTGTGCAAAATGCACACTAATTCCACTGGCTCCCACAGCCCCCCAATTGAGCAGAGCCATGAGCCCCACCTCATCACACCCTGCTTTGCTGATTTCCCCACGGCTGCTTTGGAAATTCTTGTTGGATACGCTGTCTGTTGCCAGAGACATAAGTGACCTGCTATTAAATAAACAGGCATTTGAAACCCACCCTCTTGTTATGTTCTGAAAGGCAGAGGTTGCCACAGGACAGTTACTTAAATCAAGACAATTTCCAGGCAGGAGGAAGACGTAGACCCTGGCATTATTCGTCTCGCGTTTGTTAGTAATAGCTTGATTGAGTATTGAGAACTGGCCTGAAATGCTGCCATCAGCACCAACTACCCTTTAGATTAGCGTGCAGCCCTTATTCCCTGAAATGTAGTTAGGCCAGCTTAATGTCAAGACATAAAAAAGATACTTGTTAAATAATGTCCCAAAGCTCCTGCTCAATCTTTAATTTGTTTTTATTTTTCCTCCTTTCCCTCCTCTCTCTCTCTCTCTCTCTCTCTCTCTCTCTCTCTCTCTCTCTCTTCCTCCCTCCCTCCTTGCCCCCCCCCCCCCGCCCCCAACTCCATGCCAAAGGGTACGCCATTAAGTCGGGCTGATTTAAGGGCTGTCAACATCAACCTCTGTGACATGTGCGTTATCCTGTCAGCCAATCAGAATAATATTGATGATACTTCGCTTCAGGACAAGGAATGCATCTTGGCGTCACTCAACATCAAATCTATGCAGTTTGATGACAGCATCGGGGTCTTGCAGGCTAATTCCCAAGGTAAGGACAGCCTGTAATACTTCTCTGCTGTGCCTGTGGGGGACAGGGGCTGGCAAGAGGGATATCCTTCACTCAGTAATTCAAAGAGGCTCACATCAGCCTGTCTGGCAATGAAACCTGTGGTCGTCACAACAGCTTACAGAGGAGCATCTGTTCTTCCTGACATCTGGGGATGCAGAACTGAACCCTCATATATGTCTCCCTCCCACAGTTTGTTGCTTTTGAGGCAATAAGGGGCCTTATATGGCTACCTTCTCAGCCTTTGCAGACAATGGGCTTTATGACCAGGGACACTGTCTAAGTGCCAGAGCAATGCTCAAATGCCATCTGGACACCCCCTGCCCTTTCCCTGTGAGTACTTTTCCATGGAGCTGAAAAGGAGTGTTAAGCTTTGCTAGGGTTAGGGTCACTCCCAAGACTCTGCTGACCTAAGGGCAGAGATCTCTAAAGAGATGGTACAGACAGACACATGAAGTTATGGAGCGAGGAGTGATGCTTGCTGGCCTGTGCGTTTTTCCTATAGGAGGCACAGAGGCCTGCAATGGCTCCCAGCTGTCTTCTCTCTTGGCTCCAGTCTTCCCTGCCATTTGCTCTGGGATCTTAGACAGGTGGTTACAAGTAAAGATGTCATCTTGTAGTCTTAGGGGAGCAGCACAGCAAGTAACCCTATAATGAGTGACCTTAGAAATCAGGATGGGGAAAGATAGGGGGAGTGTAAAACATGTTCTTCTGAGTGACAGCTCCATGAGGGTTGTGCAAGGTTTACTGGATGGGTGTGGTTGCTGAATCAGGGACCTTACTGCGTCGTTCCGAGAAGCAAAGCCCATGAGGCCTGCAGCTACTGTGGTAGGGAGCTCCTTATTGGTAGGCTCCACGTGCAGGCATTTCTTGGCGCTTGACCGGATCATGGAACTAAGACCTTGGTGCTCGGCTGTCTTTGAATGGACCCAGCATTACCACCCCCATGTCCAGCTTCTGCTTGGTGCTGCCGTAAAAGCAGAACACTGCAGAACCTGAAAGCTTCTCTGCCCCAGGTTGTTTTCTTTGCACTGGTCCTGGTGGAGAGCTGGCCAGGGGAAACTGGAGCTCTGGGGGTGGAACTGGTGAAGTGAAAGAAAAGGAGAGGCCTTAATGTTTTTGCAGTGGAGCCCTGAGACGCTGTACAGTTCAAAGCTACTCTGGGGGAGTGTCCTAAGTGTCCATGGGAGGAGTTTTGTGTTGGGCGGGGTCTTGAGAGTCAGTAGCCTTTCTACTAGGGACTGGGAGAAGAGGTGAAGCCTCCCCCTGGCTGTCCTGAGGTTCACAGCACCTTTAGGTCATGCTGTGACATCACCCACTTTGCTGTTGCCCATTGCTGTTTGGTGTTGTGGAGTGGCAAATTGGGGCCTCCTGACTTGTGCTTCTGCAGCATTTCTGAGGGTTGCATCAACCTCTAAATCTAACTGATTCGCTTCCAGCTTCCATTTTCCTGACATAACCTTACCTCATGCCTAACTTTGGCCTCTCCTTCCCACCATCCTCCCTGATACCCCCAAATGTAAATCTTGGGACAGCCACACAAGACAGCCATATACGAAGGCCTTAAGGAACACCCTGAGTTCTGCCAGGTTGCACAAACAGGAAGCAGAACTTGCCTCCTGCCCAGCTCCCCCATGGAGCCCTGGGGAGAAAGGATGTGGAAAGACAGTAAGATGGCCTTCCAGGGCTTGAATGCAGCAAGCTGGTATGTGGTATCTGCCTGTAAGCCCATGCTCTTTCATTTGTCCTGCCCACCTTCCCCCTGGTGTGAGCATCACCTGGGGCAGCTGGTTGGAGATACATCTTCTCACGCCTACCTTCTCCTCCTTGTCAGTTCTGCATTCTAATGAGATCCCTGGGTGACTGGTACAGGCTGCTCTAAAGCAAAAGGAGTCTTCATACTAACAAACCCAGGGCAGCGAACTCGCTGATCAACTCATTCAGATATGTTCTCTGCCCTGGGGAGAGAGTAACAAGGGAACTGGTAAGATTTGGAAGGAGCAGTTCTCCCCTTAGATGGAGATGCAGAGAGCAGCAGAGGGCAGGGAAGCCGTGCCTTTCCTTGCCTGCCTGTGTCCTCTCTTCAGGACCATGACTCCAAGAACTCTAGACATGTGATAATGCACCAATGTGTAGTTACATGTACACTTGACATAGGCGTTCCACCCAGGTCTCTTTAAACATTATCCTACCTCAAATTCTATATAACGTCCAAGCTGACGAAATACCCCCTTTCTCCTATTCGCAAAGACTTCGTCATTAAGGAAATCAGGAATAAGTAAAGGGAATAAGTTTTAGCAAGAGCTACAGAGGAAAAGGAGACATTCTCTTTTCTTTCAGAAGAAGGAAGGGCTGTCTTCTTTTTGCGTGTATAAGGGCAGGTGCTGTGGCAGTCTGAATGTCTGACCCTCAGCTATTGTATATTGAAATCCAGGTGGGATGGTCTGGAAAGGTGGGGACTTGGGGAGGTAACTAGGTCACAAAGACAGTGCTCTCTCAAGGGATTGGTACCGTATAAGAGACCTTAGAAAGACCAAACGCTCCCAACTGCCCCAAGGAGAGTAAGGAAGAGGGTGGCATTTATGAACAAGAATGCCTCGATCTGGGATGTCTCGGCATCCAGAGTAGCGAGAAGGAGCTACATGTTGTCAGTAGCCAACAGTTAGCATACAGTATTTGTCTAGTGGCCTGAAGGGATGAAGCTATGGCAGGAAGACAGAGGATGAGGCGGGCAGCCTTTCTCCTAGCCCCAGATCAGCAGCGGGGCTCAGAAGGTGCCCCCTGGAGGCCAACAGTCAGCTCTGCTCCCAAGGAAAATATTGAAGCTGTTGCTAGGCAAACCTCTATCTCGCTTTTCATCCTTACCCTGGCTTCACCTATCCTGGCATTGGCCTCTGTATTACCCTCTGTTATTGCAGTGGTATTCCGATGACAGCAGCCCTGTGGTGGCTCAGAATGCTGGCGAGTGGCTCTTCTCTACTGCTCACCTCTAGAGCTCACCCTGTACCCATTTCGTTGAGTTCCTTCTACCCATGGGCTGGATGAGGGAGGGGAGTGCCCTGGCTGTGTCCCTTCTCTGAGAGACCTCTTTGACTAGCTGTTGTGTCCAGTGGCCTCAGAGACGTGTTCTTCCTCCATCCAGGTCTTTGGAAGGCCCATACTCCAAGGGACGCTGGGCTTACAGGCAACAAAGGCATCATGTTGCTCTTTGCATTTTTGGGAAACATATCTCACGCCCATGTGTGAAAACCATGGGGATTTCTCACACCTGCCAGGCCAGGTTCACCATGATGTATCCTGTGGTCCGTGATTAAAACCCCACAAGGACCTTTACCTATACACCAGCCATGTTTTCATTTTCCCAGAATGCAGCTGGGTCCAGGACACCTGCTGTGCTCTTGTGGCTGAGCACTCAGGTAGCCATGTGGGGGAGTTGTTCTAATGTGCTACAAATAAACAGCAAGAGGGCACATTAACATTGAGAAAGCCCAGCCTCCACGGGAAGGATTTGTGTCTGTGCGCTTGCCGTGGCGTGTTGTTGGGTCTCTTCTTTTTCTTTCTTTCTTTCTTTTTTTTTTCTTTCCTCCTTCACTTCTCTTCACCTTCCCTTTTAGTGTCGCTTTTCTAGCCCACACGGTGTCAGAACTGACCCAGCCTAGGGATTCTGGACCAGACACATCCTGAAAAGAGAGGAGATGTGATGGCTGGTTGTCAGAAACAATTACAGCAAAAGGTGGCATATTCCACACGGGATGGTATATCTGATGTGACATTTGGGTCTATGAGATGCAGTTTTAATATACAGCAGGCAAAACTGCAGTGACAATTACATAAAGCAGGTGAAGCAGCTTCTTGCTGGTCAGCAAACATCAGCTCAGAACCACTTTACAGCTCTTTACCAGCAACTAAGTGCCTTTATTTGCAGAGTGCCTGTCACTTCCCTTTGGCTGGAGAGCTGGTGTATTATTTAGCACGCATTTATCTGGGGAAAACACTTCCATTTAAATCAGCTGGTACAACGGTGCCTCTTGCCAGCCCGTCTCCCTGTGGTTCTAAAAAACAAGAAGGGGCCTGATCCTTGGGAAGAGCAGAGTCAGGGTTCATTCTCAGAGAGCCTCTGGGATTAGTACCTAAAATGAGAGATTGTGGTGGAGTTGCTCTTTTTATTCTTTTTAATATAAAAATGTGAAACGAGCATCTTGCACCTTATTTTCACTTCCGGTCAAGGCTTCTCTTAAGGAAAAGAAGGGGATAAATATGCACTGACCACTCTAAAGGGCAAACGCGGCTTGGATTAGCCTTTCGCCGGCAACAAGGAGCTCAGAGAGTGGAGGACAACGAGTGCACAAAGCAAAGAGGACCAGGATGGCGGGCGGGAGAGGAACACAGAGAGGGTCCTTATTTTATCTACACCCCCCCCCCCGATCTTCAGAAGCCTTCCCAAAAGATGTGACAGCCAGCCACGAGTTGAATGCATGTGGCTCTTGAGCTCTGGACATGGGTCTGGTGCCAATGTGACAGAGGAGCCACATTTTCCCTCTTACTGAAGTCGAACCTCAGTAACATTGCTGCTCTGCCCATTGCTGTAGAAGATAACAACAGACAAGAAGCAAACGAAATAGGGAAGGGGTTGTCCGTGCTCAGAGCTCATGGGAGAGACTCCATCACAGTTCGGAAGGCATAGTGGTAGGAATAGGAGGCCAATGGGTCACAGTGCACCTGCAGTCCAGCAGCAGGGAGTGGACAGAAGTGGGACCAGGCTATAAAAATTCAAGGTCCGCCCGCAGTGATCTTCCCTCCGGCAAGGTTCTACCTCGTAATGGTTCCACAGCCTTTTCAAGCAGTGTCACCATCAGGGGACACATGAGTAAACATGATGGGACACATGAGCCTAAGCCGTGGGGCATTTCACCAGTTAACTACAAGACATGGCCCTATGTGGCTAGTGGCTATATACATGGACATCTTAGTCTGAGAAGAAAACTTTATGCCTTGCCAAGGGTTTGGATTTGGGGACATCATCAAAGATTTGTCAGATCAGGGCAATTATAAATTTGTCTTTGGAAAATACAGCTTGTCCCTGGCTAAAGGGGGTGGGAGTGAAGTAGGCATGGCTTGAGAAATGGGATGGAGCATCGTGTGCAGCTTTGTGGTGTGTGAGTAAAGCCAGGCAGACACGGAAGTGTAGAAAAGATGGCTGCTGAGGACAGTGGACGAAGAGGAGACATAGATACAGAACTAGGAGTGGATTTTGAGGTTGGCTGCTGCACGATGGTCATGCAGCTAAGGAAGAAGAGAGGACCAAGGAGGAGACATGGGTTGGGAATAAAGGAAAATAACATACTCCTGAGCACTTTGAACTAGTGAGGACCAAGAGAAACCATGAGGCTGGCTGTGTGGCCCACAGTGCATGGTACTTTGGCTCTGAATGGAGGTTCATAGGAAGCAAAGGACTCCATTCTTTGTCAGAATACAGATGCTTTTTCACTTATATTGGGGTTATATCCCAGTAGACTCGAGAGTTGAAATAGCATACCTCCTTTGGTAAAAAAAAACAAAACAAAACAAACAAACAACAAAACAAAACAAAAACAAAACACTCTCAACACAAGCCCTGGTGATCCAGAACCTAGTTACATGTCTGGATGCTGTGGTACATGCCTGTGGTCCCAGCAGTCCAACAGCAAGGTGGGAGAAGCAGCTAGAAGTTCATGGACCAGCTAGCTGGAAGTACACATGTGCAACAGTTTGATGGTCTCTCTTTTCCTTGCATATTTAGGGGTCATGTTAGCTTCCTAGGACTTGAGAAAACCTCAAGTGGAGGAAAGAGTGGCCAGGGAGTGATGTGTGATCCTCGGGCTGTGTTTTCTGCCCACTGGCTCTACTCGCTAACCTTGCTTCTGTCACCATTGCTAAGTGATAAGCACAGGTGTTAGTTACCCAGCACATAGCTTTGGGAGGTGACACAGCTGAGATCCAACACCGTCTTGATGTATATCCCAAAGCCAGCAGCGTCCTGCCTTTGGGGCGAGCTGAGTGTCTGCAGGAAGGAGTTTTCCCTTTTGTATTGCAGTGCCTGGCTTATGTTTGAATGCTAGTCTTAAAGGGCCTTCCTTGCTCCCTCCCTGTTGTAGGGCCTGTAATTGATGCTTCATGTCCTATCTGTGTATGTCCAATTCCTCAAGCATGTGTCAAGCAGCCATGTGTGCCCAGACTGTGAGGCAGGCATTGTTGGTGAAATGGTGGACGCAAAGTCTCAATCCTAGTTTGGGCTCTTCCTACACAAATATAGAACTATGAAGATTGATGAGGAAAGAGACACTTGGAAAAACTACACAGATAAGATTTCATCAGGTGGAGACAAAGAACATGGGAGGGAGGGAGGGAGGGAGGGAGAGAGAGAGAGAAAGGGAGGGAGAGAGAGAGAGAAAGGGAGGGAGGGAGAGAGAGAGAGAGAGAGAGAGAGAGAGAGAGAGAGAGAGAGAGAGAGAGAGAGAAAGAGAGAGAGAGACAGTGAGAGAGAGAGACAGAGAGAGAGAGAGAGAGAGAGAGAGAGAGAGAGAGAGAGAGAGAGAGGAGTATTAAGGCCATTTTTAGCTACATACTGAGTTTCAGCCCAGACTGGATACATAAGACTCTGTTTCAAGTAAACAAACAAATGAACAAACAAAAACATAGAGTAGTGGGGAAAATGAACATCTGGGGTTTGATTTTTGTGCCCCTTTCCTGGAATGTTGGGGATCTGACCTCAGCTTATGACTCCTCCACTACAGCCAACGTGCCTTTGGCTTCTTCTCTCTAAGGTGGTCATAAGATGCTGCTCGCTCTCCATTCACACTTCTCTCTGATGCTCTTCATTATTTTTAGAGCATGGGAAAAGGCCTTATTTGTAGTTATGAGCTTCTCCTTAATTCGAGGTTGTTTCTCCACATCAGTTTTCAGCCCCACCTAGGTTTCCCATCAGGCTCCTGAGGTAACGAAACATGCCCAAAAAGCAACCTTCTCAATACTACTCTCCCCCACAGCCCTGCACCCTCACCAAGCCGCTGTGGGTGGCTAGCATCACTGGCCTCAGTTAGAACGTTAAGGAGGAAACTAACCCTTGCAGACTCTGCAGTGCCTCTTGCTACAACCTTCCCTCTTTTCCTACTACAAAGCCTCAGGCTTCCTTCTAGATTGACACATCCTGTCCAGTATCCCTACCCAGCATCCTCCTCCTTTTCTGTCCTAGCCAATGTTTTGTGGGGCTGCCGGATCAAGGTCCTGAAAGCACAAACCCAGCCCCATCACTTTCTTGCACTGTCACTGTCTGTAGCTCACTGGTGTCTACTGAATCATCTATGGTATTCTAGCTCCTAAACTCATACAAAACTGTTTATTCCCTCTTAATCCAATGCTAAAGAAGAAATGACTTAAAAACACCATCTGCATTTAGTCTTATCTCTCCCTGTTATCATACACTTCCCATACTCCAGGGAAGGCTTGTCACTATCCCTCAAATGCATCCTCCTGTACCTACCTCACCTCCTTTTTTCTACCCCCACTTCTCTCTCTCTTTCTCATACCTGTTTCCCCAGCGTTCCATCATCGGAAGCCATAGTGACAGCTACTACATTCCCTTTGGGAGCCATGCTGTCGATTAGGACCTGTAGCTCCCTGGATGACAAATGTGGGCTTCTTGAGGACTTTCCCCATCTGGAACTCAGGGACAGAGCTCACAGGACAGAGTCCACTATGGGTGTCTGAATGTGCAGCTGCAACCATAAGGAGATGCTGGATTCGTCCTGCTGGTGAAAGTGTAATTTACTGTGGGCAGTGATCATGTCGTGTTGGTCAACAGAAGGATGTATCAAAAGCCATGTTGGGGGGGGGAGGAAAGGGACAAACAAAATAATTGTGTTAAAAGGACAGCAAGAATGAGGAATGCAGGAACAAGCCAGTCACCAAACGCTTGCCATGAGCATGCTTAAAGGTCTGGTGTATCTTGCGTTCTATTGCACAAAGACCAGGACCAGCAGCTGATAGTGAGAGAGCTTTCACCGAACATAAGGAAGTCATTCCCAGGCTACAGAACGGGGTCTGCAGAGAATACGAGCATCATATCATGATGATCTAAAGGACAGTTACTGGCCACCGAGACCTCTGTGAGGAGGGATGAGTTGAATGAGATGAGCCCCGTGGTCCTTTATAACTGAGGGTCTCTGGAATCTTCTTGGTTTTTATTGCACAGAGTTCTGCATTTTATACGCTCCTCAGCCTCGCTCCAGAGGGAGCGCTGTGGTGTTTGGCAGGACCGGGGTCATGGGTCTCTTAGTGGAAGTGTTCACATCCTTCCTGAATGGTGCTGTGTTTGTGTCTAATGACGCAGTGTGGCCAGTGCAGGGTGAGCGTCTACACATCTGGCGTTCCCATTAGAGTGACAGACCACCCCATCCCTAACTCCCATGTCACTCTTCAACACCTGCCCTTCCCGCTTTCCGCTCTTCTGCTTCTCTGGGCCTGGCTTCCTGCACACGCAGATTGAGGACACACCTATGCACATTTCCTCCTTATCCAGTTTCCCTCCCTGAAGTCAGAGGAGCATTTTTTTTTTCAGCCGCTTCTATATAGCATTTCATTACCCCACTATTCTCTCTCAATTCTGAAATGGCAGTGGGGGAACGCCATTTCTCTTTATGCCCACCAAACGAACAAAGCTCAGCACTAAAATATTTTCCTTCCGTTGTAACTGAAATGGCTGTTGGCTTCCATCCCAAAAACCAGAAAGACAATTCTACTTAACTGTTTAGAGATTTATACATACCACACTGGAGTAGCCTCTAGGTAGTAACTTTAGATACCCAGCCCAATAATTTTCTTTTATTGGTTTGTGATTTAGATCCTATTTGGAATCCTCTATAATAAGAGTAGTACATTTCATTAAAGAAGCTTACTAAACAATAAAGAAAAGTCTGGCTTAGGGCTCCGAGAGGGTCTCAAGTACAGAGAGGAGCCTGCCCTGCTACATTTCTTCTGTAGATGTTACAAGATGAACCTTAGCCCACTAGTGCAGAAATGTTTGGGGAAGCAGTGGTTGCAGCTCTTCTGTAAATGGCCTCACATTAGGAGAATTTTTCCTACATGGCATATTTTGTCACATGAAAGAACCTCTTAAGACCACCATTTCCTGTTCTGGTGACAACATCCCTCATGAGAGAGACAAGGATTGACAAGAGGCTTTGCAACAGGAGATTGGAAAGCATAGACTACCTTCTGACCCATACTGAGTGCCTTCCAAACATGAAGATTGTGTGTGTGTGAGCATGCAGGTATACATGCATGTGTCTGTAGGGACATGTGTGAGGAGGTCAGAGGTCAGCATCAGTTATCTTCCTAAGTTGCTCTACATCTTTGATTTTGAGCCATGGTCTCTAATTGAAGCAAGAGCTCACATTTGGATTTGTTTGTTTGTTTGTAACTTGGGTACCAGGAATCTGAACTTGGGTCTTCCTGGTTGTATTTCAACTTTGTTACCAACAGAGCCATCTTCCCCACTCTAAAGGTTTTTCTCAGGGGATGGAAATGAAAAAATTAAATAGAAAGAAAGAAAGAAAGAAAGAAAGAAAGAAAGAAAGAAAGAAAGAAAGAAAGAGAAAGCGTCATCTTTTCCTTCCAATTGTATACAGAGCAATGGAGGGAAAGGGAATCCTAGCTTTGCAGACAGAAAGCAGATGTGACCCAGTGCTGGGAACGGGCTCAGCTCATCACCTAAACATCAGGCTGTCACATGGTAGTTGACTCCTCCAGATGTGTGTAATTGTAACGTCTTTCTGTCTTATCCAGGTAAGCCATGCACCACCCCATTCACATACAATATTCTGTAATCTCCCTGGAAACCTACTGGGGCAGAGGTTACACTCTGCATCTTAAAGATGAGACAGTGAGACTCAGAAAATTAAGCATCTCTTCCAACATCTGAGCTAGCGGGGAACACATGCAGCCAGTGCCCAGGCAGTGTGCTTGTAAAGGAGGCAGTTTTCTGACCACACCGACCTGCTCCAATTAAGAGAAGTGTTAATTATGTTCTGAGGAGAATGGGCTTTGTGTCTATGTACCTTCTTTTAGGGGGTTATCCTTGAGGATAAACATTAGAGGGAAGAAAGTACCCCAAATATGCTTGCCCCTAAATTACCTTTGTGCTCACAAGGCTGGAGTTTTTCTTGAAGGTTTTTTTGTTTTTGTTTTTGTTTTGTTGTTTTGTTTTTTGTCTCAGTGACTCTTTGATGGGATAGGGGTCCCTGGCTCTGCCTACCACAGCGAGAGGCACTGGGAATCTTCTGAGTTGAGTCTTCTACTCTAACAACTGTTCAGCCAAGAGCAGAGTGGGAGGAAATACAAAACGTTATGCTGAGTCTTTGTTTGTGAGCATTAGCCATGTCTGAGCTGGTCCCACCCTCATTAGTATGGATTGGATGAGCAGTGGAGTTGGCTTAATAAAATGATTGTCATGCAAACATGACGGCTGGAGTTTGATCCCAGGCCTATGTGAAACAGACAGATGTGGTGGGATGCCTTTGTACTTCCGGTGCTGAGAGGCAGAGAAAAGTGGGCCCCCGAGGCTCACTGGCAGGCCAGCCCACCTAGCCTCATCAGTGAACTTCAAGCCAGCCAATAGGTCCTGCTCAATAAGCAAGGTAGATGGGACTCGAAGAAAGACAGCAGAGGTTGGTCTTTGGCCTGCACACACATGCACATACACACTGATCACATCACACTACACCACTGACCATGACCATGAACACACGCATGCATCCACATGCACACTCAGTGTGGATTGACTATGGAGACATCAGTTCCACAGATGACTACTATGGAACTTGACTCTGTCTCTTGTAGAGAAATGTTCAAAAATATGTCCAGGCTTATCTACTGATTCTGCTTCCCAGGAAGAAGGTTCAGTAGCAATGTATGAGGAAAAAATGAACACTAGTTTGGGAAACATTATCCCCCAAAGCCTGCATATTCGGCTCCAAAAATGGTCCAGATAAATGGCTGTATGGAATCCATACAAAGCTATAGAGTCTAAGAAGACAGAGGAAGTCTGCCATCCACAGATTCTGTCTCCGTTCTGCCCACCCTTTCTCTCTCTTTCTCCTCTCCCTCCCTCCTCTCTGCCAGTGCTTTTCTTTTTGACTCTTTCCCTGTGCTCTCCCCTTTCTCTCCCTCCCTCCCTCCCTCTATTGTACCCACCAATGAAATTCTGAATCAACCAACAGTTCCTTTTCTGGAGATCAGTTTTGCTTACACTTGATGCTTTTCCCTTACGTGTGAGATTAGCATCTCTGCTCGTGTCATCGTGAATCTAAAGGGATCTCTATGGACAGAAGTGACAGAGACATGTGCAATAAGTTGTGTGCCATCATTTGGATGCACATAGTTAATGACACAGGTTTTGGGACATTCCAGAGCACCCTGTAAAGTTCCTAATGTGAGCCATTTGTAACTTCCTGAGACATGATTTAATCCACATGCTGAAATAGCGCGTGGGCCTCATGCTAGCAAGAGAAGTCTCGCCAGCCATCCAGGGCAGTTTTTAGCCACTACCTATCATTTTACAAGCAAAACTCACGTGAAGTTCTCAAGCTATTGTTTTGTTTTTGTTTTTCCTAAGTGACCTTGCAAAGAAGACATCTAATTTACAAATGACTTT
This sequence comes from Acomys minous, assembly GCF_964271855.1. Taxonomy (NCBI): domain Eukaryota; kingdom Metazoa; phylum Chordata; class Mammalia; order Rodentia; family Muridae; genus Acomys; species Acomys minous. The sequence goes on from NC_140490.1 coordinate 4,197,343, forward strand.
AGTTTGGGGATTTTTTAGAGCACTAGAAGCTGTTGATGAGCCATGCATGGTTCAATTATAATTTATGCACTGTTGTAGAGAAAAATTATCCCTTCATTTCTAGACTAGTATGTTTATCATTGAGAGTCATGTTACATGTGCCTATGTTTTCTACCAGGTATTTAATGCCATGCAGATAGCATAGTGCCGTGTGATATGTTATAAGGTTGCTTTGGGCTGCAGTCCATTTTAATCATGTCATGTGATAGTTACTTCTGGGCTGTTAGCTTGGATTTGAATCTCTCTCTGCTGCCTATGAGGTCCAGACAAACTCTTCACTCTTTCTGTGTCTCCTTTTCCTCATGGCACATTTTAGTTGCCTTTGGATCAAGTTGCTATCAGAATGAAAACAATGCCTGGGCCTTTCTTCATGCTCATAGGACTTTTATGTAAGCCAGAAAAAGTTTCTCTTTCGTCAGGATATCTCATTTCTCTCTGTTGAATCGACTCAGGTCAACTTTTAGTTATTGAATTGTGCTGGCTTCTTATTTATTTGGGCTATTGACTGCTTGCCAGATATCCGGTTATCCAGTGATTTTACTCATTCTGTGCAATACTTTTTCATTTGTTTGATGGTGTCCTTTGCTAAATGGAAGTTTTTTAGTTTAGGCCAAGTCTATTGACTTATTTTCACTTTTGTCATCAGGGCTTTGGCATTTTATTTAAAGCCAATAAATTGCTCAAATCCTCATCGGAGAGTTGTTTCCCTACATTTTCTTCTAAGAGTTCACACTTTAGGTCTTATATTCAAGTCCTGAAACAACTTTGGGATAATTCTTGTATGTAGTATGGGAAGATGGCCCCATTTCATTTTTATTTCAATTGGGAATCCAGTTTTCACTATGCATTTGTTGAGGAGACTGTCCCATCCCCAGGAGGTGCTCTTGGTGCCTTGCTCACAGGTTACTCAATTGTGTGTGGTTGGGTTTGTTTCTGACTGAACCTACTGATATTCAACTTTAATTGCACAATGCAGTCACCTCAAGGATCTGTAAGAATTCTTGAGGTGCTCGGGCTGCACCCCACGACAACACAACCAGACACTGGAGGTCCAGTGCATTCCTCGGCGACTCCAACACAAACTCAAGTTGAGAAGCACTAGTCGGTCCCCTCCTTTTCCCACAGCCACTGTTTCCAAACCTCATCTTGTAACTGATGACTCATAAAGGCTTACTCTCCATAGAGCCTTGTGAGGAGGGTGGCTGGGAAGTTCGGATGGCAAAGAACAGACCTCATTAAAATGTAGGTATAATGAGACCTAAACTTTGATTCACAAACTTCCGGACGGTTCCCCGTCCACCCTCTTCATCCTGATCAAAGAGAGAAGAAGAAGAAAAAGCAGCCAGGGGCGTAGCCACTTGGGAGACCCACACAGATGGGCCCAGGCAGTTCTCTGAATACCTGATTGGCAGTGGAATGGGTAGAATTCTGAAGATTAGTCAGACCACATGACTAAAGGCAAGCAACAAGGGCAAATGCTGAGAGCGTGGTAGTTGAGGTTTCACACTTACACCTGCTTTTTAATAGGCCTCCAGGTGATTATAAAGTCACGATGGCTTTCTTTTTATTGTGATTGGGGAGGGGGCGCTATTCTACACTGCTGAAGGAAGACATTGCTATTTATCACAAGACTGTTTCTCATCTATTTATTTGCATTTAGGATATTGAGGAATTAAAGGGGAGAAAAAAAAACAACTCTTTGCAAGGAGCATTAATTATATGCCACACAAGGAAGCAATTGTGTCTATGTTATGAAATATTAAATCAAAATGCCTCCCATTCTCACATGTCCCAGAGATAAATACAGCAGTATTTTGAGGCCCCTCTCGGAGCTGTTTTGCCTGCAAATTTATTGTTTTGTCTCTATTTTCAGAAAACCCTGTTTTCTGTGAAGTATAGCACTCTAGGTAGTTTTTAAGGCACAATCTCCTCCAGAGTCGTCCACACTGGTAACAACTCTTATGTAGATGGCACACGAGGGATGAGGCTGATCGGCTCCTTTAAGATGACAAATGGGCAGAGAGGGTTATTGTCTTTGATTGCAAGCCTTACATCATCTGTATGTAGGAATAAGAGGGCCATACTTTATCTTTAGCCATTTTATAAATATTTAAGCCCTTATAGTTGCCTAAAGATATTAAAGCATATTTTACAGTAGTCGGAGTATAAATATTATATATAGCACAAGATACCAAAGTCATTTAATGAATTCATAATTTTCAGTTCACATTTATTGGAATGTGTTTTATGTTCCCAAAAATCCCATTTTAAAAATAAGATCCCATTCTCCTCCCTGACAACACAGGCAGCATTGGCCAGCATTTGGGGTGCGGCACCTCAGTCCTGTTGTGAGGAGGCTTCCCCTCAGAAGCTGGGAGACAGGAAGTCAGGCCCTGAGGAAATACTTCCTCTGTCTCTAAGCTTAAAAATATTCATCTAATATTCTTTGAGCAAACAGTTTGGCTTATATAGCATCTCAAAGAGCAAAAAAAAGGAACACGATTTTTATTCTTATTTTTATTTTTTTGAGATAGTGTTCTGATGTAGTCCAGGCTGACTTTGAACTACCTGGGCCCTCTTGCCTCCATTCTCCAAGCACTAGGATTTACAGGCACCTACTTGCCATACTTAGCTGAAAGTCAAAACTTTTGTTGTTTTTGTTGTTTGTTTGTTGTTGTTCCCTCTGTTTCTGGTAGAATTATTTAAACGACCCGAGGAGGGAAGAGTCAAGATGAAGTTTGGAATTATCCTATCTTCCTCTCCCCCAGTTCCCTTTCTAAACAGGAGTAAGAACTGTGGCCACCAGGACACAGTGGTGACACAAGGTGTTGATTGAGATAAAGGCTTCCCAGTGCATTCCGAATTGTCCTCTCTCACTTAAACGAGTTCCTGGTGGGTTGTGTCTCATTTGGCTTTAGGGTTTTTGTTTGTTTTGTTGTTTTGTTTTCTCTCCTTCGTGCAAGGGAGTGGCATACAGCATATGAATACATCTCTTTCAATTTTCCAGCGAAATATGAAGACTTTCCTCTTTAATATTTTACAAAGTTTCTCTGGCTCCCAGCGGGAGTCCAGGCTGGGTAATGTTTGCTAATTACCAACAACAAAACTAGACATACAAGGCTGGTAAATTACCTGACCCTTTCCATTTTAATGAGACAACAAGGATTTCACCAAGTGATGTTGTTTCGCTGGCTAATGGTGTCAGCAATGTTGTAATTGTGGGTTGAGACGCATTAGCTGAACAGCCACATGTAGAAAGGGCTTTCTCTCAACAAGCCCTTTGGAGACTAACGCCATATTATCATTAAGCCTTTGCCGGTTGCAGGCTGCTAATCACTTACTTTATTATCCTTCGTATCCATTGTCTTTCTTTAATTGCTCTTTAAATTAAAATTAAAAATAGTTTGAAAGCCCTCAATGGCTAGAATAGCGTCTTGATTATGAAGATAACTTCAGGGGCTCATGATGCATAGCCAGGGTTAGGAGAGTCCTACAGCCGTGAGCTGCTGTGCTAGGAGGCCTCGGGGGCCTAATTGTGGCAGTTTCTCTTTCTTTAGCTCGTACTGTTTGTTTAATAAATGGTTATTTATGGCCTTTTTGGCCATTAGAGAAAGTTCTAAGAAAGTACATTCTTTTCAAAGGTCTGGGCACTGAGCGAAGGGATAAAGCTGAATAGGGTGGGAAAAGGCTAGGCGTGAGAGATGGTGAAAGCTTCCCAGGAGAGCTGGTTCCCAGGTGAGTTTGTTCTGTGGGTGCATACTTTTAAGATTTGGCTTCCTGAAAGAGACCTCAGAGCTGAGAGGGGCTTCAGGACCATTGCCGTTGACGAAGGAACCATTACAACTGCTGTGACTATAACCACAGGGCAGCAGTGAGCATACCTTGTTAGAGGGACGAACGCAGGACTTCTGGCGGGAGAGAGACCGTGCTCAAGGGATGATCCCGAGAGGTAATAGGGTTCTGTGCCCAGGCCTGCAATTTGCCAGCTGCTTGGCTGTCATGGTGCAACATGTGTCTCTTGGATGTATGTGTTAGTATATTTGTTGATAGACTCCTAAATACCACTTTTTTAAAAAAAAAAATATCAAACCAGCCAACTCCAGTGAGATTTAATTCGGGACTCCTGAGGGGCCAAACCAAGTCCTACAAATGTTCCAGTGTTACACGTGGTGCAGTGCTTGTACTCAGACGAGATTTGGAGAATTGCTTCTGTCTCATTTCAAATATAGGAAAATCAAGAATCATGTATGTGTTGAGTACCTGTGTGGGTTCCCTAAGAGTTAGAGGCTGACTCTGAACTAAAATTCATGCCTTTACTCTGTCAGATCAATGGTCTATTGTTGGTGAATAATAAGTAGCTAAGAATCATAAGCAGTTAAGGTGGCTGGGAAAGAGCTTAGTCCATAAACTGCTTGCATGTAAGCATGATGACCTGAGTTCAACCCCTAGAATGCATGTAAAGAAGCCAGCCATGGCGGTGAGTGGTTTTTATTTTTTATTTATTTATTTATTTATTTTTATTCTTTCTCCTTTCTTTCTTTCTTTTTGTCTCTCTGTGTAGTCTTGGCTGTCCTGGACTTTGTAGACATCAATCCGCCTGCCTCTGCCTCCTGAGTGCTGGGATTAAAGGCGTGTGCCACCACAGTGGCGAGTGTTTGTAATTCCATCACTGTGGAATTAGAAATAGTGGATCCCCAGGGCTTGCTGTTGGGCAGCCTAGCTTAATTAGTGAATCCGAGGTCAGTGAGAGACCCCGTATCACATAAAACAAGGTAGGTGGCATCTTGAAGAAGGATGCCTGGAACTGACCCATAGCCTACACACACACACACACACACACACACACACACACACACACACACACAGGAAGTTAGTGTTTGGAAGTACTTAGCATTGTGTTAACATTTGTTTCTGTTACCATCCCATTTATAATCTTCATGGCATATTACTATTCCATTTACAGATGAAGAAATTAAGATGCAGAAATTAAACTGTCCTAGCTCACAAAACTAGAAACCGAAAGAGGCAAAGCTCAAGAATCTGTCTGCTAGAGCTCATTTCTGAGTGTGGTTTATGGCCAAGTCTTATGCCCTACATGGGGCAGAGTCTTGGAGTGGGCTCTGAGGGTTAAACTAGCACCATGTGGTAAATACTGTGTGCATGCAGGCACACCCCTGCTCTTTCAAGATCCAGAACACCAGCTAGATGCTTATCCTCCAGAATAACCACAGATACAGCATATCTTTTAACCTTTAAAAGAAAAAAAATTAAATGCTTTCATTTAAAGGACCGTTAAATGCTTGGCACCTTGGTATCTTTCTTGGCCTACACAAGCTTTCTCTAAGACAGCGGTTCTCAACCTTCCTAATGCTACAACCCTTTAACACAGATATTCATGTTGTGGTGACCCCAGACATAAATTTATTTTGTTGCTACTGCATAATTGTGATGTTGCTCCTGGTACAAGTTGTAATATAAAGATCTGATATGCAGGATGGTCTTAGGTAACCACTGTGAAAGGGTCATTCCGCCCCCAAAGGGTTATGACCCACAGGTTGAGAACTGCTGATCTAGGACCTTCTAGGCTCAGCTGGCAGAGGGTGGTCCGTGACGAGATTCTGCTTTTCTGAGTTATGTGGCCAATCCATTGGCCACCTGGTAAACCCGTCCTTTATTGCTACTTAACTGTCTTTGTGTTTAAGATACAGTTGGTTATCTGAGTTTCCTTGTGTGGTTTCGCTATGCTGGCCTGGCTATTGGTTCACACTAAACAAAACAACTGGGGCCCATTTGGCATTTGGTAGTTTTAAATGTAAAAGGACATTTGAACTACATGACAAATGCTGGGAAACAAATCCTACAGCCTTGTGAACGCAAAGGGACTGTTTATAATGAAAAGGTGGTTACATTTCCAGTCAATCTATCACTTTAATGAGCTCTTTGTATTTCTTTGATTAATGTTCACAAAAGGGGAAGAAAAAAATTGATGTAATGGAAACAAAATGCTATATAATCTTGGCAGCAGGCAGGGGGCGGATTTCTATGTGTTTTATTAGCACCCACGTCACATCACCTTCTTGCAAATGTATATGTCTGCGTGTTCCCTGACATAGCAAACCTCCAGTTTACTGGAAATGCAATCTGTCATAAAAGATGAGACCTTGTGTTAGTAGCCAAACATTCTTTGTCCTGTTATGGTGGCAGTAAGGGGAAAAGCTGCTCAGCGCAGGGATGAAGAATAACAAAATGGAGAAAAGCCACACTTGGTCTCTGCCATATTGAAACGAAGGGTCCGCTGGCTAGAGGGCAATTGAGAGGAGCGGATGGAAGATGCTTGCGCACGTATAAACATCAGCATGTAGCAAGCACTGCATGATCAGTAGCAATGTGTGCACTTTAAAACGGTGACGGAAGGGGCATTGTGGGATTCAGAGGCAACTCGAAGCCTTCTCAGAGGACGTCACTGAAAACTGGTTGGAAAAGGAAGAGAGGGGACAAGTTTGAAGTGGGTGAGCAGGCCAAGAATCAGGGCACGCCACTTGGCACTTACAGCCTCCATGGACACCTCCACTTGTTAGTGTGTACAGAGTGTGGTGGCTTTTCATGAGCTCCTTGCCTCCAGAGAGGACTTGACATAAGCACTCCGTGGCCTCTGCTCAGAGATTTGGTGGCTCACAAAAGAGTGGTATATTGAAACAACTGAGTCTTGGGAAGCTGGAACCTCATCAGCCCATCTTTCATCTCAAGCCTCTTCGCTGTTGTAGCTTTGGTATGGCCAGTTCCTTCTTGGAACTTCCGTCTCTCAGAGTGACCTTGTAAATCCAATAGAGCACCAATTGCCAGGTCAGCGAAGTGATTCCCAGTCCGTACAGTCTGCATACATGCAAGGCTTTGAGATCACGGGGATCCTTTTGCCATTGGTTAATTTATAATTTTTAAATTGTGTTTTATTATCTAAGAGCTCAACACGTAAAATCTAGGAAGACATGTTATATTTACAACTTTTCTATGCATATTTGTATGTGTGAGTATGTGAGTGTGTGTGTGTGTGTGTGTGTGTGTGTGTGTGTGTGTGTGTGTATGTGTGTGTGTGTGTATACCCATGTATACATGCATGTGGAAGCCAGAAAGTAACCTCATGTCTCTTCAGACACTGTCCACTGTTAGTTTTTGTTTGTTTGGTTGGTTTGGTTTGGTTTTTGTTTGTTTGTTTTGTTTTTTGAGATGGAGTTTCTCACTGGCCTGGAACTCTCCAAGAAGGCTAAGCTAGCTGGCTTGTAAGCCCTGGAGATCTGCCCATCTCCAGCATTGGTTTTACAAATGTGTGTCACCACGCCCAAGTGTTTAACAGGAGTTCTGGGGATTAGAGTCAGTCCTTCTTGTTTCCACGTCAAGCATTTCACTCATTTTACTGATAGAGCCATGACCCTAGCAAAGGATCCTAACGTCACTGCTCAAATATAAGAAATTGGACACACTGTTTCTTCCATAGATAAAAATACCTTTTTACCTGCAAAAATGGATTATACTTTAGTTTGTAATGCCCTTGAGTGTTTTTCTGTAACACGTCTGTTGTATGACTCCTTAACACAAATGATTTCCTAAAGCTTGACATACATGTTGTTTCCTGTTCAGTGTTATTTAGGAACTGTGAAGGAAAAAAACACACTACACCATGTAATTAATATAAGGGAATAATTGTTGTTATACACATATTTTCAAAGCAAATAGCTTGGAACAAACGGCAGGTGCAATTTCAAGTTCTCTGATTCATATTGACAAAGTATGTTTGTTTTAAAGTTGCAAAACAAATGAAGCAGAAGTTAAAAAACTCAATAGATAAACTGTAGACAACCATGACACTAAGCAGGCAAATAAAGACTTCCAGTGGGGTGGGTGCTTTCAAATCTGTGCTTTCAGTTGTATTGAACAGTGCCTAATTTGCCCTGCTTTTGTCCCACTTTCTTCCCCTTTGCCCTTCCTTCCTCCCTCCCTCTGTCCCTCCCTCCCTCAGTACTTGTGTCCCTCTCTCCCTCCCTCCTTCCCTGGTCCCTCCCTCCCTCAGTACTTCTATCCCTCCCTCCCTCCCTCCCTCCCTCCCTCCCACAGCCCCTCCCTCCCTCAGCCCCTCCCTCCCTCAGCTCCTCCCTCCCTCAGCCCTTGCCTCCCTCAGTCCCTTCCTTCCTCCCTTCACTGGCCCTTTCAGAAACAAATATTAGCCCATATATTATCTAACAAGAGAAGACTTCTTAAGGGGTGGCTCTTGACAGTACATTTATTTTATATGTGTGAGATTTCTCTGAGTGCTGAATGGATCCTACAAAGAATACTGGGTGAACAGCTTTAGAGAAGGTTCATTTGATTGGTTGGTTTCATTGGCTGTGCTTTTAATCGGATCCCAGAAGCAAAGTGCAAAAAGGATAACGCACTTCATGCAGCGGGTGGTGTGTCTCCCAAAGTGCCAATGAAATACAGTTTCTATAAAAATCATCCCATGGAAAAATATCAGTGAGACTCACTGCACATAGAAAGGACTGGGGAAGGGATACTAGCCCAGCTTGTGTGACTATTCACTGCTCATAAGCATGTGGGAACTTGACTAAAGAAGCCATATGCTTGTTAGAACAACATGTAACGTGGGCTAGCAAGATGACTCGGTGGTTCAGACGGCTCTCTGTTCTTCCAGAGGGCCAGAGTCTGGTTCCTGCCTCTCAACTGCCTGCAGCTCCAGCTCCAGGAGATCTGATTTTGTCTTCGCCTCCTCAGGCACCTGTACACAGGTGGCCTATACTCAGACAGACACACATATACATAATTAATAATACATTTTAAAAGAAGAGATACCGGTGACATATAAACCACTCCATGGGTATCTTCCCCACTTACTGGGGCCTTTGGGTATAATAGGAATACAAATGAAAAAGCTTAAGTAATCAGATGTCAGGGCTCTGCTTATTTTTTTTTTAACCTCTTGACTAATTTTCCTTGTCTCACTCATCCCAAAGTAGACTAGTGAATATTGCACCCCCAGTTTACAGGCTTCTGGCTGTGTAGTCTAAGTGTGTATCTGTGTGTCTATGTGCTTGTGTGTGATATCCATGCATCTGTGTGTGTGCATTGGTGTATTGTGTGCATATTTGTGTGTGTTTGAATGAGCTGCATGCCTACACATGAATGACTGCATTGTGTGCATGTATGTGTGCATGTGTGTGAGTCTGCTTGTATACATGTGCGTGTGTGTATTGTGCGTGTGCTATCCATTCATGTAGATGTGCATATTCTTATATCTGTGCTCCTGAGTGTGGCAGTCAGAGGTTGACGCCAGGTGCCTTTCTTAGTTGCTCTTTATTTTAACGTATGAAGGCAGGGGCTCTCGTGGAATCCGGATCTGACTGATTCTGCCAGTTTGGTTAGTCTGGCTGGCAGCTTCCACTGCCTGGAGGATCCACTGCCTGTGCCCTAAGCACTGTGGTTACAGGCGTACCACATTTTATGTACGCGCTGGAAATCTGAACTCCAATCCTCATGCTTGCATGTCAGACAATTTTCCCGCTGAACCAGCACCCCAGGACCCACCATCAGTGTCCTTAGCATCTTCTCCAGAGGTTCTGAGGGAAGGGAGAGTGACCCTACGCTGGAGAGCACCGGCCTTTGATGATGCCAAGGGGCCCTCTTGTAAGTTTTATGACGTCAGAGATCTAGCTGGTTCCTGTTTTCACACTGTCCAGAGGGAGAACCAATGTGCACAACTCCATATCTCCACAGCATGGGCAAGCGCTGTAGAGTGGGATCTCCTCATCTGACAAAAGAACTGAAGAGAACAGATGGAAACAGATGCCTTGTGTCTGCCTTAGGTCGCCCAGTGGCTACCTTCATGACCTTGGACCCACAGTGTCTCTGACTTGAGTCTCATTTTCTTCATCTTAAGTAGTTGATTTGAAACCCCGCCCCCCCCCCACTAGAGAACTCTAGTATCTCTAGCATAGAGTGACTGGTGAGGACTCACTCCTGCGCAGGGTGACGACTTAGGTCTCTCAGAATCATCTCTGTGGTTTCCAAGCCAAGCTCCATTGCTCTGTTCTGGGCAGGAGACTTACCAGCTCCAAAATATCTACCAAACATAGAGGCTTAGGGCATAACACAGACAGCCATATAGTCAACACTTATTCCAGGACCTTGATCTCCAGCTCCCTGTTGGAGGCTGTGGCCATCTGGGTCTACAGACCAGAAAGTGGTCAGTCGGAGTCTCCTTTGGGGCTTTGTTACCCCAGTAAATGATCTCTTAATTTTTTTTCTAAATCGCAAAAATCCTTGTCATTGGGCTCCAACATTGGACGCCATTGGAGACCTGTGGAAAATACATTCGTCTATCACAAGGCTAGTGTGGGGTTCTTCCCTTCGTCAGGATTTTTCTTTTTCCAAAAATCTCTTTTCCAAACCAACCCTATAGGCATGGGTTATTTCTGCCCCTCCAAGTTAGAAAGCAATTGTACCTTGCCAATGTGGAGTTTTCGTTACTTGGGCTGCTGATAAATTTGTTGGCACACACACTGCAGAAATGACTGCTGTGGCTATTACTGTAGTTGCTCAGGGGAGCTATTCAGATGCCTCATTTATTGGAGCTTAATAGATTAAAAGTCTAAATTGAGTCTCATGATATAAGCCTAATCAAGTTCTAATCTGCATAATTTTCCCATAAGCGGCAATGGGAAATTTGGATAATTGATGTTTCAGCAGTTGCCAATCATGTGTTAAATAGCACTGTTGCATTTACTTATCAAAATATTTTTATTGATCCTCACTTCATCTGACATTTGGCTTGGGGATTTTTTTTTTCTTGCTGGCATTAACAGGAAATCTAATTCATCTCCTGGATGATGTAACATGAGATGTTTCTCTTGATTTTTAACATGTCTTTATAGATCATTTTTAACGGTGATCTTTCCTTTTACAACTTCATATCGAATACCTGTCTCCGCGAACCTCAATGACTGGGCCTAATTTATTCCCCTAGTTTAACGTAGCATATGGATTTCTAACCATCATTTATATGCACACAATAAAAGATAATTTGGCTCACCCTTTGAGCCAGTTCCTTTATGTTACATCCGTGGGGGTGGGGAGAGCACTTACCTTCACTTCTCCATCTATTCTAGGGGAGGTGATTGATAAGAATTTCCATCTCCCTCTCTCCCTGGGAAGGCTTGGGGATTTAACTAGGGAAGATTTAGAAAGTGCTTTGCGTTTCCCCCATGGAAAAGTACTGTAATAAAGCATTTATTATACACACCGAACTGTGCAGGCTGCTATACCAAAGCCGGTTAAGCCTGACTGCAATGGGTCCCAGTTGTTACTTGCTATTGTTTAAAAGTGAAAACAATTAAAAAAAAAAAGTTAGACTGACTTGTGTCTCAAACTTGTCTGCCAGGGCTTTGGAGAGCGGGTGGGGAGAAGGGAAGGAGGGCACACAGGTAGCTAGGGCGTGGAGCACACAGTTGAGTATCCATTACGCTTGAACTCTTTAGGCAGACTCTGGCTGTGGCTCTGGGATCTGTCACTCTCCGCTGGGGAGCCCCTCAGCAGCTCCTCAACTCTTCTCAGTACTGTTTTCCTTTTCTGAAAATGATAATATTAACTGGTCTCCCAACTCACATGGTTGTGAGGAGGAATAAATGGGGTGGCCACGGAAGCACCTTTGGCCCAGGCCGCTGCACAGTGAGAAGCAAGGGTTGGTTTGGAGGAGCCTGGGAAGTCATTTGGTCCAGATCTGAGGTAAGCCAGCCAGACGTGATACCCTTGGGCACACTGCCTACCCTCTGTATGGGTCACAGTTAGGTTCTAGTCTCCTCTTGAACAAATAAGCATTAGTTTAGGAAGGTCTTGAGCACCTAGGTTATGAGAACACGATTTCTTCTCCCCCCCGGTGCTATCTCAGCCTCCTTCCACTATTCTCAGTGACAGGCATCTGTTTACCTCCGCTGCACCCTTCCCTTTGCTTTGAGCCCTGTAAGTGTGGGACGCTGAGCCAGCGCACTCAGCGCATTGCTCCACAGAGTTTGGCTCTAGTCTACTAGCGCAGCAGCATCAGAGATAGCCCCTCCTCACTTTTACCTCAGAGCAGTAGAAGCCAGCATACATATACACAACAGGAGGAGGATACAAGTAACTTTTAGAAAACATATTTATGCTCCGTTCTTTTCTACTCTTTTTTTTTTAATTCAAGGGAAATTTTATACTTTTTGTGATTATAGAATGTTACCTGTGTGTATGTTTTTGGGACTGACCATTTGTCAATGGAAACCAGTTGCTGTGCTCTCCCCTAGGGAGCTACTTTTCACATCCCCAGCTTTCTTTAGTTGTCTATAGTTCTTTTCGTAGGAATGAGGCCTCGTGGGCTTTGTCGCTGTACAGTTTGGCTTGTCCATTGGTGCCATCCTTATTCAGTTCCAGTTTGGGCAGATGTGTTGGTAAAACTTCATGGGTGTAGCCTCTGACAGTACTAGGAGATACAGTCTCACAGCAAATGCCTTGATCTTCTGGCTCTTAGAGTCTCCCCACACCCCCTGTTCCATAATGCTCCCTGAGCCTTAGGTGTGGGATGAAACTGATTTTTTTAATACATAAAAACCTTGGTGATGTTACATTTTCCTGTCTTTACTCCTAGCTCTTGGCAGGAACCATCCAAGAACTTGTGTCAAATTATTTTATTCCCAGCCACTCTCACTGAAGTACAATACTCTGTAATTTTTGCTAACTGATGCTTCACCTTCCTTTCCTCTCCCTGGTTGAGACCTTTTTTTGTCCAGCCTATGGAACAACCAACATCCAGAGAGGAAGATCTTTTAGTTTAGTCCAGCAGGGATGATGTAGCCAGAATACAGATGCCAGATAAAGAACACAAAATGGTGAAAAACAGTTTCAGGAGCCTAAGAAGCAAATGACTTCCGACTATTTAAGGTATCCAGAGATTAGATCTAGAAAAAAGAGAAGTTTCTAGAAGAGGTCTGTAGTTGCTATTTGGAATTAAGAGCCTTTCCTGGGTGAAGGCTGGCCACCAGTTTCCTATAAGCCTGAAGCAAATCCCAGCCTTCCCAGTATCCAGATTCCTTCCTGGGATTCTTCTGGATGCATTCTTCTTCTTACTATTATTATTTATAATTATTATTATTGTAGTTGTTGTTGTTAGTCATCATCATTATCCCCATCATTGTTGTCATTATTATTATTATTATTATTGCAGAACTGATCTACTTATAACAGAAACACCCACTATGACTCTTGGCTTCTCATTAACTTTCTAAGATATTTTCCTTGTGGGAATAGTTTTTGTTTTGTTTTGTATTGAAAAATCTATCAAATGCTTTTCAGCTCTTTACCTGGTGGAAAGGGTCTTGACAGGTATCGGGCCTCTCTACCAGTATGTGTTGAATACCTAATGTAATCTTGGCATTGGTGGACAGCATCTCTGAGTGCTGGCATCATTCATCCTCAGTGTGGCACATTTCACTTTAACCTTATAGATCCCCCGTGTAAGGATACTTCTGGTGTTTAGATGGAGAGTCATAAACTTGGAGAGGACACAGGCTGTGCCGTGCTTATATCTGTAAGGCTGACACAAGTCACGTCTACGTCTACCATCCTTTCGAAGGCTTAGGGGACAGTGTGGACGAAGGGACAGAGAGAAGGCGAGAGCCTGAAAATGAGAAGGGCTGTGAGCTCACACCTGGTCCTCAAAACACAGCCAGTGCAGTCCCAGATTCACGGCAGCCGCATTGCCTGTGCCGAGTCTGTACAAGAGTGGAGCCGTGCAGAGTCGGCCACGGGTGGAGGAGGGACTCAAGCTGTACCTCACTGCTGAGCTTCCCACTCTGGTCGGCTCAGTAAGAAAGGGAAACGGCCTTTGGTCGTGTAGCCCCTGATGGCCTCACAAAGCTCTAAAGGATGGTCTGGATCCAGGTGGCCCTCATTAAACTAAAGGGGTCACAAAACAAAACAAAAAGCCATGAATCCTAGAAAAGGATGGAGCAAGATGGAAGGAAGATAAGAAATGGTGCTGGGAAGAATAATCAGAATTACATGCATGAAATATCCAGATAACAAAATAACTCAGCAAAAAGATTTCTCAAAAATTTAACAGACTTTGGAGAAAGAAAATATCAGTACTTGAACCTATGACACCCAGCTTCAAGGCTATGTCCTTAACTAGCCCCTTTTATTTGTTTCTCGACATGTCAGGCCTGTTACACATAAGTCCAGCTAAGCAGGGGGCCTAATGTTCTCCCAGTGCACATGAATGAGAGTGTCCAGCCCAAGACAGTGTTGGTCAAGGTGGTGCTGGGTGCTCAGTGGGTAACACAGATGCATGCCAGTCACAGCCTCCAGTGAGGACTGCGTTGAGGGCACAGGGCTTCCCTGAAAGGAGAGGAGGTAGTCTGGGGAAGTCATTTCTAACTGCGCAGAGAACAGTGTTAACACACCAAAGAGTCAAGGGCCTCAGCAAGAGCCTAGGCAGTCCACAAATACACCTAGAATCTTTTCTGAGGGAGGTTTCTTATTCTGGCTTTCTGACACTGGCGTTCTTGATATTTCCTTCTGGCAAAATGAAGGGCTGTCTCCCGCGCTGGAGCATTTCCCAGGCTTCCTGGTCTCTGGCTGCAGATCCCTGCTGTTTGTGCTACATGTCTGGGCTTGCACAAACAGAACACCCATGTTGTTTCTTATGAAGATGTAAAATGAACCCAACAATAAAAGGACCAGAGTCCTGAACATCGTTGACGTATGCTTCTCTGTCAACCATGACCAGAATGATGACATTGAAAGTCATCCTCCTGCCTCAGCCCTTCAGAGGGAACACACCTGGGTCTCTCTTCTCTTCAAGGTCATTTAGGGGAGTCTGCATCACCCTGGCACTTCACACCATCGTTTTTTCTATATTAGGGCCCCAAAGAGGGGAAAAAATAATGTTAGTCCAGCCTCAGTGTTAATAGAACTATACTTCTTAAATATTAACTTCTTCTTTAAAATGTGAGGGCAGAAAAGTAGCAAAATAGGAAGAGGTGTGGTAGGTCTGAAGTTCTCTTGTAAACACCAGTATCCTGTCCTCGGGTCACGTATGAAGGAGAGGCAGAACGTCAGTGGGGCAGTGTCTAGCCACCCATCACAGTGTGTAGGTTGCAGATGCTAATGGAACCAGTTTGGGAGAGGGCAAGGGAATATGAAAGCAATGTGTAAGAAGCCTGAGAGGCAAGCACCCCACTTCCCAATGAAGGTTTCATGCAAAGGAATTGAGTCTTTTCACAGCTGAAAATAGAATCTTTAAATAAGATAAAATAAAAGGATGCACTGGCTCGTTGCAGGCTCTGCACTAAGTACGCCTTTCCCCACGCTGTACAACCTGTATCTCTGCCCGCTTTATGGGTGCTGCTCCTTGAGGAACACACCCATATTTTCTCAAGTCAGCACTGATGACGGATGTCAAAATACAGGCCATGTATTATGCATATAGCGTTACCGATGTAAGGTGTTTACTTGTCAAGTCGAAGAAATTCAAAAACGTCACATCCACTGAATCTGCACAGCTGTCACTTGCAATTTTTCATGCTTCTGAATGCAACTTCTGATGAAAACAGTTTATTTCTTCCCCTTCACTGTTTGAAGGGAAAAAAACAGCTAACATTTAAAATGCATGCTCCTGGTTATGCGGTTGGCTGGAAAACAGACACATTCCAAAGTTTAGGAAGAATGAACGCTAACTCACTCAGCGTGACTTGGTCTGCTTGAGGTGTGATAATATTACAGAAAGAAGTAAGTGCAAGCAGGGAATGCATACTAAGTAATACTTCTTATTCTTCCTGAAAGTAGAGCAACTGATAGAGAATTTATACAAAGGAGAACAGAAAATGAGAAAGCCACCTTACATGCCCCTGGCACTTTGTGCTTACGAACCTCCCACAGGGTATGCAATTCTTGAGCAACTGACATTCCCAAATGCCAGAGTCAGCACAGCCTTGTCCCATTGCTATGTGGCGGCTGTCTGTAAAATGTGGTCCTATGATCAATTCGGAGTTTCCATTTGGAAACCAAGCCAAGCGTCCTTATTCCTGTAAATCGCTCATCCATTAGTAAACCCATGTAGAAATAAGAAACCAAAGATTTAAGCGTGGGGGCAGATGCCGTTAATCCAAGCACTCAGGAGACAGAGGCAGGTAGATCTTTGTAAATTCAAGGTCATCCTGGTCTACATAGTGAGTTCTAGACTAACCATGGCCATATAGTAAAGACCTTATCTCCAAAAATATTTTTAATTAAATAAAATGAGAATAAAAAAACAAACCAAAGCCAGTGATAGCCGAGAGCTGGCAGCTCCAGTTGCTGTGTATTTCAGTTGGAAAATAAATTTCTAACCCATGCAGGCATGATGCAAAGAACTTTCCTGTCTCTGTGTCTTCGCCTGCATCCTTATCTCAGTGGGCTTGCCTGGAGGAAGTCTCACCCTTACTAAAGTTGACATCTCAAATCTTACATTTTTCAGAAGTCTCGTGATTTCTTGGTAGTACCAGGTTAGTTGCCTCAAGAATTCAAGGATAGTCTATCACTCAGTTCAGACAGTATCAGCAAGCTACTTTTGTATTCACTGGATATCCAACCTTCTTGGAAGATGCTGTCATGGGTCTTGGAACTGCAAGCCTGTAAAGCAATGCCCAGGGGCAATCAAAAGAGATGTCTTCTATGCATTTCTTTTTAAGAACAAGGGACAATTGCTGAAAGCCTTGGAGCAGACTTACCCTCACATCTCACTGGGCAAAAAACCATGTGGAAGTCCAGGCCTAAGTTCTTCGCCAAGCAGAAGGAGACGCAATCAGCTGGCTTAAGAGACTAGGACAAGTTTAGATCACCTGTGGTAACAAGAAGCAAATAATTTCAGTGGTTTAAAACAGCCCATTGTTGTTTTTCACTGCAAATGTTTTATGGGTCAGGGAAGTCTGAGACAGCTGCCTCGACTCCATCTCTAAGGTGACTCATGTGTCCATGTTAGATGTGGTTTGGGAAGAGAAAGACAAGAGAAAGACAAGACAAAGTCATATAGCCAAAGTGGTGTAGGCTTCTTTGCTCTCTTTTCGTGAGCAAGAACATTTTGTATGTCACCTAGTCCTTCCTATCCAAGGGCAACTAGACACAGCGTTAAATGTGACAGGAGAGGAGAAACTATATATTGATTATATATTGATATGCTCTGGATTTTTAGGAAGGTATCAGAGTAAGTTAGAATTGTTTCAAGTGTTTTCTTATAATGTCCTAAAAACAAGCAAGCAAACAAACAAACAAAAAAACCCAAAATAACTGCTCAGAGTTTATCCCGTTACTTTGTGACCTGTCAATAACATGTACACTGTATTGTGAGGGTTCTGTGTATATATACCGTACTTTTATCATTTCCAGATTTTCCACTTCTCTGAATTTCTTCCCACTAGGATTCACACCTCCTGGGATGGACAGATCGTCACCTGACAACAGCCCAGTGCATGGGATGCTGCGCCAGCCGTCCATCACAACAGGGGTCAATATCCCCATCATCACAGAACTCGGTAGGGGGTCATTGTCAGCTCAGGGGGGTGGGTGTTGTGTCCTTGAGACCCTGGAGAATATAAGGAGGTTGGCCTGTTCTTTAGCTTTTTAGGCATCATAGGTTGCTATGGGACTTGAGATGGAAGAGCAAAGGTGAGGATAGTTATGGCGGGATATTTGAAGGAGAAACTGTTCTATCTTTCCTGAGAGGCAAATAGACAGTTTCCTCCCTTCTGGCTACTGTTTTCAAAGGAGCATGAGGATGACTTTGAAATCGGGGCATCCATTTGGGAAGGGGGAAGGAAAGCGGCAAGGGTTCTCCTGGCAGCTTCTTGCCCTACGTGTGTCTTCTGAGTGCTGTGTTTCAGAAGCTCCCACAGTTGAATCCCTGCCCAGAACCTCAGGTCCAAGCCGATTCCATCTGAGAATGGATCCCCTTTCAGAACTGGGTCAAATCGTTGTTTGCTCTACTATGTAGCATCTCCACTTTGGCCCTGTCTTAGTTGAGATTCTTGCCAAAGGTCATTTTCAATAAATGGCCAAAATATGAATGGGAGGGGGGCAGAGTGGGTGTTTAAATGCTATAATCTGTAGCCAATAGAATCCAACTTCCGGCCTGCCCATGCCATTCTCTGGTGGCCTGTGTGAAGTCATAAAACTCCCAGACGGCTCTTCCCCCTGAGACAATAAAGCCTCTATTGTCTTAGCTTGAGAATGCCTCCTCTGTTGTTCCCTCACTCTTTTCTTTTTCTCTGCACTTTCCTCCACTCCCTCTCCCTGACCCTTAAATACCTTATCCAATTAGCAAAACCGGGCAAGTTGCCTTTGGTATCAGTCAATCAGGAAAAAAACAGTGGGACGCACATTCTAATGATAACGGAGTTGGGTAAGAAGCTTTTGTCTTCCTTGACATCAGTATTTTCTTTTGTTCTGATCTCAGTGTTTCCAACTCTCATTGGCTCCCCTCCCCCCCCCTCCCCCCCCCCTTCATTTCGCTGGCTGTAACAGAAAGGCTACCCCATGGCACTGCTTTGAATGTGTTTTATTTGTGGCTCTGGTTGGAATCGACTGTCTTGTTCTGGCCTTTCTTAATGATTTTTTTCCCCACACAGCATCAGTAAAGCTTTGATCACACCCACCTGACCTGGCAGGAGCTGCCAAGGCACCTGCACTTTAATTCATTTTCTGTGGCCCAAGCCTTTCTCCCTCTCTCGGTTTAAAATCCCACATGTGCCCCCTCTCCTCAGCCCCTTTCCTAGACCCCTCTTCCACCACGCTGTCAGTTTGACTGACATGTCTTCACAGCTCTCAGAGGAAGTCAAAGGAGAAATATAAAAATTTTAAGATAAGAAATCCTAGACAGTGCCTTCCCTCCAGCTGTTTATTTTTCTTTATTCTGACTTTATTTGCCTTTTTTCCCCCCTACTAGGCCCTTTCTTAGAAGTTCTGCTTCTGAAGCCATAAAAAGCAGCTGGTTCCCAGGGGATCTTTTCTTCCTAAAGCCAGATTCCGAGAAGGGTGCGGAACAGGCTGGCAGCCCTCTACTCTGACCCCGGCTCTGCCGGCCCAAAGCCCTCCCTGGGAGCCTCACAGTGGATTTATCTTGAAGATAAAGGCCCCTGGTCATGACTGCATTTGTCAGGCCCTTCCATGGTTCCCCATGACTTGGTTAATAACCCACGAAGGGCACCCATCAGCAGCGGCTCTCAGAACTGGAGATTGATCTTCTAAATAGACACAACAAAGGGCTTCTTGGCAGAGACCTGGGAGGAGGGGTGGGGAGCACCTGCCTCCACAGGACTCACAAATGAAATGAGCACTCCATTTTCCTGTCCCCCAAATATATTTCAAAATAAGAGAGGAAGCTTTTAACACAGTAATCTTGCTTGTGAGGTGTCTAGAAACGAAGGAATAAATTGTCCGCCATGCAGCCCTGCCTTGTTCTTGGACAGAGCTATTTATCAGGACAAACTCACTCAGGTCAAGGAGTATCACACTATTTTCTGTTTCCAACAATAGGAAAGGTGTCTTTTTCATGTTTAGCGTTGTTGGCTAAAAGCCTGGGTTTCTCCATCGCTCTTCTTAAAACCATGGGGCCGTAAAAGACCAAGGAAGCCCATGTGACCCAGACTACTGTTTGGAAAAGTCATCCAAACAGCTTCACGACAGATACCTACAGCAGCTTTCCCAAAGCACGCATGCCAAGAATTTCTTTTTCTGTTTGGCATCCATGTGCTATTGACGGGCTAGAGTACCCTAGTTCTTGACTAGTGGAAAGAGAAAGCAGAAAGCTTGGGGCTTCAGATACAAGGCACAGTTTGGTTTTCAGGTCTGTGACACACACCTCGCAGATTTTTTTCCCCTCATGGTTAGAGTTCAGGCCACTTCTTCTTTCTACTTTTAAGGCTGGTTTCTCTGGTAGCTACACCCCTATCCTCAGACCACCCCCTTCTCCGACTTCACCCCTGCAAATATTCACTATTTGTCACCTGCCCTGGGACGTGTGCTGTTATATCACTCCAGCCATATGCCCCTTAAAAGATGCAGAGACTGGATGGGGGAGATCTGCATGGGGTAAAGTGCCTGCTGTGCCATCCCGAGGACCTGAGTGCTGATCCCCAGCATGCACATCCAAGCTGAGCATGGCAGTGCACATCTTGTAATTCCAGCCCTTGGTGACACAGCTGGAAGGATCCCTGAGGCTTGCTGGCCAGGTAGTCTAGCTGAATTGGTAAGCTCCAGATTCAGTTGAGAGAGCCTTGCCTCAGAAAATAATGCAGGAAGTAGTTGAGGAAGACAACTATGTTAACCTCTACCTTCCATATGCACACACACATGAACACGCACATGCATGAACACATACACACATGAACACATACACACATGAACACATACATACAGGAACACATATACACGTGAACACACACAAAGACAGAGGCAATGAAGGCCAATACATTTTTAGACTGTAGAATATTCCAGTCTTCATCCATCCCAATATTCCCATGACAAAGGCTCCTGAAGCTTCCATGAAAAAGAACTTTATTTGAGTCTATTTAACACACTTCTTTCCAACTGTATCTAGTCACGTACATTGTGGGGCAATGTCTTTGTTACATCTTATTTCGCATGTAGTTGCTATTCTGGGGAGTGGGCAGGGGGACAGCTATTATCTTTCTAAGACTGGGGATCCTAGGTTCAACAGTGAGAAGCTCTTGCTTTGACTTCTCTCAGTAGCCTACACCCTTAGACCACTGGGTACCCCGAGTTGTTTCTTCTACTCGGGGCCGCACAAGCGTGACACCATCTCATCCCTACTCCTCACACAGAAAGAAGAGACACTGTCCCAGTTAAAATGATGGTGCAAAGCACCATCAGATGCTGTTGTCAATGAATAAAGCCATATCCTAATGCATGTGGTTTTTCTGATCCCCAGAGTAGAAATACTGTGACCTTTACAACGTACTTTTAGAATATCAGAAGACAGCCAAATATATTTGGGGTTTAGTTAGTTGACACAGAGTACTTGCTTAGCATTAACAAAGCCCTGGGTTCAATCCCTAGTGCTCCATAAACTGGGCGTGGTAGTCAACACCCATAATCCCTGCACTGCAGAGGTAGTAGGGAAGGAGCAGAAGGTCGGCCTGATCCTCCACTACATAGTGAGTGTGAAGCCAACCTAGGATATATGAGACACAGTGGAGGGGACGGAGAGAGGGAGGGAGGGAAGGAGGGAGGGAGGGAGGGAGGGAAGGAGGGAGGGAGGGAGGGAGGGAGACGGAGACAGAGACAGACAGAGACAGACAAAAGATAAGGCAAAATTATGACAAACCTGGTTTTTAAATTTTTGAAGAAATATTTATTAATTTATTTTGTGTATGCCTATTTGCAGCATGTCAGGTTCCCTGAGGCTAGGAAGCTAACACAGGTTCTTTGCAGGAACGGCAAGAGTTCTTAATTGTGGAGCCATCTCTCACTGCCTGGTTTAGAAACCTTAAGCTGCTTTATTTATAATTCTAGAGTAGGGCAGGGACCAATAGCAATAGGGTTCCTCATATTTGGTCCACTATGAGAGCAGGATGTATCTCCAAAGAAAAGGAAGTAAAGTGTAAGAGAGGAGAATGGTGCCCAGAGACAGCCTGGCTGGGCTACAGGTGGAGCCCGTCTTATTTGAATCTAGTTTGGACACTAAACCACTCTTGATTGGCTGATCTCAAGCTCCCTATTACACAAGAATGCTATGACATTTCCACATGGAGTTCAGGACATACGAAGACACTTTCAGTCAAACATGAAATAGCTATGGAGGCTGCTTAGGGCCTATCATAAGTCAATTTAACAGGCCCATTTGCAGGGTCATAAGTAAACCTTTAGCGTTTCTGAGAGGAGACGAGAGAGAGAGGCTGGGCATTCCTATAATGTAATGGATTGAGAGACAATTGGGACCCCAGCCTCCGTTTATCCAGCGCACGTCATGCCCTGGGTCCTAGATCAAACTCATCAAGTCTAGTCTCCTGGAGTCTCTGAGCTACCTCTTGTGAGAGTGTATACTTTCTCCATTGTACACTGAGACTAACTTAGCTGTGGGACCATTTGCCAAAGAAGTTGGTGATGAAACCAACTGGAGACTTTTGCCCACTGTTGTGCAATTCACTTCGCTACTGAGACAACTGGGACCCAAATGTGATCAAATTTGGAAAAATCACAGCAAAGCTTTGCCTCCATTAGAGTCATTCTCCAGGGAAAAGATGATGCCATTTAAAAATAATTCCACACCTAGCCTTTTATCCTATTATCATTTATTCTAACTCATGCAATAAACAAAAGGGACTTTTTAAATTGTTGTTTTTTAAAGGAAAGTTGTCAAGAAAGTCCCTTTAAAAAATTAAAACAATAACTCCAGGAAAGAGAATTAGCTGCAGATAGATTCAAAGGAAACCTCATCTCTTCTCCTCCTAAAACGACCTTAATTATTCCAGAAATCACACCTCTCCCCAACTCTCCACACTTCGCCTTATTGCCTGCTCAAGCCAAGATAGGAATAAAAGTTAATTCATCGCTTAATTTTTTATAAGTTAAAGGCATCCGAGGGACACAAGTCGTTAGTCTGTGGATGTATGCAGGAAGAGCCCTTGGGGGCTTTTCAGAGGACAGTAAAGGAAGGCGCCTCACCATCGTCACGTCTTCTAGGACACAAAGAAGACAAAGCTGTTCAGAAGGGGAAAGAGAGCATAGGGAGATTTGCAGAGAAAGTCTGAAAACATCAGGAGGCATCCAGGATCCATTCCTGAGTGTCCAGTAGAACCTTTAGGTATGGGACTGGGTTCAGAGGCCAGACAGGCCAGGTGCTACCCAGACCCATCCTTGGGGCGAGCTGTGGGTCCTGCCTGAGGGTGAATTCCTTGCCACTCGCCCTTGCTGTGTTTCTGGTCCATTGCTTTTCCTTCTGACTGAGTTGCTTTCTTTTCTTTGCGCCTAACTTTACCATCCCAGCATGTCTACTCATCATCAAATTATGTCCATCTCGCAAAGGACTTGGCTGCCAAAAAAATGCCCTAGAGGGTTTCTTGGCCATGAGTCTAAAACTGCCACAAAGGACTGGTCAACACCATCAACCTGCCAGTCCTTAGCAGTTGCCAGGGAGCAAACATGGTTGACCTCATTGCTTTCCAAGTCTTAGAAGTTAAAGCAATCCTGGAGGAGCAGGCCCTTGTGTGCCAGACCTGGCTAACCCCAAGGGCCACCAACAGCTTCTGCCA
Organism: Acomys minous; assembly: GCF_964271855.1. Classification (NCBI taxonomy): domain Eukaryota; kingdom Metazoa; phylum Chordata; class Mammalia; order Rodentia; family Muridae; genus Acomys; species Acomys minous. The sequence continues at coordinate 4,220,703 of NC_140490.1, forward strand.
TGCTTTTTTCTTCTGCAGTAACTTCAGTGTCTCTCAGCCAGTCACTCACCTGTGTATAGTCTTCAGTGCTAATATTTATTTTATGCCTTTTCCAGTGAACGATACTAATGTTCAGTTTTTGGACCAAGACGATGACGATGACCCTGACACAGAGCTGTACCTCACGCAGCCCTTTGCATGTGGGACAGCATTCGCCGTCAGCGTCCTGGACTCGCTCATGAGTGCGGTGAGTTGCCTAGCTGCTTTCTCTCCACTCAAGCGGTGGCGTGAGCACCCACAGGCCATCTCCAAAGTAGGAGGAGACACTGGAAAGAGCTCAAGCTGTGCATGGCAAAGAGCGGACATTCGTAAACCTTTCTCTCTAGAAAAGGCACCAATATTTATCAATCAGCCAAGTAAATGATTATAAATTCCCCAACATGCAGGGAAGACAGGGAAAGCTATGGCCTGCTTTGGAGGATAAGAGGAACACTCCTTAAGGAAATAAATATCTCCTACCAAGATGTGAGCCTCTCCCGGGGAAGACAAAGGAAGCAGAGCTACGGTGAGGAAGGGGCAGGAAGGCCATAGAAAGCCATGTTTGTGGTTTGAGTCCACTTCATGCTGTAGAGTGATGTGGGTAGGTTCATGTCTGAAAGCAGTTGCCTTGTCTGCTAGAGATGGCTTGGGCAGGCAAGGTTGGGGCTGGTGTCCATGTCAGCATCTCTTCTTGCTGCAGGGAGGGCAGTGCTGATATGAATGCAGGCAGGTGGGTGGGGTTAAGTATTCATGGATAAAACTGGGAGCATTTGGGGACAGCCTGAATGTGAACAGAAAGTAGGAATGACAGTGTGCCACGGGTCACACCCAAGTCCCTACCTGCCACTAAAAGAGTTGTGCTTCAGTGAGGAACAGGTGTATGACTCATCCCTGTTGAAAGGCAGAGACAGAATGATGCTAACGAAAAGGAGCTGTTGATCAAGACATCAGAAGTATTTCTGTTTCATTTAGTGATTTGATGTGTATCAGGTGGTCAATCCAGTTGCTTTCCCATGTTTTTTCTAACCCACCTGCCAATATGTAACAATTAAGAGTGGATTCCAGCATAGTAGTGCAGTAGTGTTCACTGCAGCAACAGACGACAGCAGACATTGAGAACGAACGGGCCACAGCAGGTGCTGGGAATCATTCTCAACAGTGTCTTTACCGGTTGGGAGATGCTCTTCATTTTGAGATAGTCAAATTCACAACTTGTGAAAACGGGCTTGTGGGCTGGATAAAAACTGAGCTTTGTAGAACCCATGGAATAGAGTTTTATTGAGCACATTAACCTGGAAACATAAACTCCGAGCGCATTTTCCATACATATATTTTCACATTGCTTAAGAAGGTTGTTCTCTTGATTGTGTTAAGCGACTTATATGCTAATTATGCATTATTATCATCTATTCATTAAAAGAAATCCCCGAAGGATTACTGTGTGAGGAACGAGGAAGACATGGGGCCTTTAGAGACAAATTTAGGTTATTCTGTATTACCAAGTGTGGTGCAGATGTAAGCAGACCTTAGTGAAATATCATAATTATGGCTTTAAGAATAATTGTGGAATAATGTTCATCTGAATTAAGGTTGACTGGTGGCTTTTCAAGCCAATAAGAAGAATCAGTGGGTCCTCTAGAGGGCCCTCCTGGTTTCCTGGGATACTGTTACTGATCCTGGTTTCCTGGGATACTGTTACTGATCCTGGTTTCCTGGGATACTATTACTGATCCTGGTTTCCTGGGATACTATTACTGATCCTGGTTTCCTGGGATACTGTTACTGATCCTGGTTTCCTGGGATACTATAACTGATCCTGGTTTCCTGGGATACTGCTACTGATCCTGGTTTCCTGGGATACTGCTACTGATCCTGGTTTCCTGGGATACTGTTACTGATCCTGGCTTCCTGGGATACTGTTACTGATCCTGGTTTCCTGGGATACTGTTACTGATCCTGGTTTCCTGGGATACTGTTACTGATCTTAGAGCTGCTGGTGATGTTGGCACAGTTTATACAAACGCTTCAGCAAGCTGAAAAGGGCAATAGGCATTACATGATTAAGTTCAGTAAGGCACCAGGTTCTCTGTGGGAAGCTAGATTCTGTCTCTTTAGAAATGTCATTTAATTCTGATCTCAATTCCAGAGATTTTAGAACTCTGATATTACTAAAAGGCAAGAAAGCTGTTAATAGAGTTTTTTCCTTCAGAACTTGTAAATACTGGAAGAGTTTTTTAAATGAAAATTTATGACATTTGTGTTTATTCATAGACAGTCTATGTGCTCCAGGTAGGACCAGACATGTCATTTGTAAAGGGTATCTTTTTATAAGTTACTGAGAACTCTGTAATAGTGAAGGTGTACAGATGGGCGCGTCAGACACCCATGAAGTCGGTGCGAATTCCAAGTGATGCGACTGAAACTTCTCCATAGACACAGAGGCATATGAGGAACAGCACGGAGGTGGGCCACATGACAGGGAGGCAGGGTACATCTGAGTATGCGTTGTAAAACTAACCCCTGATGGCTTCTCTAGGCACTTCTCAGAAACTCAGATGAGAAGCAAACTAAATTCTAATAACAATTTTCAAAGGTCATCACCAGTCTCTTTTGGTACCTAATTGAAGTGTTTAGGAGCAAGTGGCTTGGGCCATATAGATGTGATAGCCTGGAAGCATTGTTTCTTTTACATTCTACCCTGGAGAAAAGTGTTCCTGGAACCTAGCATCTTTTCCTCATACTTAGCAGCAGCAGCATTAGTTACTGAGGGCCTGGAACTATGTGACCCACTTCAGTGTTATGGTCTGATCTTTCAGACCATCGTGTGAATAAGCCAGCTTTATTCAAGGCAGACCAAGAGGCCCATTGACAGTGCCTTTTCAAGTCATCAATCAAAATCCTGGCCAAATTATTCCACACTTCACTCTATTGTCTAGGGTGAAAAAAACTTAAGTTGAGGTCTGGCTCAACAGACTCAATTAGATTCAGACCTTTTGACAAAGTATTATCAGTGATTTCTTTGTGTTCCACCCCAGCCTTCATTTACTAAAATAAGTAAGACCAGTCAATTACCAAGGCTGTACCTAGGAACAGCTACAGTGAGGTTCCTCCGAACAGCAAGAACAGAGATAAGAGGTAACCCCAATATCCCTCTACAGACGCCATCATAACACCTTCATGAGTCTCTCTGGATGTCAGTGATCCCCTTTCCTAGCAATACTCCCCAAGTTGCCATTTATTCAAGGAATCCACATTACCTGATAACTGCTTCTCATCACTCAACTCCTGCTGTTACTACTTGGACGAAAGAATAATTTTTTATTCATTGTGGACCTTCCTGGAATTGTTAGGGCTGTGTCAGAAGCAGCCTTGTGGCTCCATTCAACAGGTCTACCACAGAGACACCATGATGGGAGAAATAATTGTCCTTATGGATGTATGGATATGTGCCAGTAGGAGGAAGAATTCAATTGAGAAATGAAGTTTTCAGAATGATTCTAGATTGTCCCTCTCTCTCTCTCTCTCTCTCTCTCTCTCTCTCTCTCTCTCTCTCTCTCTCTCTCTCACACACACACACACAGAATGAAAGGAAGGAAGAATATGTTTTTAGAGCGGTGTGCGAATCTTCAGATTTCTCTTTCACCCAGTTTCACTACTTCTAAATCCCAGTCCTAATTCCACTTCTACCTAGACACCTGGAATGAGACGATATGACACTGGCTCACTAGTCATACTAGTTTACTGGCTATGGACCCTAAATCTCTCTGGCTTTATTTTTGTCATCTTTAAAATGGGAATAATACTCACACATGTCCCCTAGCCTGTCCATATGAGGCCATGGTCATGGTTATAAAGTCATCATGCATTAGTTACCATATGACCAGACCTCTAAAGCTGTATTGAAGTTATTGTTCTTAACCAATACATTTACTTAACACCCCTTAACTAACAGACATTATTCCCCATGCTACGCATTCAGGATAGAAAGAAAACCACGGGCCATGACCTCCTACTGTTCACATTTTCTTTCTGCTTAGATCATCTAGAGGTAATAACTGTAGGAACAGATGAATAATGTCAAATAAGGACAGTAGATGTTAAGCAGTGAAGTAACTGGGACAGTGTGGTATGAGGTCACTGAGTAGACCTGAGGCTTCCAGTTCTGATTCGCCACCAGCCCTTCTTCATTTTTTCCCATTGTTTGGGAATCATTTGAGACCAATCGTTAACTAAGTGTGACGTCAACAACCCCTTGTGCTTTTGTGGTCACTGGATAAGAAGGTCTTTCAACACGAAGACACATGTGGCTTCAGAAACAGAGCCATAGGTTTCTTATTTACATGTATGTACATATGTATGCATGTGTCTGATTACTCATTCTCTCTCCTGCACACAACAGTGGTTCTCATCCTTTGGGTGAAGATTCCTTTGGGGGTCGAATGGCCCTATCACAGGAGTTGCCTAAAACCACTGGAAAAATACAGATTGAAAAACACACATTGCAATTTATATCAATAACAAAATTACAGTTGAGAAGTAGCAGCTAAAAATGATGTTATGGTTGGAGTCACCACAATGAGGAGCCATATTGGAAGGGTGGCAGCATTAGACAGGTTGGAAACCACTGCTTTAGAAATGTTAAGATTCATGAGCTATACGGATAGATGAGTCAGAAGTCTACAAGAGAGATGTTCTGTGTTTTCACGTCTGGTATGAACTGGTCTCTTGGTGTCAGAAATAACTATATTTGTGTTAGTAAGACTGGATAATAATATATACATCTGAGCCAAAGGTTCACCCCACCTGCCTTTCTGTCTATACTGTAACTTCCTGAGGCGTCAAACCGTGGGTGAGCCTTATGCTGAAGGCTGAGCTGTCAGCACAGGATAGGCCAGTGCCATCCCAGAGATGCCAGCAATTTACTGCTCATGAGTCATATCTTATACTCCATCCAAGAGCCTCTATTTCTTCTGCTCACAAGCAGACAGACAGTCCACAGGTGCAGCCAAGGCAGATGGGCAAGCAGCAGTGTTGTGTCTGAGCAGCAAACAGCCGGGGGTTGCGCTGGCCCCGAGAACATACCCCTTGCTGCTGCACCAGGCAAGGCAGATCCGGAGAAAATAATTGAAACAGTTCTCGTTGCTCTTGAAAGAAAATAACTAAAAATAAAAACCCACACCATGAAAACTAGCAAATAAAAAAAAATGGCAGATATGACATGGAAAATGACAATTTTAGTGCAATTATAGACGAAAGGCAGAGTGCCATTAGAGTTAAGGCAATGTTATTAAAAGATGTGTTAATTTTCAGTTAAATTTTCTATAAAAGACCAATTAGTTTAAAAGGCTTGACAGCATTAACTGTGAAACACAAGCTCCAGTAATTATACTTTAAAAAAAAAATAGAAAGAGGAAGATGCGCAAGTGAGGCAGCGTGGCACAGGCGAAGGGCCAGCCCACGTTAGGCTAGGTGGCGCTGCGGGTTCAACTTTTCCTTCCACCATCCCTTGGTTCTTCCTGCAGCTCTTCGCGGTTTTGCTGTGTGTCTTTACAGGACCAGAGACTCGCCCAGTGATAGCGGTTGAGGGGACCTCACACTCGACTGAAGGCCGCCCTCCCTGTTAGAGCTGAGAACACGGGGTCATGTATTCTAAATTGGCTGCGCTCTGAGTTGGCTGGTCTTTCGTATAAGCTACAAGTCATTGAGTTCTAGGTGCATTATTGGAAACCACACCCGTTAGCGTCTTTAACATCAGTCTATAAATTTGTATATTTCTGTTTCTTCCCTGCTATGTGGACGAGGGGTCCAAGCCATAGGGATCTTGGGCAACCTTCCCGTTATCATAGCTATTAAGTAGCCAAGAAGAGATTAAAGACTAAACCGTAGGGCAGGGTAAGATGGGTTAGAGGCAAATATACTTGGTGTCAAACATACTGACCTTTAGTTTGATACCTAGGACTCACATGAAAGAGAAAATCAGCTGCTCTAAGTTGTTCTCTGCCCTCCTCAGGCACACCATAGCCCAACCCCATCACACAAAGAAATATAATTTTAAAAAATTAAAACCTCATAACCAGGATGGCAGCTTGCTCTACTGCCAAGGAAGCTTTCCCGAGAAAGTGCTGGGCACTTGTCTTCACAGTAAGAAGAGGCCCCTGGTTTCTTTAGACCACACAGGCGTGCTGAGGGCTGGCACCAAACAACACTCTACTTCACCCCTCTTTTGCTCCCCACCTCCAAAGTGACACAGGATTGGGCAGGGTGTCTGTGGGCTGATCCTTTGCATCCACAGGCTTCATGCATGAATCCCTCATGAGCTCCCTGTCCACTTGCCATGGAGTTGGTCCACAGTGGGGCACGGGAAAGTCTGGAGGAACGGAAGAGTGTGAGAGAAAAGGTCTGCACATATGCGTTATAACGTCACTCCACAGTCGGTACATCCTCAGCGGTAGAATTTTCACTAATTTATGAAATAACTGTGCATTCTGGCTGCTTTGCCTTCTACAAGCATGGCCTTTGATAGTTGGCGTTTGGAACCCCAGTGCCTGTTTTTCGCCGGATACTGAAACTGCCCCTTCCTCAGCACGAAGCCCCACTACAGTGCTTGATCAAAGATTCTGAGTGTCCGAGTACCTGTGAAAGCCTGTCTTGGGCTTCCAAGTGTGAACCACTGTTGGGCTATTTTGGGACAATGTCTCTGGATGATGTACAATTGCAGACCACTTCAAGGTGTAGGGATTATTGGGTACTCAGTAAGTGACAGTGTTTCTGCATAAATCATCTCAATGCTGAGAGGAATTCCTGTTGAGGTGAAATCCTAACAATTTAGCTAAACTAATGCCCTTCCATATTGACCATATTCTAAAAGGTAACTCTACCATATTCATTTAAAATAAATGGCCCCCAGTTTCACATACAGATAGCCATGTCCCTATTGGAAAATTTAGGAAACCCAAGGACATAGAAAAATATTTAAGTGGTCCACATTACCACGATTGAAGAAAAGTGCTTAATGTTTTGTATATGTCTTTTTAGATAGATGTATGTATTTTTATAGGTAGTTATGTAGGTAGGTAGATAAGTAGGTAGGTAGGTAGGTAGATAGATAGATAGATAGATAGATAGATAGATAGATAGATGGATAGATGGATAGATGGATAGATAGATAGATAGATAGATGGATGCATGGATGCATGGATGGGTGGGTGGATAGATAGATAGATAGATAGATAGATAGATAGATAGACAGATAGATAGAACTTTCAGTTTTAAATCTTTGTTAATCCTTTCTTTTTAGTTAATATTTTATTAAAAGAATTTAGCATGTTGCATTTTTAAATGTCACGATTTGCAAAGTTTCTATAGAACTTTATGACACTCTCTTTTAGGATATACCACAATCATTTACTCCATTGTTGCGTAGATTAAAATATTTTGCTACAATAATACCCCTTTGTCTTAGCTTTGCATCACTATAATGATACCTGAAATTATCAATCTAGGTAACAGAAAGATTGATTTAGGCTCACGGATGTAGGTTTCCCTCTTGTGGCTGGGGGGCCTGGCTGCCTTGGGCCTTTATTGTAGCAGCACATTTGGTACATTGGTCCATCTCATGGCTCTGACAGCTGAGACAGAAAGAAGAGACTGAAATTACACCATGCTGTTTAAGGATGTGCTCTCAAGGACCAGAATACTCCCCTCCAGGCCCCATCTGTTAGGGTTCCACAACCTCTCCATAGGGCCAAGGTGGAGACCACATGTAGGCCTTTGGGGAGCATTCCAGACAGAACTTGTAACACCTAAAGGTCAAACATTTTGCTCATGAGTCTTGGAACAAGTAACTATATTTCTTTGAGGCAAAGCTACTGGGTTTTGAGCAGATATGAACATTTGCAAAGCTCATGATCATATTTCCTGATTATAGTCCAAGAGCAAGGGTACCCACACACTCCCATGTTGAGTGTGCAAATTCCAGCTCATGCACTGTGGTGTTCTGTGTTGTCATTTTCCCTTGAGGACTTTTAACTGTGTTTATGATAGTTTTAAACATATATTTTAATTTATAGGGTGTCATGTAAATATATGTTATTTTTTTGTGATAATTTCATTATTCTTAAAGACTTCTTGCTGTAGAAAGAACTATCAAAATAAATAAATAAATTAGCTGTGTTTTTAATGTAATTATTTAATGATATGTTTTTTTCTCTTTTAGAAGTTTTGTTTGTTTGTTTCTTTGTTTGTTTGTTTTTTGAGACAGGGTTTCTCTGTGTAGCATTGGCTGTGCTAGACTCGCTCTGTAGATCAGGCTGGCCTCGAACTCAGAGAACTACCTGTCTCTGCCTCCTGAGTGCTGGAATTATAGGTTTGTGCCACTGTGCCCGGCTCTCTTTTAGAATTTAAAATAAACATTTCCACAGTAGAAAATCTATGAAATAAATAAAATGGAAGAATTTTCAGATCAAGAATTTATTTTATTTTATTTTTATAAAATCCAGATGTATCTCTCTGTTTGGGTATGTGTTTTTAAAATGATTTTTGAATACCAGTGCTTTTTAGATTCTACTTATTTTTTTTATACCAATATGTACTCTTGCCATCCCATAATCTTCTGGAAGCAGGTTACTATATGTACAGGGTACATGGTTATGCTGTTGTATAGCATTTCTGCATAGCCATCTTCCTCCAAGCCCACCTGTGGAGAAATCCTCTTTGTCCAGTGATGCATGCTGACTCCTGGACGGCACCAGCCAATCCTCCTGTAGATGCCTGGGTGGCCAGGCTTTTCCCCTCGGAAGATCCATAGTCTCAGGCACGGCTGCTTGCCTTGGCTATTGTCATCCTGAAGTAACTGAGGGTATCATGTAAACAAATGAGCATTTCTGGGCCCCAGTAAAAGTTAATTTTACAAAAAGCAGTGACAGTGGCTATATTTGTTAATCCAATCCCATAACTTAATATTTATAACCACTGGACTATAAATTTGGCATCCTATTCTTGTTGGCGTAATTTCAACTCCTATGGACAGTGGTCAGAAAAAGCTTGATGTAATACTTGAGAGGAAATATTATAAAGCTCTTTCCAAAAGTCACATAGTGTACCCAGTTGTCCTTTGAGGTCCATGAGGGACCTGCAGGTCAGTGCAGCTCAATCTTAGCTTGCCGGGGCAAACTCAGCAGCCTGCCTGTTTTCTGAACAATCTGTTTTTCTGCAGATAATTAGCCACACTTCAAAACAAAATCAATTCTTCCTAAAAGAATTACTCATTTTTAAATTAGGAACACGTGCGTGTTATTGTGTGCGGGCATGTGCATGTGAGTGCAGGTGCCTTTAGAGGTGTGGGTGATTGGACCCCAGCTTAGGTCCTGTGGGGGAGCAGTAAGTGCTTTTAGCCATTGAATAACCCCGCAAGCCCCAAAAATCTACCATTATTCATGTCCAGGGACTGGTATTAAAGAGAACTTCCAGAATATTGGAATTAATTACTTTATATACCTTGCATGATACTCTCCTTCTAACTTCTGATCTTGTCATATTCATCAGTGGTATATTTTTAAGGCACTATTTTTAGACTCATCAATTTATTAAATATCCTCTTGCTATTTCATTGTCTTATGACTTCATATTTCATCATGCTTCTCATCTTAGGAAAACACAATTTTTAAAAAAATAGCCATTTATAGCATAGCTTTATTCATTGCAATTATTTTGTCTTTAATCTGCTTCTATATTTTTAGGCTTACTTATGACATATTTTAGGCATGTCATATCCTTGAAATATCCATTAATATTAAATAGTCTCTATTCTAAGCTGCGTTTCTATCTTGATCTGCTGCTAGACAGTCAATATATTTAGAGCTGCAGTTCTCAACCCATGGGTCATGACCCCCAAAGGGGTAGCATATCAGATATCCTACATAACAGATAGTTACATTATGATTTATAACAGTAGAAGAATTACAGCTATGAAATAGCAACAAAAATAATTTTATGGTAGAGGGGTCATCACAATGTGAGGACCTGCCTTAAAGGGTGGAAGTTTTAGGAATGTTGAGAACCACTAATTTAGAGGTTCCTCTGAAACATTGGATATTCCCAGCACTCGGGAGGCAGAAGCAGGCAGATTGCTATGAGTCCGAGGTCAGCCTGGTCTACAAAGCAAGTCTAGGATAGCCAAGGCTACACAGAGAAACCCTGTCTCGAAAAACCAAAAAAAAAAAATTTTTTTTGTAAATATTAGCTATTATCACTGTAAAGTTATCTGCACATATTTCAGAAAATTTCTTAAAGTATATTTTGTTGTCTTATTTATTTCTTATCAAACATTAATTGGGCATTAATTTTGTTTTATAATACATCTAGAAAATCTATGTATTTTTATAAACTTTAGATGATTATGTGCAGATATATATACATATAATCCTATCTGTAGTCCTCCATTATTATTATAGTTTTTGCTTGATTCTATGATTACTTTTTATCATCCATCTTTCGGTGTAAATTCAAATTTAAATGCTTATTATGTCTATGATGCTTAAACTTGTAAACACTCAGTTCGCTATTTAGCTGTAGTTACTGTTTCATGGCCCCCTGTATACATATACTGACAACCTATATCTTAAGTATTAATATCTAGGAATCTCTGACTTCTCTTGCTTTTTCCTTATACAACCAGTTTTAATGTCATTATTTCCTTTTTCCACCCTTCTGTCTCATTGTGCTGACTTTAGAATCCATTTTAATGACATTGTACTAATAGATGATTTTATGTTGTTATTTTTCTTCCCAGAATTAATTTTGACTCTTGTACTCAGCTTTTAAGTAGCAAGTAGGACATCCTTTTGTGTGTGCACATTTGTACATGTGTGTGTATCTGCGCGTGCAAGGCCAACCATCAACATCAGTTGTCTTCTATTACTTCTCACCTTATTTTTTGAGACAGACTCTCAAACTGACCCTGGACCACCAGGATTCCACACTCCTGTCTGGCCCGTGAGGTCTCGGGGTCGTCTCGGGGTCGTCTTGGGGTCGTCTCGGGGTGTTGTCCCAGGACTAGGATTACAGGCATGTGCCACCATACCTGGCTTTTTATGTGGGCGTCGGGGAGCTGAATTCAGATCCTCAAGCTTGTGTGGCAGGTGTCACATTGACTGAGCTGTCTCTGCAGCCTCATGGCAGCACTTTAATGTCCTATGTCTTGATACACCTCTCCAGCATTTTTCAACCAAATAGGCACCTTTTAAAGTTAATAATAATAATAATAATAATAATAATAATAATAATAATAATGATAATAAATTATAATTAAGAAAGCCAATGAAGTGACTAGCAGGCTGGAGAGATGATGCAGCAGTTAAGAGCTGCCTACTGCTCTTGCAGATGACCTAAGTTTGGTTCCTAGCACCTTAGTGAGGCAGCTCAGAATCGCCCGTGGCTCCGGATCCAGGGCATTAGGCAGCCTCTTACAGCCTCCACAGGCACCTGTACTCACATCCACCGACTCCTTATTGCATACCCGCACCCACGCAATCTAAAATAAAATAATTGTTAAAAATGAAGTGAATACATTCTTCAGCCCTTAAAGGTCTGAAGCACTCCTGTTGTTTTCACACATTTGGTTGATTGACAGTTTCCTAGTCTATAGAATTCCTGGCACAGAGGTGTCCTTTCAAACTTAGTTGACATTTCTTTTATGTTTATCTAATTTTGTACCTTTTTTCTGAGAGCAGTGTTGCTGGTCACTTTCCTTTACCATTTAGTAAGTCAAATTCAAATATTCACTGGCTACAGGGCTTGGTGTTGGTCTTGTTTCTTTGGTGAAGCCTTGGGTCTTCTGCTTAGCCTCGTGTTGTGCTTCAGGGCAGGTTTTTTTTTAAAGATGGATCTTTTTTTTTATTGAAAAATGAAATCATTCATTTCATTTGCTATCCCATTACATCTCATTTGCTATCCCATCCCATGCATCCTCCCATTCCTCCCTCCCTCCCACTTTCACCCCATTCCCCTTCCCTATGACTGTGACTGCAGGGGACTTCCTCCCCCTGAATATGATGCTAGGGTATCAAGTCTCTTCTTGGTAGTCTGCTATCCTTCCTCCGAGTGCCATTGGGCCTCCCCATCAAGGGGACATGGCCAAATATGGGGCACCAGAGTTTGTGTGAAAGTCAGTCCCCAGTGTCCACGGACAGGTTGTTCTAATGTGAAATACTTTCCTGTTTTAGCTTCTTGAATTGAATTATTTTTATACCTTTAACATGTGGACACTAATGTTTTATCATGTCCACCTCTGTTTTCAGTATTTATCATGTTCTGTTGGCTTTTGAAGGACAATAAAACATGTACTTCCCATCACTGAACATATGTGTGTGTGTTTGTATGTGTGTACATGTAGGTGTGCATACACATGTGTGTTTGTGGGGGTGCATGTGTACACAAGTGCATGTATGCATGTGTATGAGTATACTTACACACCTTTCAGTTTTACAGCTTACTACTCCACAGATAAGAAATTAGCAATTACAAACATAATTATCTTTTAACCATGTAATTATCTTTTAACCAGTTCTTTTAAGAAGTGTTTTATTGGAATATTAATAGACCATAAAACTCACTCAAGTATACAATTTTATGGTTTTTTTAGCATATGTAAACATCCCCAAGGACCCCTTTTAGAACATTCTCGTAGCTTCTGAGAGAAGTCTATCCTCATTTCTTTTACGACTTTGGCTACTCAGCCCTGGGCATCAACCGACACTTACACCACATCTGTTTAGAACTACTACTTCTGGGTGTTTCATGGAAATGGAATCACTTTATTTTTATGGTTCATTCATGTTGTAGCATGTATTAGTACTCTATTTTTTTAAACACAAATAGTATTGATTCCATGGTTACGCCACTTTCACTAGTTGATTCCATTTTATTTGTTTTCAGTCCTTTTGTCTGTGGCACATGGTGGCATTATGGATCTCTCTGTACGAGGTTTTGTTCTGATATCTATTTCATTTCTCTCAAATATACTCAGGTAGGGTTGCTGGGTCCTGTGGTAAACAAAGTTTAACCACTAAGGATCTTCAAGACTGCTTTCCAGTGGTTGGGATCACTTAATGTCCTTCTGGAAGTTTCTTCACATTCTCACCAGTTTTCTCTTGCTTTATCACAGCCATCCAGTTGGGTAAAGATGATTTTGACTTTTGTTGCCCTTATGGCTGCTGACGCTGAGCTTCTTTATGTCTCTTGATCGTTTGTCTTCCTTCTTCTGAAGCCTCATCCTTTTTCTATTTTTCAGGTTTATTGCCTTTTGGTTGTTGTGTTATTGAGGATTTTTAAACACTGCGTACTATACTCTTATAAGATAAATTACTCTGCAATAATACTCCAGTTCTCCAGTTCTCCAGAGGATTTTCACTTTCTACATAGTGGCCTCCAATGCATAATTTTACAATATTACAAGATACAAATTAACAAGTTTTCTTGTGTAGCTTATGATTTTACTGTCTTATATCAGAGAATTATCAAAGATGAAGATTTTCCACTATTTTTTCTTCTGACCAGTCTATAGTTTTAGCTGAAACATTTACATTTTTGATTCACTTAAGTTTTGTATATGACATGAAGAGTAGATCCAATATTTTTTGCATGTGCTCAGTTATTGCAACTGTTTATTAAATATGTGATTCTTTCTTAGTGAAGCTTTCTGATATCCTCAGTGAAAGTCAGCAGATGGCAGCTCTACGAGCTCATTTCTAGATGTTCAGTTCTATTCCATTGGCCTATTTGTCAGCTATAAAGCCAGTGTTTACAGCATAGGCTGAAGTCAGAGGCTGGGACTCCTCCAAATTTAGTTATAGTTGCTTTTTATATGATTGATAAAACATTTTATGTCTCCTGAAATTTCACAAACTCACTTTCCACTATTTTTCTTAAAAGAGGCCTCCGATTTTGATAGGAATGCTTTGAATCTATGTAATGTTTAAGGTCTTATTGGTATTTTTACTCTTATCTTCCAATCCATGAACATGGGATAGCCTTCTTTTTATTTGGATTTCACTCATATCTTTTGTAATGTTGGATAGCTTTCAGTGTACAAACCATTAAGCTCCTTTAACAAATGTCTTCTTAAGCATTTTATTGTTTTCAATGCTGTTAAAAGCAGAGTTTCTTTATTAAGTGTTTCTTCTTTATAGAAAGTGCATAAAAATTTGCTTTTTGTATGTTGGTTTTGTATCCTGAAATTGTCCTGAACTCTTATTACTTATAATCGTTTGAATGGGTTCCTTGGGATTTTCTTTATACAGTGCCATACCACCTGTGAGTGCAGATAATCTTCATTGTTTTCCAACATGCATGTTTTAAAAATTTCTTCCTGATTAGCTAGAACCTACAGGGCAATTTAAGATAGAAGTCATGAAAACAATTCCTTTTTGCTCCTGGTCATAAGGATGAAAACATCTGCTCATCTATCCTAAAATAGTATATATTAGCTGTTGAATTTTTCCTTTATGTTCCTTGTTAATGTTTTTGTTTTCTTTTTTTGACAGTTTCACCTATTTGTATATAAATAAATTTTATTCAGGTTTACTCTCCTCTTCTCCTCTCCCTGTTCCACAGAAACTCCTTGTCTCAGTTGGTCCCACTTTTACTTTCACTTTTCCATGTTCATTTTCTATGTAGGACACTGAGTTTAATTAGTTTCTTCCCCGAGCTTGGGTAGGAGGATGTTTCCTAGAGCAAGGAAACTTGTCAGTGGCTACACTACTAAAGAAAATGATAGGTAGCCTTTCCTCCAACAGCTTTTAATTGTCAATAGTTCCCCAAGGAGAGGTGGGGGCATCATTGGCCCCTCCCCTGTCTATGATGAAATATTAGTTGGCCCAAGTTTGTGTAGTTCTTGTATAGATTCCCATAGCTGTAGTCAACAAGTCCATTGGCTATGTCGTGTCCAGAAGGCCTCTTTCAGGTGTGTGTTTCCCCAGCTTTTGTATTATGTACTTCTGCCTTCCCTTGTGGGGTGCTCCCTGAGCCTTGGAAAGAGCGTGATAGCTGCCCCAGTTGGAGCCAATCACCCTCCATCACTTTGTCCTCTGCACTTTGGCTACATATATTTTCTTGGCTTTGATTGTTTACCCAGTCAAAAAGATTCTGCTGCATTTTATCTTGAAAAATCATTCCTTTTAGAAAGAAAAACATGTCCCGCATGTCTATATTTTGGCAGGGAGCGCTCAGTGTTTTCAGCAAATGGGGTCATGAATGTTTGCCGTCTCCTGACCCTGCTGTTGGAATTTTCTCCCAGGCACTGGTCTAGAATGGTGATTGGAATGCAAGGCGCTTGTTGGTTCTGTGTTCAGCTCTCCCTTAATTAACGGAGTAGACAAGATGGGGTAGGGTGTTTCCCTGCTTCTAAGGATGAGCCATGCGGCCATAGAGAAAACCCTGGGGAGCATTTGTGTGTCTTGAATCCATGTAATCAGTCTCTAGGACGTAGTCCGTAGGGCGTCACTGGGTTCTTCTAGACTAGGGTAATGCAATGGTTCTCAACCTGTGGCTCTCAGTTCCTTTGGAGCCCAATGACCCTTTCACAGGTATCACATTTAAGATACACTGCACATCAGATACCTACATTATGGTTCATAGCAGCAGCAGCAGCAGCAAAATTATAGTCATGAAGTAGCAACAGAAGTAATTTTTATGGTTGAGGGTCAGCACAACGTGAATATCTGTATTAAAGGGTCACAGCATTAGGAAGGTTGAGGACCGCTGGTCTAGAGGGAGCTTGGGAGCTGAGGCTGACTGAGGCATGACTGACTGAGAGATGCTGAGAGAGCATCCTTCCAGGATGCAGGACAACAATGGCCTCCCAGCTTCTGGGACAAACACTGAAACAGGAAAGAGAGCAATCAAGAAATGTTTGGGGATGAGGGTCACTGTCGCTCTCATCCACACAGTCTTTTCCTCCATGTCTCTGGCATCAGGCCAGACATATTGGCCAGCACTTCCTGGGCTCTGAGTTTCTTTTCAGTCCCTTGGGTGCTGAGAATCAGGAATCCTATAGCTACGCTGATGTCCCATTAGGTGATGACACTGAGGCCAAAAATGTTTTCTAGCTTCTCAGGGCCACAGAGCTCCTGAAAGAAGTCAGCATTGAACCCTCAGCCTGACCCCAGCCCATCCCCGTTATCTCGCCTCCCTGCATTTACTCCCTTTGGGTGTCCTCACTTCTCTTTGTCTAACCCAGGCAACAGCTGAGCTCTAGGCATAACTTCTCACCAGGATTGCCTGTGTGTGACTTCCCCAGCATTCATTGCAGCTGGAATTCTGTGTGCTCTTTGGTTGAGTGTTTCAATAAAGAACGTGACGTCCAGGCCCTCCAGCAACGTCTTCCTGACTTAGCAGCCCATGTGGAATTCTTTGCATATAAACTTCATCTTAGTAGCCATGCTGATTTTAATGGCTGTAAGCACTGATGCCCTGGATGACACAGAGCTAGGGACAAGGTTGGGATGAGGACCCCTCCTTGTCTGTTTTGTTCTACATTAGGCACTGCCAGGTAAACTCTCAAAAAAGAAGCTGCAAATCAGACCGTACCTGTCTTTCCTAACCTGCTCCAGAGGCTCACAGCTCCTCAAAGGCCATAGCCAAGGTCGGGCGTGACCTCTCCTCATGCAGGAAAATGGAACATATAAACTTTAACTGATATTTTCTGAAACTTGGCTGGGCGACACATGTCACAGACATTTTATTAATTTTTTTAAAGCTCCCATTGCCGCCTTCTGGAATGCTACATTCCAGGTTGGAGAGAAATGTTCATAAAGGGGAAAGTTCTTGAATCAGCTACAATTGCTGCAGACAGTTGAGGCTATTTGCCAAAAAACCAAGACACCCTGCCCCCGAGAGACACACACACACTATACTTAAGACACTCAGCACATAGATTTATTCAGCTGGTTTACTGGTGAGGACTTCTGAGTCCAGCCATTATCAATGTCTATGATAAATTGTTGGACTGTGTGGCGTTCAAGATTCTCTTGGCGTCTAATTCCAAACAGCAGGAAGTTGTGCCTTTTGTGGGTGGCCTCTGAACAAATGGATGACAGGCTCTCAGAGGCTGCCCTCCTTTGGGTTACAGCCCAACCCATTTTATTGCGCCTCTAGTGTCAGAGTTGATGTTTAGGCTTACAGAGGCAAGGTGGCATTTGCATACCCACTAACACCAGGATTTTTGGGCTTTATCCTTTTAAGAAGAGTCCTCTGAATTGTTTTTTCCAAGTCAGGATTCCATAGTGGAGCCAAGTAGGAGAGAAAGGAATGGAACAACTGGAAGCTGCTGCCTTTTCCCTCCCCACGGGAGGTTATTTGAGGAGACAGGCAAGAACTTTACATGTGAGATTTGAAGAAGAGTTATAATTTAGTGGTGACTTCCTAAAACGCTTCATGTCTTCCTTCTTTCCACAGACGTACTTCAATGACAATATCCTGACACTCATACGGACCCTGGTGACAGGAGGGGCCACACCAGAGCTGGAAGCTCTGATCGCTGAGGAGAATGCACTCCGAGGGGGCTATAGCACTCCACAGACACTGGCCAACAGGGACCGTTGCCGAGTGGCCCAGTTAGCCCTGTTGGACGGGCCCTTTGCAGACTTAGGGGTGAGTCTTCAGCTTGGGTAACTCTTGAGCCCAGTGTTTGCAGCTAGCATGATCCAAACCAAATGTGTCAGACAGTGACAAGCTAGGCATCTGCCTTTTCCCCACATTGTAATAGACCAAAGAGATGGAATTCATGGGGTCCTATTACCAGGCCCCACTCCTCATATAGAGATATTCCGGCAAATTCTCCTACCATATCTTTATATGTTGTTCTCTGGCAACTACCAGATCTTTGATGGGTTGTTCTTTGGCAACCGAGGGGCCTAGGCCATTTGTACCAAGGCATCGTGGCATTGGAGCTAAGGGCCTTTCCTTTCCTGAATTGTTGTCTTCCTTGGGTCTGTTCTTCCCAGAGATGAAAGGAGCAGGTGCTACGAACACATAGCTAAGCTTGGAAAGCATTCTAGAAGGTTCTTCATAGCTCAGGGCTTCTCAGCTTTGACTCAACCTGAGCATGAGATGCTTTGCCCCAAACCAGGCTGTCAAGAGTATTGTATCCGTGAACTGTGGATGCAATCCTTCCAGCTCGCATCTAAAAGGGAATTAAAGATAGTTTATTCTGAAGCCGTTTTGAGGGACCATGGTTCAGGGACACAGATTTAACTCTACATAGAAACAACTTCCTGAAGTCATAATTTTACAGAACCAAGAAAGTCATCATTGAGGCAACTTTATAATACATTGGTGGGTACACAAGAGGAAGATACAGCAGAGTGGAGGAAGCTTTCCTATCTGGTCCCTACCTGCTATTTGATGACATTCTTGGCTTTTGTGCTAGTGGAAGCTAATGGCCTGCTAAGTTAATAGATTCTGAAAGGTTTCTCTTAGTCACAAGATGTTGGTTGTAACAGAGAGGTGGCCAGGGAACGGCTGTTCTGGAGGGCTAGAACCAGCCCAGTATAAGGCAGCGAGCTTCTGGCCTCGCAGCATTCTAATCTTGCCATAGTATTGCCATTCTAATCAATCAGTTGGTCTCTAGAGACACAGCCCCCTCTCAGGAGTTTTTGCTCACAGTGCCATCCAGGCGCTGGTGGATTTTGAGGCATCAAGGCTGTCATGTGTATGCAGAACCATTAGCCAAAATGGCAGGGTCTAAACTAGCACCTTGGATGTCTTGATGTCTCTAATTTAAATCTAAATCCTTGGTATTAGGATTTCTGAATCTGGACCCAGTCCCACTTACCAGGCTTTCTTTAATATAAGCCTCCCTTGGGCTCTCAGTGATCACTGTGTCTGGCACTTTGGGAAAAGTGTGTCACCTTGACCTTTATTTCAAACTCACCTGTATAGTTGTGTTTAAGAAGTGGAACTGTGAGTCTTGGGGATGCGTGTACCTATTGCATAAAGTATAGTGTTACCCAGAGTGCCCCATTATGGAAAATGTCTTGTTTTGTAACACATCGGTGCTTACATATGGGCTAGGACCTGTATTTGTCTGGGGCTGTTTTGAAAGGCAGTGTCCACCATCAGTGGCTCTTTTCTTTATCATTTCCTTACTAAGACACCTGGATCAGATTACTATCTTCAGTAATTGTAAAAGATGGCACCATTTGTTGTCTCATATGGTGCCCATTGTTGACACCAATTCCAGTGGCAGCAAAGACAAATACAGTCCCCCTGCGGCTAATGAACCCACTTGGTCATACCACTCCGTAATGAACTCTCCTTGGAGTCACGTGTCTGCGGGAAGAACGGAATTTTCTATGCATTTTCAAACAAGAACATTGTTTTCACCTTCTGAGTCAAGCCCCAGAACTTGGGGTGTAGTCGTGAACTGATTAATACAGTGAATCCCAGTTCTCTCACCTGCAGACACCCACATCCGCTTCCCCCTAGACATCTCTGAGGTCTGCAAATTATGCTTTTCACACAGTTCTTATCGGAAGGAGTCTCATCACAATAGGACTTGGGGGGTGATCTTTTATTCTTGCAGTGATTTTCATTATCACTTGGGCAGTTTGGACAACATGGCCCCATCACAGTGGACACAGCTGAGCTTGGGGAGGCGGAGGGGGAAGGAGATATAATCCTTGCTTTGCAGGGTTCCTTGCTTCTCTCTACCTCTGCAACTGAGACCTTCCAGTATCACACCCCTCTCCTCAGGTGAAGGAAAGGGAGAAACTTGTTTGAGCTATGGAAAGGACTCAGTGCATGGATACCTGAGGACGCTCCCATGGTGTTTGTCATATCCCTAAGGTCAAATATACTGGGTCCAAGTTGTTAGCCATGCTGATGTCTCTAGCCTCAGTCTCTTGTCATAGACCCCCACTAGCTCCAGAGATAATAAGACAACCTTTTATGAAAAGGTTCTCTTTTTCCCCCTGGACCTTGATTCCCAGACAAATAAAAACTAATGTTTCTCTTGGTCCCTTTGTTGTCTCCCAGGATGGTGGTTGTTATGGTGATCTCTTCTGCAAAGCTCTGAAAACATATAATATGCTTTGTTTTGGAATTTACCGGCTGAGAGATGCCCACCTCAGTACCCCAAGCCAGTGTACCAAAAGGTGAGTGCATCCTTCCTCTTTGCCTTCTCGCCTGAATGCAGTGGCATCAAAGCCATCTCTCATCTCCTGAAGGCAAAGGTCTCTATGTGCATGCCTTCAAAGCCCTGCCTTCACTAAACCTGATACTGAGCTGAGAAGTTATGAGGAAAATTTCCTTTAATTATGAGTAGTGAATGGGAAGCTGCTGAGGGAAGAATTAGTGTTTTGTAACGTAGCTCTCTTACCCATCACAGGAGTCAGAGTCCCATGCTCCAGCCCCCTGCATTACTTCTTTTGTTCCTAATACAAAGATACTTCATGTTGATGATATTTTTACTTCATGTATTTTTGTAATTGACTCACTTTCTTTTATATATTTAATTTTAAGAAACTTTTATATTATGCTAGTTGTATTTTCTTCTGATATGCCTTAACATAAACCCATAGCAGGCAAAACATTAAGAGTACATTCTAGAATTACTTAAATTCATGAGTTTGGGTAGTGTGCTCTAAGAAACAGTGCATAGAGGGGTTTCTCATCTATAGACTGCAATCATCTGAGGGTGTACTGTGAATACTGTGATTATAGTAATTTCAGTTGTGTGTAAGGAAAAAAAACATACGTGTGCATTAAACTTATATAACAATGTTTATATATTTAATGCCTGAAAATTACAGTGCTTGGCCAGAGTTAAAAACTGTTGCTGACTAATGTGTTTCTGCGTGGCAGTAAGCATGAGATTCACCTGCAGAGGTTCCAAAGACCAAATTCCTGAGCCCCACCAGGAGGCTCAGGATTCAGTAGATCAGGATGAGCCTACTAAAACTGTTTCCTTTCGTTTCTAGTTTGCACGTCTGTTCTTTCCTTCCTTTATTCCTCCTTTTGAGTGCTAGGGTTTGAGCCAGGGCCTCTTGCGTGCAAGTCAAATGCTCTACCACTGAGCTACACCCCTAGACCAACAACCTGCACTTTTCTGAGGTTCCTGGGAGCCTCTGAGACCACACTTTGTGATCCATTGCTCTGGAGGCAATGTGGTGATCACTTTAGTTGTGGCTCCTGTCAGCTAGAGAAAGCTTAATGTAATGGGGTGGGGGTGGGGCAGCACTGAAGCTCTCATAGCCAGGGAGCTGCTGTTAAGAGGTGCTAGGCATGGCAAACAGAGACTCTGTGGATTGTGTCTGTGACTGTCAGGACAGTCGAGAATGGAAGTTACAGTGCAGTTGGGTGACTATTTGTCATAAATTTGACCCTTGTAAGTGAAAATGCATATGGCGGCTTTTTCATTACTAGCTCTAACCTGGCACCTTTTCCTGGGCTTCTGGCTGCTTTGTTGAGTTAAACATGAAATGTTCCTTTAATTTGGAAGAGAGTTTGATGCTACTGGACCAAGTACATCTTTCAGTTCCTCACATAGATTGTTGGTTCAGGGGGAGTTAGGTTGTGCGCCTACTCAACTCAGCCTGTGACCCCTTTGCTTTCTGCCTAGGTATGTCATCACCAACCCCCCCTACGAGTTTGAGCTGGTACCGACAGACCTGATCTTCTGCCTGATGCAGTTCGACCACAACGCTGGCCAATCCCGGGCCAGTCTGTCTCATTCCTCCCATTCCTCACAGTCCTCCAGTAAGAAGAGCTCCTCTGTCCACTCCATCCCGTCCACAGCAAATCGGCCGAACCGGCCCAAGTCCAGGGAGTCCCGCGACAAACAGAAGTACGTTCAGGAAGAGCGGCTTTGATTTGTGTATCCACCGGCACAGTGTGTGAAACTGTATCTGCTACTCATTGCCCAGCTGGTATTCCAACAGAGTAACTCTCCTGTTCCCTATAGTCCCCTCTTTTTTCTTTTCTTTTCTTTTTATTTTTTTTTACACATTTTGCATATGTATGATAGTGTGCATGTGGTTGTCATTTTTATTTCACCACCATAAAACCCTTGAGCACAACAGCAAATAAGCAGATGGACCAAAAGTTATTTATGATTCTAGGGGGAGCATTACCCAAAGGCACCCTCCAGACCTGAGTAGCTCACTGCAGGGATGAGTTCACAGGTTAGAGGGAGCATCTGCGACCCACGTCAGTTAGGCAAAGCGGGTTGGTTCTAATTTACCCAGATCATCAGAATGCTTTGGGTTTTGATTTTTTTTTTCAGGCGGGGGTTGGTGGTATTTATTTCTTTTCTCTCTATTTTTATACACACATTAAGTTAGCGTATTATCATTTGAAACAAGCAATGAAAATGCATTGATCGTTACTACTCTGGCCTAAAGTACCACAAAACATTTGAAAAAGCTTTCAAAGTGTGCGCAAAAGATGATTAAATATTGCTTATTGCGAGAGCATCAGAGATTTTTTTTTTTTATTTATTCACCAAAGCCTTTTTGTCTCAGAACTAACTTCTTTCAGGAGTTGAAGTGAATGTTTCTAACTTTAACGCAGATAGAAAAACACATTTCCACTTCTAGATGTATCAAATCCTAGTCATTTCATTTACCTGAGAAGAGGTTTGGTTGCATATTAAATTGTTATTCTGTCTCCTTATGCTGCCATAGGGGTAGCTAGGTTGGTTTTTTTTTTCTTTCACTCTTGGCATTTGGGATGAAAAGCCATATGTATCATAAATATCAGATGTAAGTCATTAAGAACTGCCTTCCTGGGACTTTTACATCCTTTAAAAGGTGAACCACTTACCTTATGTACAGAATAAATAACATTCAGAAAAGAGCAAGTATTTTTCCATGCATTCTCAAGGGACCTTTTTACTCCTCTTTGTTTGACTAACGAGGGCCCCAACTCCAGGTAGAATTCAGGCTGGGGCATTGGTGGAACAGGAGGGAGGCAGACAGTGGCAGATAACGCTTTGTTGCAGGAGCTGATGTACTAGAGAAACCAGGATGTAGAAGGATGAAGCCACAGTTGACTCAACGAGGACAAAAGCTGGCGACCACATTTAAGTTACTGGCACAGCTGAATGATGCTCTGTCCCAAAGCAGAAGGCTGGCAGAAAAAGCTCAGCGTAGCAACCTCTTTAACATACAGCCAATTCACATAGGTAGGCGAGTGATGGGAGGGAGACCTTCCCCCTGTCATTTCAAGAAGGGAAGAAGGCGGCAGCCACAGTAAGCCAAACGCATTTTAGTAGTTATTTTTTTTCTTTTGTTTGTTTGCTTCTTTCTTTTTTAACTGTTAATCAACAAGGGAGGGACAGTAGACAGATACCTTTTCCCCAATATGCAATTATCAGATGTTTTATGCATGCAAAATATGTTTTAGGGACATAGGAATCCTGAAGAATTGGCCAACTTTACCATAACCAAATTCTGGTATAGGTAGATTAGCTTTGGGCTCATATGAACCTACCTGAGACATTTGCTTAGAAATCCATTGGTAGAATAGAGGGTAGGAGAGAGGGGGGCGGGGAATCTGTCACAGCTTTAGCATCTCTTTTTTAAAAGGTGTTTTTATGGTGAATGTTTTGGGTTTAGATTTTGGATCCCCTATCCCCTCCAGCATGATGGTTTTGGAGATTTGCTTGCTGTGTGATTGACAAGCACTTTTACTGACAAAAAAAATGGTGAGGCTCTGTCCGAACCTCCACCTCCCTCCACACCAAAGACAGGGGCAGTGCAGTACTCCGGCCAGCTATGGGTGGGAGTCATTGTATACATGTAAATTAAAAAGTCCTGTGAGTGGAAGTATTTTTTCAAATTATTTTTGTCCTTATATATTTTGATTTATATATGACATATAGCTATCTCTTTATATATAACTATATATATAACTATATATATATAACTATATATACATATCCCCTAGTTTTGGATCATAAGAGATCTTCACGCATTCTTTGCAAAGGAGGTTATGAAGTTACGCCCTCAGAACATTTATAACTATAAGAATGTGCCAGTTAAAGTGCTCAACAGGAAATATGACAGTTTAAAAGCATTGTAAAACTCACATAGCTTACTTCTCTCTCTAAAGTGCAACAAGGATGACTAGAATGGGCCAAGGTATGACAATTAATGGTTCTGCATGACCTAGCCACTGCTGGGGGGTTTCTTCTATAACGTTGTCCTTGTGAAACTTTTGTGGAATTAAAAAAAAAAAGGAGTTACAAATTTTATTCTGTTATTGTTTATTTTTATTTAAGTTGTTCTGTTTGTGGTTCTATTTATTTTGTTTTGCTTCTCCTCCCTCCCCTCCCCCTCCCCTTCCTTTCTCCCCTCCTTCTTTTTCTTCCTCCACTTTCTCAATTGCTCAGCGCAATGAGGCTGTGCTACTGCTATGGCTAGATCCCTTAGAGTTTGTCTTGGTGTTCTTGGGGTTCGGGGGGTTCGGGTAACCTGGGGGGTAACTTCTCTCCATCCGGCTTGCCTTCAAATCTGCACGTGGCCTCCCTGCCCACCTTGATACCTTGCCCCAAGTCCAAAAGCATTTTCCCATTGAGAAACCCAGCTTCCTCCACTTCCCCCATCACCACTGCCCAAGCCCAGTCCCCACTGGTCTGTTCACATCTCTATGTTGATCTTGGCGAGACCCACCAAATCGAGCAATGGTGCCAGTTGATAAATGTCTCTGTAAAACATTCACAGCTATTCCATTTGGCAAATGCGCGTCTCTGTTAACAGCTGATCCTCCTTTCATCTGCAGTAGGAGGGTTATTAATGGCAAATGCATTGGTCTGTTTTCCTGTGTGATGATCAGTATGAACCAAAGTCAAAGCGATGGGGCTGTGTGAATCCACTTGAGAGCGCATTGTCCAGTTATGAAGGGGCTGATGACTCAGTCTGGACAGTACTCACCTGTCTCCTGCCACCTGCCTTTCAGATGTTTGTTAAATCCCAACCATAAGCAGGGCAGACAGAAGTAAGTCCAAAGTGTCTTTTTTACTGTGATTGGTTAGTGGCTCCAGTAGATGAGACTGTAACTGACTGGAATGGGAACAGACTGTGACCTGAGATGAACTTGGGGAGTTTTCCCTGGTCTTTGGGCACGCAATCCCCCACTGGGCAACTACAGATCATTGAGAATTGATCCGAGGTGACTACGGATATATTTGTCGGTGGCAAAGGGGTCATGATGATGGCATCTCTCTCACTAGCTGAAACTTCTATGTTATACTTTCCTTAATAGAGTGAAGACTCTCCTCCACTGTTTTCCACTTGACTCCAAACCTCCTCTTTCAGGAGAGCAGAAGCTCCCTAAGGAAGGAGGCATATGGGCTCTTCATATGTTCTTTCTCCTGCTTCCTCCTCACCCAAGCTAGCGGCGAACAGGAAATGGTAGAAAGTGAGAGAAAACCTGAAGAGAAAACAAAAACAAAAACATGCATTTAGTAAGAAGCACAGCTTGGAATGCACTAATCTTGCCATTTCTGAAAGAGAAGCAGTTTGTGAGCTGTTCGGTCTGACTCGCTCAGGCTTTGGAAAGGGCTGGTACTGAGTTGGTAAAGCAGGGGGGAACCTTTGCACCAGCTGTCTGGTAACTGTTGGATTGTTAACATCCCTAAAACTGGCTACTGGGGTCCTTCTCAAATCCAGTTCAAATGAACCCTTCCACTTTCCAGTTTCCACTAAATTTTGGAGATGTTTCAAATTCCAATATGAAATTAAGCCTTATGACTCAGGATGTTAAAGTAGGCATACACAATATGTATTTGAAATAATTTTCACATTTTAAGACTATTTTGTAATTTATCTGCATCCCCTTAGTTTATTCTTGGAAAAGCAGCAATTAATGCCTGAGGTGCTGACATAACTGATTTGCTGGTATCAGGCTCTTGGAGCCAGATTCTGCTTCCTAGCCAGGGGACAAGCCTACTGAGCTTAGTGACTAGAGAGACTGACTGTGCCTGTTGGCAGCATTATCGAGATCCTAGGTGACCAAAGGAACCTTTGACTGACTCTCTTCCAGCATGGTGAATGCCTTAAAGGTGTCTATATCCCAATAGAGATAATTATATCAATATTCAGGTTCCTATAGCAACAGGATCCTTGAAGACCAAGAAAGTACAGAAACTTCAGGGTGTGGAAGATAAGACAGGACACAAATCAATTTCTCTACCAGCTTCCATCAGCCAATCCCTGCTTTGTCGTAATATGATAAGGATGTAGCTATTGGCACCTGCCACTAAGCTGGTTAAGCTTCTCTCATAAAGGAGACTGGACGTGGAAGTGAGCAAGAGAAACTCCTCAGGGCTTGGCTGGGTGCAAGGATGCAGAGACAAATACTCATAGTGGTCCGTAACAGAGGAGTGAGATCAAAGGAAACGGCTCTGGATCTTGTTGAAACTATGTGTAGAAACGGCTATGTGCTGCTGAGGCAGAAGAGGAGGAGGCGGGATGCATAGTTTTGCCTGGGAGGTAGCAGGGTTTTGTGAGCACCGGAAGCATACCACACTGCCTATGAGAAATGTAACTCAGGATTTCAAGAAACCACATGGAGTTGCCCTTGTAGATTGGAGCTCCCTGTAGCGACTGCTGTCTCATTGTCCTCTCTATGCAAACGGGGTTGCTTCCATCCATGCCTTTGCTCTCAAGGCCTCAGTGTGTGGTGCTACGGAAAGCCAGCTATCCCAAGTGTCTTTGCTGTGTTATCCGTTCCCCCTTTCCACAATCTTCTCTGGGAAGTCGTTATGTGGAACATCTAAAGCCCCTAGCACTGACAACCCACAGAGCCAGCAAGAGTTCTGTGTTCACGGTGCGTTTGTTTCTCCCTCTGTGGAGCTTTGGTGGCTCAGCCCTTCTTTACCATAAGAAGGAGGAAGGAGGAAATCTAAACCCCTGTGCTAAACCCTGTCATTTCTTTGTACTAGCAATGGGAGACACAGGGGTTTTCCAAGGAGCAGGGCATCCATCAGGTGAAAACTGACTTCAGAAACAAAGACCCGCTGTGTCCCAGCCCTGAACTCTTGAGCATTACACAGTACTGGCCCCTTCCTCTCATTCGCCTTCCAGATGAAGACTACCCACAAGATTCCCCCATGCCATCTCTACTGCCACACTCTGCGTCCTTCAGGCCAGTTCCCCATTTATACACCCTAGGTCTCCGCCTCTGGCTTCTCCATTGAAGAATTTCATTCGTAAACACGGTGTTCAGAAGGTACCTCCCATCCCTGCATCATCCGCAGGGCTAACCTTAAAGCTAATGCCTAAACAGTCATCACGGCGACTCGGCTCAGCAAGTCACAGTAGCAAATGCATTTAACTCTCACGATCCAACCAGACGAAGGAGTTGATAGGATCTCCATATGACGGGGATGGAATCTGAAGAACACCAAGGTCTACGTGCTTTAGCCACCATAACCCAGTGCCTGAATCATTAATGATTTACTTGCTTACAGTGTAGCTGAATATGTAGGAAGTCATTGATTCCTGTTCCATGGGCATAGTCAAGAAGATTAGGAAGGTTGTATTTTTTTTTCAGCTCTGTTCTACAGAAGATGAATGACAGTAAGATACTTTACATGACCTTTCCAGAACAGATAGTAAGTAAGAGATACAGGTGCACTTGACTCTAGCCCACAAGCCTGTGCCGTCTCACTGGCCTCCTCCACGTGATGTGTCCATAGAGTCTATAGTGGCTTAGTTGGTCTATGTGCGGTACTCTCACTAGTGTAGCAGTCATTTTTGTCTCGTTATTTTTCTCAATTTTATTTTGTAGTACCAGCCTGTTTACCACATATAGGGATGTGCCATTCTCTCCCGAACTCTAACTGTCTTATGACAAAGGTTCCTGACAATTCACACGGTGTGCTCAGAGTGAGGGTCTCGGGTATATACCAACCACGGGAAGTTTATGAAAGAGCACAGGCTTGGTTTGGTTTGGGTTTGGTTTTGGTTGGTTTGTTTGGCCCGGAACCAAGAAGGCCCTCACGGATCACAGAACTTCTTATCTCAGGTATGAAAGAGACACGGCCACATAGAACACTGAGACAAGCCAGGCATGGGAGTGGAGTTCCATTAACCACTCCAGGACTTACTGGAATTCCTGTTTTGAGTCCTCTTCCTGGTGCCCAGTTTTGTAGAGACCCATTGGCACGGCTTTGTCTTTGAACAGCAAGAATCTGTGTACCAAACTGTCACCGTCTTAGCTGAAGCGCGTTCTGTGGAAGCCTATTGGCTGCTGGCCATTAAAATGCATCCCCTTGTCCCCAGACACTTTAGACAGTAGCCAGAATGCCCACAGCATTTCATTAGTTCAACTTCCTCAACATCTTACTTGACCACGCCTCCCACAGCGTAGGTATGTAGAGCTCAGGAGATGCTGGAGTTAAAGAGCATCTTCCCAGGACCAGTGAGAAGCTCACTTCTACCTTCCAGCCCTGCCCTTGCTTGAAGCTGCATCCTCAGACCACAGAGGCTATACTGTCTGGTTTTCTTTTCTCTTTCTCTTTCTTTCTTTCTTTCTTTCTTTTCTGGCAAGAAATTTAAAGAGAAGCTTAAATGAGGCCAATAGAGCTGTCTCTCTTACAGGCAGCTGGAGGAAATTGATATTCTCTCTCTGTGGTGAAAGGTCAAATTGCCCCCTTTGAATTGAACTGTAAATAGTAAAGTCTCAACAATTATTCTCCGAAGCAGTTGTAAAATTTTTATCAAATTGCAGCTGTTTTGTCTTTCACCGCGAAATACGTCCTCTTTTCCATCAGCCATTTGTTCTCTTCTTACCTGGCACGCACAGCCAAGCACCAAGTCCCTTCAGCAAAATTATTCGGCAGACCTGGGCAGCCAGAGCCAAGGGCAGCTTGGGCAAAGAGCAGAAACACCAGGCTCCTCTCAGAGTGCCATCTCTGTACATAAGCTCTTTGAGAAAGTCATAGTTGGAAATTGTTTCAGAGACCTGGCAATGCTTTTAAGGCATGATAACCATCACACTTTACTCTTCTCTGAAAGGTTAGTTTAATCGTAGATCACAAAAAATTGGTTTCCACAAATGCATAATGGTTCATCTATGTCACACTTGAACTTAATGGTTTTTTAAATGGAGCTGAAATTATTTTGATGTGTACACAGTCCCAGATTTCTATACAACCTTTTTTAACCAGCCCATCAGGAGTCTTGCCTCTAAAGCCTCATTAATAATTCAGATGTGCTGATGACTTTAAAAGATCTATGGAATTGAAGCTTAGGGAAAGGAAAAAAAAAAACCTCTGCTTGACAAAAAGATAAATGAATGTGGAAAGAAGCTGCAGGAGGCTGGCAAGCTGTAGATCATCCAAGAACAGATTGTAACTTTATCATTCTGTCAGGGGGAATAATTTAAAGCACTTAATCAGTTAGCTTCACTGTGAGGATGTAGCATTATGAATTCCTATCGTCCAATCTGTTCAAATCAAAGTGAACTTAATTATAATAGGTGAGCGAGCCAGATCAGGAGGGATCATGGGGAGAATGGGGCACACACGAGGCAGCAAGTGTCCTGAGGGCTAAACTGAGTGCCTGAGCCTTCCTTAGGCTGTCCCCTAACCCCAGAGGCAGCCACATCGAGGAGCCAGGAAACCGGAAATGGTGGTAATACAGAACGAGAGGGGAATCTCAGCATGATCGTGAGCTAATCACAGAAGCTTAATTTGTGAGCCATCGAGCACGCGTGCGCGCGCGTGCGCGCGCGCACACACACACACACACACACACACACACACACACACACACACACACACACGTGAAAGAGAGAGAGCCAGCGAGCCAGCTGGGCAATCATTTTAACGGGTAGGTCCACAACCAGACATACGGCAGATGTAAATTGTTCCATAAAGCAATAAAAACAGAAGCCAGAGAGGCAATTGTCTCCAGAGCAGTGAATGTTTGAAAGCTGTTTCCCTTCCTTTCTCCCTTCCCCAAGCCACTGTAATGAAGCCTCTGCAGTCCCCAAAACTGGATGTTCTACTGCCCAGTCACTTCCTATCTGTGCCCTCAGCCAATGTTTCAGAGAAGCTCAATTCTAGAAAGGGGCATAGATTAGAGTTGAACCTTGTGAAATAGCACAGCCCAGCTAACAGGCTGCTCCTCTGCAGAGACCCCAAAGGCCCTGACTCAGCCGTCGTCTCTCTCAGGCATTTCTGTAGTTAGGTTGGAAAGGAAAGTGGCAAGCCTCCTGCCGCTCTCTGCTCACGGCTTGCATCACAGTCGGCTGAGATCCTGCCACTTGGAACTCTTTCCAAAGCTTCATACCCACAGAGTTCTCTTTCTTTAAATAAAAGCCACTTTGGGACTCTCTTTTAGAACACTTTCCTGGTCTGATTTTCACTCTCATTGGCCAGCAAACCCTGTGGCACTCTTTTAAGACACCACCCTGTCCCCCAAACCACCAAAGGGGTGCAGACAGAATAGACGTGGTACAGTTGACATCTGCCTTTGAGTCTGCCTCTGGTAACAAACTCAGGAAAAGACTGGGAAGAGGTGAAACTGCAGAAGGACTCCGGACCGCTTGTTCTGCAGTCGGGTTGATGCCCATCTCCTCCAGCTTGGTCTCCGAGGGCCGCCGTTCTACTCCTAGTGTCTCCTGGGCCCCGCAGCAGCGCATTTGTCTCATTCTTCCCTTGCTACAGGAAAGGGAGGCATGGCTCAGGTTCCGGGGGCTTCCGTATACTGCACTGTCTAGCAATTACTCACTGTCGGCTTCTATTGATTACCTTTATGCATTTTCAATGAACTTCCCGAAAGCTCAGCCTAGGACTAATTAACCTTCTCATTTCTCCTTCTTGTTCTCTATCCATTTTACCCTTTAGCAGAAAAGAAATGGTTTACAGATGAGCCGGATAATGCCTATCCCAGAAACATTCAAGTCAAGCCCATGAGCACCCACATGGTTAACCAGATCAACCAATATAAGTCCACAAGCAGCCTGATCCCTCCAATCAGAGAAGTTGAAGATGAGTGTTGACTCCCAGGAGACCAGAACTCTTTTTTTAAAGCCTGACAAACTTCATAAATGGTGACGTGACTTTTTTTTTCCTCTTACCTGCTGAATCACTGGTGGAAACACTAGAATAAGCAAGAATTGCAAGAAAAATAAAGTTAGACAGATCTTTCTCTTTGCCTTGAATATTGCTTCCACGTATTTTGGAAAAGAAAATGATTTCATTTATAAATGAACATACTGAAATAGTCATGTATAGCTTCTAGCGTTTTAAATTATTTTTATTTATTAGAAAGAAAATATATTTTTCTTTTTTTTTTCTTTTTCTCCATTGCTGGATATCTTCCCATACGTCATAGCAATGCAAAATCAAAATGCGTAAGTGGCCAGACTCCCTATGGCACGTTTCTCTTCATTTTCTCTTTTTCTTTGAGGAGAATGATGGTACCAACCCAATTTGTAACTAAAGGAAACGGATTACTAAAAATGAGATTTAAGATGGTCAACAATGTACACACATATTTTAGTAAATCTAAAAAAAAAATTCAAAAGAGTGGAGGTGAATATTTACCTCTCCCCTCATGGGTGTGTGTTTTGATCTGTAATGACACCAGCTCTTAACAAATCTTAACTTCTTTATCTTCACAGTTGAAAGTCATATCTTTGGAGTTTCAGTTCTCATCCAGTGTTTCTTATCCTTTGTTTATATATTTAGAGGGAAGTGCTATTTGTAACTTTTCTGCAGTTGCCCGATCAGGTTTGAGCAGCCAGCTCAGGCTATGGGGAAGGCTTACAGGCACAGCTAGGATGTGAAAGTTGTTAGCCAGAGGCACTCAAGAACAGGCCTGTTTGTTGCTCTCCTGGTAGGGCCTCTTCCGTGCTGGTTTGCTCCTCGTTTCACACTTCTAAGTCACCCAAGCAAGTTCTGCACACTGCACTGCGTGCACCGCGGGAGGAGCGTCTGTTGAGTTCCTTTCCCCAGTCAGAGCTTTTAGCCTGGAAGTCTGTGAACATCAACTAATAGTCTGATCTAACAATGGGATCTAAGAAGTACTCCTGCTTATCAGGAAGTGTTTGTTTAGAAGTCAGACAAGGCCCACTGTCAAGGAGATGACTTTTTGCTCAGATTTCCACTTGCTGGTTTTCCTTGGCTGAATTGCTGGGATAAAACATTCAAACTCGCTAAACTACAAAAACAATAACAACCAAAAGGAAATTAAGTAATGTTCTTAGCATAGACTGTTAGAAAAAGGCCTTTGAAAATTACCAGCAGTGAAATAAAATGTATCAGCCACTTCAACCTGTGGTCAAAAGATTTTCCTAGCCATCAGATGCCGCCGTGATGTCTCAGCTCTGCGGTTGCATGCACGCCCAGTGTATAGTCACCTCAGCAAGTGGCTGCGTTCCAGTGAGTCAGGAAGTCTGTACGCTTCACAGTGATCAACCTTTGACATGATCATCAGGGTCTCTGGAGAAGCTTGGGTGTGACTGTGATTTTTATTTCCTTAAAACAAAACAAAACAAAACAAAAAAATGTAAAATGTGGACACTTTTCCAAACTAACCAAAATAGCTCCTAAAGCCCCGTGACGTCTCTTCCACTAACCTTTTAGGCCACGGCTCTGTGGTACCTAGTCCTGCTGGTACAAATCAGGCCACAGCAAAGCAGTGTGAACGCCATGAGAGCACGTGTCCACTAAGGACTCCGATTACCAGCGTAGGCAAATATGAGCTTCCACCTCTCTCCACTCCCTGCAGAGCCAATGTAGTTGTGCTTCCACCTTGTAGGCGTTGCCCTGCAGTGACGTGTCGGACTGTGGTTACTCTGTTGTCACATTTTGTAGAATTAGTTCTATAAAAGTGTTGTGAATATAATGTGTGTCCGATTGGATTGTTAACACAAACATATTTATAATCAATCACTAGTCTACTCAGGCTAAAATGACGTCAGCAGTCTATAGTCAGGCTTCTAAACATTGCTTGGTTTCCAACAGAACTGTGCTGGTGGGAAGAAGCCGCTGCTAGGAGACTGGCAGCGCTCCTGAAAGCTAGGACCTCTTTCAACATCACGGTTTTGCATTGCGGTTACCTAAGTACATTCATGTCGACCCACGCTCTTCTTTCCTTCCTGAACCACAGTAGGCTCTTCTCCACACTCATTCTCACTAAGCACCTCTGAATTTGTCTTAGTTATTTGATCTCCTGTGGCAACCAATGCTGTTTACCTAAATGACCTTCCATTAGAAGAATAGTGGTCTCAGCCCTCCGGTCCACGCAAGGGAGGGAAACGAAAGGATAAACTCCATTTCCCACTCTAGTGAGAGAATTAAACCTACCCCTGTTTCTCAACCACCGTGGTGACAGCGACAGTTCCCTACAGTGAGGGGCTCCCTCAGCTCACCAAGCAGCTTCCCAAACCCAAGGTGGTAGAAATCCATATTCTTCTAGGATAGAGAAGCACACAAGGGACAAATCAAGTAGGATTCTAAGGTGGTATGGAACACGACCACGTGGTGGCCCCATTTAGTAAAAACTCACAGCAAATCAGTTGAAACATAAATAATATTTGTTTAAAGAAAAATAACCAGAGGGCTCAAGGCAACACCAAAAGTTCCCACTTTGTTTTTATTTGTTGAGTTTTGAGTCCTTTGTAGGACAAAAACAAACAAACCCATCTTTCCAACCACATTCACCTCAGGCCAGTGGTGGTCCTCTTTGGAATATTCCACATTAGAAGACTCTGATCTCCAGTCCCTGGTTGCGGGTCCAGAAAAGCTACCCTGGCAAACTGATGATGCTCGGGTGCTTTGGGAATCAGACTACTTGTGAAACGAAATCTACCTGTGTGTGTGTACGTCACTCCTGTCACCATCTTTATCCCAGAGGCTCTGCGCTTTTGTCCAAGCAACTGTACCTTGAAATCTCCTCCCCTGCTATAACCAATTGAAGACATTCACTTAAGGTGTTTTGTGATGAAAAACCAATTGTGACTAAGTCCCCTGGAAGAACAGCCTTCCTTCTACAAGTTATACTTTGTTTTTGTTTTTGTTTTCTTTTGTTTTTTGGGGTTTCTTTTTGGTTGGAAGACTTTAATCAAGGAATTAGATGGTTTGGGTTGAGTTGGAAGTAAAATAAAATGAGAAAATGTATGAAATCAGGACTATTTTGGAAGGAAAGCAAAAAGTGCCGAACTGTGCCTGATTTGAAGGTTCAAAAGCACTCATACACAATTAGATATTAACTAGGAAAATATTCTTTAAGTCCCCCAAGTCTTAATGACTTATACGTGAGGCTGGTTTGTTGAGATGGCTAAGGTCCCTTTCAGACTCAGGCTGTGGCGGTCTTGCCTCAGCCAAGCCAATCTTTTTCAGAGCTGTAATTATGGCTCTTCTGGCCATGTCACCTATGTGCCGTTTCTTTAATTCTTTTAAAATTTTTATTTATTTATTCACTTTACATCTGGATCGTACCCCCTCCCTCCTCCCCTCCCAGTCCTCCCCCCTTTCCCCTCCCTACTCCTCATAAAAGATGAGCACCCCCCAACCCCTCAAGTTGCATCAGGACTGAGTGCATTCTCTTCCCCGACCCCCAACCATGGCCTGGTGAGGCAGCCCCGCCAGGGGGAAGTGATCAAAAAGCAAGCAACAGCGTCCCTGTCGGAGACAGCCCCTGCTACCCTCACTAGGGGACCCACATCTAAGATGAACAGAGCATCCGCTCTGGACACGCAACAGTCCGGTTCGTTCCTATGCTTTTCAGCTTGGAAGCCCTTACAGTGGAGAGTCAGATTCACCTCTGTCATCGATGAGCTGGCTTTGTTGGTTCTGGTTTCTCTTTACAGCTTCACTCGCCACCTTCCCTGCCTCTTGGTGCAGCAAAGCTTTGAATAGCCTCTTCTTCATCTCCAACCCACACCCCCAATAGCATATAAAGAGAGTCTAGACACGCTACCCTCCTGCTGTTACTCGCATTAATGCCCTTCCCCCACATACGCTCACCCTGACTTCTCATTTCATTTCCAGCTTGTTTGGTTTTCATTTCATTAATATAATATCTTTTGCTGCTCACATTTGTAAGTGTAATTTTCATCTTTCCTCATCAAGGAGAACCTTACTGAAGGAAGTATGGAAAGAGGCAGTAAAGAACAAAGCAAAACGGTATCAGATAAATGACTTGGAGTCATCTTGACTACCAAGAGATCACAGGAATTCACTGGACACTGAGTTCTAGGCCAAGACATACCCGTTTTTATTTTTATTTTTTTATTTTATGCCTATTTTCTGCTTTTGGGATGGTGGTAAAGTCATAGATATAGTGCTCATTATTACTTAAGACTTTATTATTCTTAATAACTTAGAGCAACTGAAAAATTGCTTTCAACTTTGCTGCTAGACTTCCTTTCTACTTCTGCTGTTTACCCCCATGTTCTTAATGAGTATTTTTCTGTTCTAATTATGATTTTTCACTTAAGTACCAAGATTATTTGATGAAGTGAGGTGTCCTTTTGGATTTACTTAGGATGTTTAAGCCAAGTTGTTGCCCATGCATGACCAGTTATTAATAATTCCAACATCACCACTAAAGTAAGACAATACAGAGGACACTTTAATGTTCATTTTTCAATATCTATGGTAAGAGTGATTTTGGACTATTAAGAAAGGGACCCATGTAGCCAAAGGCCCTTAGCCCTACCACAGTGAGCATCTCCTTGCTATTCCAGCCTCACATGGCTTGATGGAGAAATGATTCTTCTTGTTTTGGCTCTGTTCTAGACCATCCTCTTTAACTGTCCTCTTGAGCCTGAAAATGGATAACTCAGGGTGTACATCACAAAGTTGGAAAATCAAAAAGAGATAGATGCCATACCTTAAGAGGTCCTGGTGAGCAGTAGTTCCTGGGAATGGACAGGAAAGGTTCCCTTGAACCACGAGTAGGAAAAATGATAGGAGCCCAGTGTTGGCAGAGGCTGTGGAGATTTCCCAATAGTAAATGCTTGGTTTGACTGGAGGCAGAAGGATCACGAGGATTTTCCAGTGAAAAAGGCCTTCAGGAGTATAATGCACTGAGCACCAAGATACTTTTGATATAGAGACCAACTTAACTTTGCTAGCACATTGTGTCTATACAGTGAGAAAAACCACAGCAAGAATTCATGGAAGGAGCTAGAAAGTAGGTGAAGAATCACATTGAAAGTAGAGCATTGATTTACAAAGCCACAGAGAGTCATCGAAAGGTCTGAACAAAGAGTGACGAAGAGTGGTGACCCTATGCATCAGGAGTTGAAGCCTTTGAAGTGTTCGGTCCTTTCTGGAAGGTGTCACAGAAACGTAAGCTCTCTAACTGAACATTCTCTCATCAGCGTGAAGTCCTGTGGGTTGCACTCAACAACAACTCACCATGCAGAACGCCCATGCTCCTCATACGCTTTCTCCCTGCCATGCACACAGCACCCCTGCAGTACTCAATTACTAAAATAGTCATGGATCTGCAGCATAGGTTAAAGGGAAGGAATAGATTTTCAGATTTTTTTTTAAAAAAGAAACCTACTGGCTATACTATTTAACAGACATTAATGTAATGAGAACACCAGGTAGACTACCAACAAATCATAGAATAATCAGGAATTCAGGGCTTCCAACTATAAGTTAGCATTACAAAGGCATCTTGTCAGGTAATTCTTAGTAGACAGTAGACAGCACCAGTTCATGTTGGTCAGAGGAATGGATCCAGTTGGAGGAACGAGTATTGGACAGTCTTGCTTGCACTGTGCTTAAACCACAACTTAGAGGGGAGTCCTAGAGAGCCAGTAGAGAAAGGGTAAGCATGCATAAAACACTGTCTTCCAAGGGTTAAAGGAACAACCAGTGTAACGGTTTGAAGTGGTCAATCAAGCTTTGTGGCATAGATGGGGTTTCAGATGAGGTGTGTTGAGGGGCAGTGTCCCAGCTCATTTTGGAATGTGGTTGTATCGATGGTTTCATTAGTTTATCAAGTAGTCCCTGCGCACCTGTTGCTGGACAGCTTGTGTCCCTTCCTGGAACAGAAGACATGTTAGGTAAAACAGGCATTCAATAAAGACTTTCTACTGGATGGAGCGGGTGCATAGCAAATTAGTATCATGTGCTGTAACAGCTGTGGGCCTAGGGAAGTGCACACACCAGGTGATTATAGAGGGAGAAGCGTGGATGAGTTCAATAAAGGAGAAAGTAGAGGCTTAGATGATGGGCCGGTAGTACCGTCTGAGGGATACGGCCAAGT
Organism: Acomys minous; assembly: GCF_964271855.1. NCBI lineage: Eukaryota > Metazoa > Chordata > Mammalia > Rodentia > Muridae > Acomys > Acomys minous. The sequence continues at coordinate 4,257,962 of NC_140490.1, forward strand.
GTGCAGGGGCTCAATGGAGCAAATCAAGCTGGTGCAACTGGAACAGAAGATCCATCCGTTTAGTCCTGGGAGAATGGGAAACAGAAAGAGGGATTTAAAACCAGAGAGAACACGGCATCCATGATGAGGGCTGAGACAAAGGCTATCTGAAATGGTGAGGCAAGTTCAGGTCACCCCAGTTTCCTCATCTCTCATGCACAACCCAGCCAGGCCCTTCTAGTTGCCAGAATCTTCATGCACAAAACACAAAATCACCTTCTTCTGATGGCTTTTCTGGACCAGGGTAAACGGGAGAGCTTTTTGGCCAGGTGAAACCAGAGCTTCTTTCTAGGCAGAATGTTAAATTGAAAAGAATTCCCTCCCACCCCCACCCCCACCCCCGGTCTGTTTATCCCCCGAGGAACTTCTGTGTTTCTTCTTGTCCTCCAAAGCTGACCCCCCAAACTCTCCAGGGTCTGTCTTAGGAAACAGCACCAGTCCTGCTGTTTAGAGTCGTAGATGAAAATGTACACACACATCACATGTGCCTGCCAAAGCAGCCCAGAGCTTCCTGCCCTAGGGATCCAGGCTCAGTTTGAGGATGTGGTCATCAGGGAAGGGAGCCCCTACAGTGAGACAAATCAAGCCCCAGGCCTATGCTAAACCAGAGCCTTTCCCCCACCCCAGCACCTTGGTTTTTCTTTTCCTTCCGCTGTGGACACATTTGACCAGAACTGCAAGATTTCAAACATAAACCCAGATCAGCCTGGAACTCCTAATTGGAAATGCCCCATTCCCAGGTGGTACAATCACATCCTGCCTAACGTAATCTGGCCCACAGCCCACCACGCAGATGCTGAAAAGGGATTTTTCCCCACTTAACACCAAAACCTTCACTTGGGATTTCTTCAGGGGACAAAGGAAAAAAAATACACAACAACAATTCAGAGGTACACATATGCAGAGGTCAGCCTACGACATGTTCATTAAGGGAAAAGAGCGTGGTTTATTTATCCGTCTTTCACTCTTTGATTGCTGGCATGGTGACTGTGGCTGTGATGAATTATGTGCCCAGGAAGGAACTGAGGAAGAGAATACACGCTGGTGCTCTGAAATGACCTCCCCAACTCTGTCATCTGTAACAACCAGTGATAACTCTCTCGTCTTGTAAAAAGGGTTTGTACATAACTTGTACATGGTTTCATTTTGTATTTTTCGCAGATTAAAAATTTATGTATTTGTGTTCTAAAACAAGGCGTGTGTGTGTCTTTGTAACTGCCACAGAGGGTGTGGGGAGGGCTAGCCAAGTTCCCATTTAACTCCCACTCTCCCATGAAGGTAAAATTGTGGACCAGCAGCAGCCATGAATTTGCCTCCCCAGTTGCAAGTGCGAGCTGGGGTGCAACCCAACGATGCCATGAGCAGTGCTGGGAGGAACGGCTGCTGGTGTCATCGAAAAGCTTAGGGTCGTGTGGGGCCACACTGGGCTGGAGGGTCATATACTGCTACAGATGGCTTCAGAATGTAGGGCTCTAAAGACCTGAGAAGGAAGCAGGGCCTGGCTTCTGCTGCCTGTTCCCAAGCCAGCTGCCCTTCCTTGCCATCTGTACAGCCAAGCAAAGCTTCCTGCCTTTAACCTACCAAAACCCAGGGCTTGCAGCTGCCTACCGAGTGGGCCTCTTTGTTCCCCAGGGCCACAGACTAAGCTTCATTTCCAAGCAATAAGGTCTAATAATGGTGTTGCAATTTGGGCCCATGCTTTAGGTCTCCAGAATCTTGTGAATTTGAAGTCTTTCTAGGACAAGGGCCTCCTGAGTCTAAGACTGACCTTGCTTCTGGGAAAAGAAGCAGCTGGGGAGAAGGTTCCATGTATCTACTGTATAAAGCCTGTTGATGATTAATATCATTGGAGATTGTAACTGGCTTCATTACACAAACATTGATGCTTACACTGCTTTATTGGGACCTGGTGACACCACAATATGTAATAGCATGATTCTGCATCTCTCATCTGGGGAAGGATAGAAGCAACAAATGATCAGATCATGTAATAAAAACTGATCTGTGGGAGACAGTACAGCATGCCATTGCGGAGACACAAAAGGTTTGCTACACTATTTGCAGAACAATCTAATTGACTGATACTCAGAAAACTAAACCTCTGGGTACCTATGCCTGTTAGTCTTTGTAAACTTGACACAGATTAGAGTCATCTGGGAAGAGAGGGAAACCTCAATTGAGAGTTGCCTACAACAGCTTGGCCTGTGGGCATTTCTGTAGAACATTTTCTTGATTAATGATTGATGTGGGAGGGATCGACTCACTGTGGGCAGTGCCATGCTTGGGTGGGTGGGCCTGGATTGTGTTAGAGAGCGAGCTGAGCAAGCGATGGGGACCAAGGCAGGAAGCAGCATTCCTCAGTGGTCCATGGTCCATGTCCCTCCCTTGGCTTTCTGCAATGATGGATCAACCTGTAAGTTCCAAAAGGAGAGAAAGAGGGAGGAGAGAGAGAGAGAGAGAGAGAGAGAGAGAGAGAGAGAGAGAGAGAGAGAGAGAGAGAGAGAGAGAGAGAGAGAGAGAGAGGCGGGGGGGGGGGGGAGGAACTCTCTCCCCCCCCCCCCCCGCCCCATTCCTCTCCAGATTTGCTTTTTGTTCAATGTTTTATCAAAACAACTGAACAGGAAACTGAGGCAGGACCTAAAATTAAAGCAGCCCCAAACTGACCTCATTCCCAGGAGTGAGAAACTGCAGACTTACCTATTAGAACATGCCAATTCCTCACAGCTCTTTGAGCTCCAGAGTCTCAACTTGTCTTCTCAATATTTGCTAACAAATCTGAATGTTGTTGGGGAACTGTAATTGCAGAGCATATGGTCTCCATTAGTTAGGCAAACTCCACTGCCAAGTTCAGCTCCAAGGAAGGAGTGCACATAAAGGATGAAATATTAGAGAGAAATCTATGGTGACAGAGATGAGACAGTGAGTTACAAAACAGTAGGCTTGGCCAACAGGGCACAGTGACGGTGGAACGTGTTCTTCCATTTGGTAAGAAAACAAAATATATGTGAATCTGTACTGAGGTCTCTGAAGCAAAAATCAAAGGAGACCCTTCACCAAGATCAATATTAACTGCGTCTCAATGTCAGATGAGATAGATTCTGCCTGGGAGGAAATCATAGGGCAAACAGAACAGACGGCTTGCTAAAGGAATAAAGCAAGAGTAAGATCAAAATGTAAACACTTGGGCGTAGTGCTGTTTGGAATGTTTCAGGGGCTGGGCCTTGCAGAAGAGAACAGAGATCTTATGCTTTCAGATCTGTCACATTCTTAAAATGAGGCTAAAAGTCAGAAACAGAAGGGACACAAGATCCAGAAAAGGTGTACAGGAAAGGCAAGCACTCTTGCTGCAAAATGAACTTAAATAAAAGAAGTACTTTAGCATTACTGTCTAGATTAATACACACAGATTTAATTTACCATTTCACTCAACATATTGAGTGTGGTAGCTCATCTTGGTTGTCAACTTGACACACCTGGGAAAGGGGACTCTCAAGAGGAACTGTCTCCATCAGATTGGCCAGTAGGGATGTTTTGAGGGCATGTTCTTAATTGCTAAGTAAAGTAGAGAGTCCCAACCCACTGCGGGCAGTGACCCCACAGTGCTGGTCTTCCTGGGTGGTACAAGAAAACAGGCCGAGAGGCAGCCAGGGAGAGGCAGCCAGTAACCAGTGTTTCTCAACGAGATCGCTTCAGTTGTCCCCTCAAAGACACTGTTGGGGGGTAAGGTAGAGGATTTGGGAGCCTTAGGCTGGACAAGCCATTGAGTACTAAGATCTTAATGAGCTGTTGTGGGAACTTGGATCATAGTTCAGAGTACAATGGAGAGAAAATGGTGGAGGTCTGGCTTATGATCCTGGCCTATCAGGGTTGTTTGTATGATTATATTTCTATTAACAATGTGTGGAAGTGAAACATTTGCTTTACTGGGACGAGCTGTGCTTGTTATCTGGGGTTAAGAAAATGAGCTGAGATTAATAGGAGACCAGCATCATTGAGGTGAAATTTTCTGGGAAGTGTTCGGTTGGAGGCAGCACACAGAAGCTGCAGTGTAGAGAGGGCCAAGGCTGCATCTCCAGCTGGAAGCTGAACTTGGTGAAGTGTAAGAGTCTCCCATACAGTAACTGGTTTTGAAAGCATGAGGGACTGTAGAGAGCAGCTGAGGCTTGACACAATGAGAGGTCAGGGAGGCCATTCATGAAAGAGCAGCCTCAGCTTCAGTGTAGACCCCAGGACTTTGAAGATGCCAAGACCATATGCATGACCACCAAGGACAGCGGCAGTCTGAGCCTACAGTACAAGCTGTGTGTGTCCTCTACATGGCTTTTGGTCATGGTGTTTGTCAGAGCAACAGAAGGCAAACTAGAACACAACCATTAAAAACAGTAAAGTAGGCAAGTTAAATTATAATAATAAAACATGTCTAGCATTAATATGCTATGTACACGTAACCTATGATATTCTAGTTATATTGTTTTATATATCATATGCACACACACACACACACACACACACACACACATACACACACCTTCTAGGGCATTCAGATTATTTCCTACTCTTTCCTACCTTTTGAAGTCATTCTCCTCTTTGATGGGACAGGACCACTACCCTCCCCCCCAAAGATGAATGTGTTAGCAAGTGGTTAGAATAAAGAATGAGGTCAAAGCTAAAAGCCCCGAGGAATGTGACCTGTAGACCATGGTTGTTTCCCTGTTCATCAAAACATAATACAACTTACTTACTAGAGTGGCCGCCGGGGGGTGGAGAGGGGATAAGTTATGAAGAGCTGGTGGTGCTGAGGTACCTACAGTGAAATCCCTTCATTCTGAAAGTTCAGAAAGGACACAAAGCCAACAAAAACAAACATCAAATAAGAGGTTATTAATATTAAGAAGAGACTGTAAGATAGAAGGAGCAGGAAACGATGCAAAGTATGAGCTGGAGCATATTGTATAGATAAGTGGCAGGTGCAGAAGGGGACCTCAGTGCTGGGACACATGCATAGCGATGTGGGAGGTCCTGCATTCCAGGAGAGACCTGTGCTGAAACACAGGACCGGAAGCTAAGCTGGACAAAGGAATCATCAATGAAAATAAGTTAGGGTAGTTGGGAGTAAGGAACTATGCAAATTCATTTTGGCTAACCAGAAAAAAAAAAAAGCCATGTGTTAGCTGATATTAGCATAGTTAGTGATGGGGCTAAGCATTGAAACAGAAGGACAGCATAAACTATTTAAGCCAATAAATCTGAAAATTTAAAATGTAGTTAAAATTTTAACAAAAGCTACTTAAAGCTTATTTAAGAAAGAAGAAAAATTGATCTAGGCATAATATAGTCAATAAAATTGGTAGACTCTTGTGATCCAATTTAGCTTTAGAGGATGTATGTGTGTTTTACATTTTAGGAATAAATATGACAATAAAAAAAGAGAGGGGCCTTCCAAAATGAGAGAGGAAAATTGAATGCTAGTATTTGATTTCCAATACTGGGGAAGTCAGTTTTTTTCTATTATTACTTTCCTTGTTTGTGCTTTTTATATACTATCCTTAAAAAGTATCTACCTAACGTAAAGCCATGAGAACATATCCCCTCTTTTTTTCCTAAGAGTTTCACAATTGCAACTTCTTCATTTGGGCCTTTAATCGATTTGAGTTAATTTACATTGTGGCAGATTGAATGAGTCTGTGTCTCTGGTTGGTAGCCTTGTTTGGGCAGGCTTAGGAGGTGTGGCCTTGCTGGAGGAAGTGTGCACTGGGGAGGATATGACATCACATGCTTCGTGTACTCTTCTCCTTCAGTTCCTGCTTACTGCTGGAAGTTGAGATATGGTTTCTCAGCTTCCTGGCCCTGTCACCGTGCCTGCTGCCGTGCATCTCAGTCATGACGGGCTCAAGCCTCTGGACAGTAGGCTAACATAAACTCCTTCCCCTATAAGTTGCTTTTGATCATGGTGTTTCTTCACAGCAATAGGAAATTAATTAATATATTACACTTTTTCTGCATTTTATGTCTCTTATTTTTCTTCTGTATCTTCCTTACTACTTTTCTTAGTATTAAATTGAACATTTTTATTCTAACATTTTAATTACTTAGTAGTTTTCATTTCTTTAAAGCAATTTTATTAATCCCTTAATTTTATACGATACATTTTAACTCTTTCATGACCTCCCCACCCTGACTCCATCCACCCAGCTTTTTGTCCTGACTCCGTTAGTTCACTCATAAAGACTAATTTGTGTTGCCCAAATATTCTTGGATATGCGGTCTTCCACAGGAGTGTGGTTGACTAACTAGGGTCCGCACTCTTAGAGAAAACCCTCCCTTCATCTGCTAATAACTGACATTTGACAGTAGCTCAGTGGATAGGGGTGGGATTTCTGTAAACTCCTCTCTCCACGCTGGGGGTTTGGTATCGCTGGGTCTTTCATAGGTACACGTGCTGTGACAAACACTGTGAGTTCATCGTAAAGCTGCCCTGCTGTGTCCAGAAAACACATTGCCATGTAGTCAGCTATGGCCTTTTGCTCTTGTACTCGCTCTGTTTCCTCGTCCACTATAGTCTCTGAGCCTTGCGAGGAGGGGGTGCAGTATATTTGTTACAGTTCGAGCTGGGAATTCTGCAACCTTTTTTTTTTTCCTGCACATTGGCCAGTTGTGTTTCTGCATTAATCATCTTCTACTGTAAATAGAAATTTCTCTGATGAGAACTGAAAGAAGCATGAAGCCACGGTTGTAACTGTGAGTCATTGGGAATCCGTTTAATGCCGCGACTATCTGGCAAAATAGCAACAGTAGGTTTTCCCCTCCCCCAGCCATGGTAGATTTTTAGTTAAAAAACACTGTCAGGTATGGGTATAAATAGTATCTATTTATCTATCTATCTATCTACCATCTATCTACCCTTTCTTTCTTTCTTTCTTTCTTTCTTTCTTTTTTTCTCTCTTTCTTCCTGAGACAAGGTTTCTCTATGTAGTCCTGGCTGTGCTGGAACTCACTCTGTAGACCAGGCTGGACTCAAACTCACAGAGATCCACCTGCCTCTGCCTCCCGAGTACTGGTATTAAGGGTGTGTGCCACCACGGCCCATAGAACAGTGTTTAAATCTATCAGAAAGTAGTTGCTTACTCCCATGACATTTCTGCCACTATTAACCTAGTGGGGTTGTCTTGCCGGGCCTGTCATTAGTGTGGCTCTCATAGTCACAGCTGGGTAAGATTGATGATCACATTTTCTCCTCTGGTAGCATCTAGCCACCACTTCTCTCAAACTATTGAAATGATGTTAAAAAATAGACTAAGAGAGTATTTACATTTGTGTATGCATGCACACATGTGTAAGTGCCCATGGAGGCCAGAAGAGGGCACTAGATCTCCTGGACCTGGAGTCATACCCAGTTGTGAGCACCCACTGTAGGTGCTGGGAATTGTTCATCTCTCTTCTTTTTCTGTCCTTTGCACATATAGTATTTATCAATGTATTTTCGAGTCTGATGTTTCTTCTGTCAATTAAAATCTACCCTTGAGTCCTCCAAGCAAATTTTCTATTATTTTATTGTACTTTTTCATAGCAGAATTTTCACCTAGTTATTACTCTAAAAATATTTATGTTCTCTTTATATTATGGTACTGCCCTATGGTGCTCCTTTATTTCTTTAATCATTGTTTTCTTTAGCTCTTTGAGCTTATTTATAGTAGCTGCATTGACACTTCTAACTGTTAGATTCACATCTTAGTCTTCTTTTATGTACATATGGAGCCCCTGTAACTTCTCCTATATGAAGCTCACACTTTCCTCTTACTCTACTGGTCTCATACTTCCTATTCAAAACTCGATGTTTTGAAGATGAATTTGATCAACTCTGGATATGATTTTCTCTCAAGCATACTTTCTTGTAAGTAATACTTTATATAGTTGTCTATCTTAGAAAAAAGCTGAGAGAATAAAGAAAATGTGTATACTTAATGAGTTTTAAAAATTAACCTTCCTTATTTCAATGCCTTATGTCATATTTTGTTAATGTTGTTGGATTGGTTTATTTCTTCCCTGGACAATTTTAGTAAAAATTTTCTCTCCTTGTACTGTGAACCCTTAAAATCTGCTCCTTACAGTGTCTAGCCTATATTATTCTATAGTTGTCTTGAGATGTAATGCTTTCACTAGGGCCTTCTGGTGCTCCTTCTCCACATCACTATTGAATCTTCTGCCTCTCTGTCTATCACGCCAAACTGTTAGGCTCCAGCAATCACAGGCTGATTGCTCTCCTGCTTTTTTTTTTTTCAATGTTCTAGGGCATCAGTTGTTCCCATAGTCTTATCCTACTAGGTAAGAGAGTTTTAGTACTTTAGGCAAGCCACTGGGTTATCCAGGAGGGCTTTGAGATGTCCTTTTCTTTATTATTGTTACATTAGCCTATAGTTTGCTTGGTAATCTATCAACCTAAGAGCTTTTAGAACTCTTAGACTTGAAATTCCCTACATTCTGTTCTAAGTGGAGTTGATTCCATGAGGTAGGCTCAGGAACAATCTGTTCCTGTATCTTTGATTCTCTTCTGAGCAAACTTGTTAGGCCCTTGTTAGGCAGGTAGCACCTAAGTGGGATCTTTAGCCTCTGAACTTTTCTTGCCTCCTTAAATGCAGCAGAAACTGACCCTTATATTCAGGCTTGGGCAATGGATACTTCAGTATTCTTCACTTGTATCTGACCTATACCCTACAAAAGGACCAGTTAAGGATTGGTTTCTCACCCAACCATCATTTGGAATTTCCCATCATCCTTGAAACTCTGGGTGTTTCCCTTTACTAACTGAATGTAGGTCCAGTCCTGTTTCATCACCCAAACCACATGAGATGTCTTAATATGAAGGTGATGTCCTACTAAGATGCTGATGTCCTACTATGAGGCTGATATCCTACTATGAGGCTATGTTGGGAAACTGGAGGAAGAGGAGGATCCTCATAGTTCCTCAGACTCACTGGGATCACCATGATTTAAGAGATTTGTATTTTGAATATTTCTTTATTTGCTATGAGCTATTCAGATAACTTCAGATGCTTTAAACATTATTATTATTATTATTATTATTATTATTATTATTATTTTACAAACTATAGCTATTTCAGTTGGAATAAGTGAATAGCACTTTGTACTAACATTCTGGACACTATTTGAGGGGTTCTTTCCACCCTCTTACATCTCTCCATTTTGTTTCTCCAACCCTTCCTTTCTTTTCTCTCTTTTCTACTCCTCTTTCTCACTCTATCTCTTTCTCATGCTTTATGAAGCCACAACCAAGTCTTTGGGAAATTCCTTATCAAGATGGGAAAAATAACCTCATAAGTCAAACTAAAAAAGTAAAATGCAATAAGCTGCATTAAATTTAAGAAATTCTCTGATTAAAAGAATTTACAGGAACTAGTGAGGTGGCTCAGTAGTTAAGAATGCTTGCTGCTCTTCCATACCACAGGAGATCAATTTTTAGCTCCTCGCTGGAGCAATCTTTATCTCCTGCCTCTGTGGCTACTACTCTCATGTGAACAAACCTCCTCAGAGACATGTGTATATAATTATAAAGAACAAAAATGAATCTTTAAAAAATGAATTTGTAAAAAAAGTCACAGGTTAGGATAATCTTTTTGAAAAATATAGTCAACAAGTAAAAGCTATGTTATCACTCACAAGTAATTAGAGAAATAAAAAGACAATGGGAAAAATTAAGAATAATGTGGAAACTCATATGAGGCAACAGAAACTGACATATACATGGCATCTCTACGGACACTGTGCCTAAGCAGTTATGTAGGTAAGCAAATTAAGACTGTAGAGGGATCATGTTATATATTCACCAGACTACCATTAATTACAGTGTTTTATGGATAATTTTCTGTGCCCATATTGTAGGCTCCATATGCCATTTCCACAGAAAGGAATTAGGGTATATTGAAGAAGCAGATGACTTCTGGTCTGAGAAAGATGACCAGAATGAGTATGGAATGTTCTGTCAACATATACATCACAGCTCTTGAAGGGATTCAAGATCCAAAGCCAGAAAGAAAAGACAAAAACAACAAACAAACAAGACCTGAAATGGATTGAGACTCTTTGTATACATTTACACTTACAAGTTTTTACAAATATTTTATCATTATGAATTCAAAATAGCACAAAATAGATTTGTTAGTCATATTAGGACGTGGATGTAACTCAAATCAACTCCTCAGGAACTGGCAAACAAATGGACTGAATCACTTTTTTATACTCTCACTACCACTAACAACCTAATAGTAATAGAAGAGACCATGTCTTGTTATAGAATTTTCCAGCTACTCAACAAAAAGAGATGGAAAGAACTAGAATGCAACATTATTCAGCACCATAGGAAATACAAATTCCAAGCTTGAACACCAACTTCCAATGTAACAAGGAGCTAGAGAACCAGAAATTATGGTGGAAAACCACAATTTTAGCCTTTACATCTAACCAGTGAAGTATTGGCACATAGCCAATATTATGAAGGAGATATAATCAGCAATATCTGTTTTGTGGGGAGTTCTACAGGACAAAATTCATATATATTGCCACTTAAAGGTAAGAGAGAAAAGATGCAAAGCATATATAGACTGAAAGAGATGTGTAACATACCAATCAATTACAGTTTGTGGGTCTTGTAGGATACTTTTCTTAGTTGGTGTTCTATTGATGCAAAGAGACACCACGACCAAGGCAAATTGTATTTTTTTAAAAAGCTTTTTATTATGGAAGTTTAGCTCATTGTCATCATAACAGTGGCAGGCAGGCTTAGGAGAGAGAGATATTCCATCCAGTGACATGCATCTTCCAACAAGGCCACACCTCCTAAACCTTCTAATCTTTTCAAACTGTTCCACTTCCTGGACACTAAGCATGCAAATATATGAGCCTATGGGGGCCATTCTTATTCAAACCACCACAACACTGGTTTAAGTACACTACTGTACGTGTTTATTCCAGATGTGGTGTAATCCTAGTACTAAGGATACCTAATCAGAGGATTGGAACTCTGTGGCCAGCCTGAGCAGTATAATGGAAGCCTGTCTCCAAACAGCAGCAGCAGCAACAACAAAGTTGATGATGCTAATGACCACTTAACTTTTATTTTCTTCTTTAATAAAAAGTTTTATTCCTATTTGTGTGTGTGTGTGTGTGTGTGTGTGTGTGTGTGTGTGTGTGTGTGTGTGTGTGTAACTCTTGTTGAAGAAGAGCGTGTCAGATCCTTTGAGCTGGAGTTCCAGGCAGTTGTGAGCCCAGTGTGGAACAGAACTTGGGTCCTCTGGAAGATCACATTTTTCACAGAGGAGCCCTTGCTCCAGTGTCATATTTCTATTTCGTGATGCTTAAAAGTTTCCCATTTAAATGCTTGAGTGTTTTTGACAACATCAACCCTTAGCACAAGTTTGCAGCACCTGCCACCAGGAGGCTTTGGGGAAGAAGGGAAATGGGTTTGTTTTTGAGATAGAGTCGTTAGTGTATTTGAAGACATGTAACTTGGAAGGAAGCCGTTCTGTCTTCTGGTCTATGCTATCCATAGAGGTAATCTTACAGAAGTGCCCAGAAAGCAGGCAAAATAATTTCAGAGCAGACCATATTTTTGTGTGCCAAAAAAAGGAAGCAACTTCAGTGCCCATCAACAGGGGAGTAGACAGCTTGTGTTATATTCATCAAATACATTTCAATAGGGCAATAAAAGTTAATGAACTATAGCCACATAAATCAACGCTGATGATTCTCATGGCACAAGTATGAGGTTGAAAAAAGAAAGAGAAAACTTTAGAAGAATCCATATATTTTATGTAAAGCTTTAAACATACTTAACAGTGCTATTCTCACACGGGTGTGAATCATCGAAGTGGCTGTAAAATTATAACGGTATGCAATGGAATGGCAGGTACCAAATCATGGGCAGTAGGCTCAGCAAAGAGGAAATGGGTTTTGGGAAGGGCACAAAATGGGCTTCAATTGCACTGATGGCATGTTGATTTTATGTTTGCATATTGTTTAAGTATTTATGCTAACATATTTATAATTCCTCATTTATGAAATTTCAGAATTCTAGAGCGCCACTCCAAGCCACAGCTGTGGTTACCATAACCTGGTTAGATAGAAGTTCTTCAGTCATGTCATGAGACCAAGCACTGACAACAGTTTCAGGTCCGGATACACTGCTGAGACTTTACCAATGGAATATGTATTTTAGGAAAAAAAATCACTCAGATATACGTTTCCTCTGCCTGTTATTCCTGTGACATCCTCTTTGGAGACAGGGATGGGCAGATGTCAGAAAACACTTCCTTGTAGAGTAAAGCAGACATTCACTCTACCAAAAAAAGACAAGCGATTACCTTGTTGAGCCAACCATTTGACAGCCAACTCTGAAGAATTCCTGACACAAGGTCATGGCTCCCAAGCCTACTTCACCCCATCCACATGAATAGCTCCTCTAGACATGGGACTTTATTTCATCTCTAGCACTAGGGCTACCTGTATATCAATGTGTACATTTAGTCCCGCCTGGTATTAATAGCTGTCCAGTCCTGGATTCTGGTCCTGACACACCTGGACCTACAGTGCATAGCCAGGAAGTCAGTCTTCTTGGGGTTCGGTCCTGCTCCATGAGCACATCAGCCATTCAGCCTCTGATTTACCTCCTTGGTTCCACTGTTAGAGAAAAATGGCAATTATAATAACGGAGATGGAGTGCATGAACACTAGTCCCCGTGCTTACAGTACCGTCTCACACCAGGTGCTGTGCTGATGGGAAATAATGATGCTAGTAACAGCTCCTCTTCTATTGAGCCTTTTCTGCATATAGCTGCTTAGTTTTTCTATATCGTGTCTCCTCTCTCAATACCAGAAAAGGAAAACTGTGTCCAAGATAATGACAGGCTGGGGAGGGCATGAGCACAGATCAATCTGAATGGAACTAATGAAATAGCTACTCTACAACCCATCCCAAGAGACACTCCCAGCTAGCTGGAATCTCTATTTCATTCACAAAAATGGACACAGAGCCCTAAAATGGGTCACAGCAGGCTCCAGGGAGAGGGAGGCAGGAAGAGAGGGAGGGACAGAGTGGGGAGAGAGAGAGAGAGAGAGAGAGAGATGCTCCTGTCTATTTAAAAGAAAGAAAATCAAGCAGAAGTTCCTAGTTGTGTCTACTAAGAAACTTCCTCGAAGAAGGTGGCTGACTTTTTATCAGATGTGTCACTCTAAGAAATAATTGCTTGCAATAACGGTGCAATGGCAGCCTGCTTGGAGTAGTATTTATCCACGTCTGTCCTAGCTTTCAACTTCAAAGAGCCTACTGCCTCACAGAGAACATCAAAATGACACCAGTGTTGTTAATGACAGTGGCCTAACGCATCACACCAGAGTCAAATGATAGGCGGGGGTTGGGGGGGGTTGTGAAGCGTGGTTTGTGTGCATATCCTGGTAACTCATTTGAATTCACAAATAGGGAGATGGGATGAGATTGCAGATTTATTCACATTCAGGGAAAAGCAGAATGGGAGATGGAGCATGGAGGAATGAAAGCAATTAAAAAATGACAGGAGAGGCAGTATTCCTCCGTTTTCCTCTGTAATTTGTTTCCAGACTGGGAGTGGCTGGATCCCTTTTGTGATATAAAACCAACATTAACAAAACTCGGAAAAGCATAGACTCGGTCGTGAAACAGAGACGAGGTCCACAATATCGTTGCTGCCTACTTCGGGAGCATACTTGAGGCATCACCTCTTTATCTGACTTCTACCTCTCCTGTCATTTCCTAGGGGAAATTGCATCCACAGATCCCTTAACTTCAAAAGCCACTCCTCATTGGTCCCCACCCCAATGCCTGGTTTGGGCAAAATTACCCACTTCGCCTGTTTGGTCAGTGCAGCTTATTTGAGTCACCACACTCTCAGTGGCTGCCTCTTAGACTTCTCAGCATCGTCTTCTTGTTGACTTTTCCCTTATGTGCCCTGCTATCTTGACATGACCTGGGTGGAGACACCTACTGCTTCTCTCTCAATCTATCAGTAAGATTATTACCAAGGATTTGTCACACTGACTACTGTCTCCATTCCTAACTATCCCAAGAAATGACTTGGCCGCTACCAAGATGGAGAAAAGGGAAGTTTACACATGAGGCCTCTAGTCAGGAGGTCATCTGGCTTGGGCCATTGTCCTCCCTCAGCACTGGAGTGAAATTAAACAGAAAGAGCTAGGGCAGTGGTTCTCAACCCGTGGGGGTCAAGTGACCCTTTCGCAGAGGTCACACAAGACCATTGGAAAACACAGATGTTTACATTATAATTCCAAATATAATGTAATGTAATTTTCCAATTGCAATATTCCAATTATGAAGCAGAAACAGCAATAATTTTATGGTTGAGAGGTCACCACAACATGAGGAACTGTATGAAGGGATCACAGCATTAGGAAAGTTGAGACCCACTTAGCTAAGGACTGCCCCTTGGGCAGACTTAAGTGTGGTGTTGACAATCTTCTACTTGATTCTAGAAAGTGAGGGTATACACCTCACATGGAGCCAGGCAGATCTTAGCCTCTTCATAGTCTCTACCTCTTCCTAGCCATGTGCACTATGGAATCAGCTCCCTTTCCTCTCTGACTTGAAGTCTTACTGATTATGGCAGGTGCAAACTTGAGACCCTGAAGTCAGTATTTTCCTCCAGTACATAAAGCCTACTCCACTGCCAGGCAAGCACTTGGCATTGAGTGTCACTTTTCTTTTCGTGGTGCTGGGGACTGAGTGACAGCCTCACTATGCTAAGCAAGCATTCATCAGTGAGCTAGACCAACCTCGGCCTATTCAAGTCATCCATTCTGCTGTTGCTATTTCTTTTTTCTTGGGGGGTGGGGTGGGGTGGTGGGGGTGGACACAGGTATAAGGCTTTAATTAAGGATTTCTAATCCTGATAAGTCAGAATCCATTTAGACGATTACCTGCTGAGATGCCCATCTTGATCTGGCCTTTTAGTGTTGGTTTGTGTGTGTTCCTCTGAGACATCCCTCATCCCTGTGCCCAAGGTCTCAACCTGCCTCTGTCTGAGCTAGTTCCGTGCGCTTATAGATTGAACAAGAGCCAGCCAGCTGCTCCTGGCTTTAGAGGGCTCATTAAGACCCTCCTCACCTCCGTCCTTCCTCCACCTAAGCCCTCCTCCTCCTCCTCCGCATCTTGCTTGGGCATGAGGAACGAACATTTGAGCTGCTTGTTGCCCACCACCCTGGGCACGGCACGGTGTCAGTTACATCCCGGGCCTTCTTGCCTCCCCAGGCTCTCAGGACCACAGGCACAAACTCCTTTGCTCTCATATTTCCTAATGCTATTTATTTTTGAAAATTAAAAGTCTAAGCTCTTTAAAATCAAAAGCCATTTTCTTTCGGCATCTGTTCTGCACTCCCGTGGATGCCGCATGGGAGCAGGCCAGAGGATACACAGAAATTCCAGGAAAATGTCAACTGTTATTTCAGAGCCTCACAATCATGTGGGCGAAGTGGGATAAAATGATTTCAGGCCCACAACGGAACCTAAATGCCGTAAGAGGAGTCACGTTCTGAGCAGTGTTTGGTTTAAACAGACACAGTGTAATCCCATTTCTCTCCTCTCTGCTTTGCCTTTTTCCTCCATGGATTTTCTTCCTTATTTGTTCCTTATAAGCAAGCAGTTCCTGGACTGTTATATGGTTGTACCTCCACCTCTGAAAAGATTTTTAAAGAACATTTGTGTGTGTGTGTGTGCATGTGTACGTGTGTGTACACAAGTAGATGAGCATGTAAAGTATGAGCAGACATCTGTAGAGGCCAAAGGAAAACCTCAGGTGTCTTCTATCTGCCTCCATCTCTTTTCTGAAAAGCGAAGTCTCCCTCTTTACCTAGGGCTCACAGGTTCACTAGACTGGCTGGCCAGCCAAGCCCAGGGATCTTCCCCTTCTTCCTCCTTGGCAGGAGAACCATAAGCTCCTACCTTCATACTCAGTACCTCTATGTGGGTGCCAGGGAGTCAGCCTTTGCGCTCATGCAACAAGCAAAACTAAGCAATGTGGCTGTGGAGCCAGCTTCTCTGAAGACACTTTCACCGTTCTGCATACCCCCATATTCCCACATTAGGAACATCACCCATGCTATATTCCCAATCTGTAACTCTTTGGTGACTTCCTGCATCAGTAAGAGCACACTTCGTACCACTTAGCTTTGGACAGAACCTGAGAGCTGCCTGGCTCAATTTGATCCACCCCATCTATCCTGGGCTCCTCGGCACTCCGTGCTCCACACCTTGTTCTTCTAATGAATCTCCTTTCTTCCTACTTCTTTCTGTTCTCTAGTGATTCACTAGCAACTTCAGTGTGACCATGTCATCCTCCCACCATAAACATTTACAACAGATTTCATTTCCTACAGGTCATGCTGCTCAAAGGCCCAGGCTCTCTGCTGCTGTTCTTAGCTGCTGCTGCTCCTCCTCCTCCTCCTGCTGCTTCTCCTCCTCCTGCTCCTCCTCCTGCTGCTCCTCCTCCTGCTGCTGCTCCTCCTCCTCCTGCTGCTCCTCCTCCTGCTGCTCCTCTTCCTGCTGCTGCTCCTCCTCCTCCTGCTGCTCCTCCTCCTGCTGCTCCTCCTCCTCCCCTTCTTTATCTGCATTCCTAAGCAATGCTCAGCTCTGATGTTATAAATATGTACTTGAGGTCATGATCAGCTGTTTGTGACATGTGTCACTTGTCTTTGCTATTTTGTGGGTCCTTCCTTTTTCCACCATTCTCCACCCATTTTCTTCTACCCTTTCAACCCCCTAACACTGGATAAGAAAGAAAAAAAGGATAGAGAGGAAAGGAAAGCCATCCCTGTATAAAGTCAGGGGTTGGAAACTTGGTGATGTTATCATTAGACTAACTGCCTGCTGATTAGGGGATGTTGCATTCCTTGGGACAAATTTGATCTTGCTATTGTTTCTTCTTTCCACATGACTACTTAACAAACTGTAACCAACAACACCCCCAACACCTCTTGGGGGCCCTAGCATTTATACACCCTTGGAAAAGTCACCAGAATTCCAAACATCACACAATCACAGAAACTTTCTGCAGATGGCAAAACCATGCCTCTGCTAGAGCATGAGGCAAATCATAGTCAGCTGCTGGGAAGCAGCCTTATATCCCCACACCTGGGATTAAAACAAAAACATATTTTTGTAAAATTTTATTGTTCTTAAAGAAACCAAAATTCCAAATTGTTACTGCAGATATGAGTAATGCTACCACTAAACTGGTAGAGGTTTAGAATTTGTGTGTATAGAGCAAGTTCCTTAAATAGTGTTACATACATACATAGAAGGTGAGGTAAAAGAAAAAGTATCTTCATCCTCGCCACATCATGGATTTCACTGCATAGCTTTCATAGATGTACTTGTATTATTTTAACACTCGTTCTCCTCCCATCCCGTGTGTGTGTGTGTGTGTGTGTGTGTGTGTGTGTGTGTGTGTGCGTGCATGTGCCTGTGGCAGCGGAAAGTTTTAGATCGCTCAGGAGCTACAGTTGCAGGCGGTTATGAGCCACCCAAAGTAAGTGCTGAAAACCAAAG
This sequence comes from Acomys minous, assembly GCF_964271855.1. Lineage (NCBI taxonomy): Eukaryota > Metazoa > Chordata > Mammalia > Rodentia > Muridae > Acomys > Acomys minous. The sequence continues at coordinate 4,275,606 of NC_140490.1, forward strand.
TTCTGTCCCCAGCAAGAACAGTAAGTACTCACTCTTCGACTGCTGAGTCGTCTCTCCAGCCCTTTAGAAGAGGAGTTGTTTTAAAAGTCACTGAAGAAGTGAAGACTTGGCTATGTCCTTTCTGCTGGGCTGGGGTGTACCTGTGGATGATGCTCACGTCCCATCACTCCGTCAGGCACCCAGGGGCAATGGGTTCTCCACACCCATTCATACATTTCCTCCACCACTGTAATGTTTCAAGCCTGGAGAGACCATCGGCTTCTCCATGAAGGCTTCGTGACACTGGCAATCCCTGGTCCCTTGCTAGGGACAGTAGGCTTCCTCCTGTCCCTCTCTTTGAGTGTGTCTTGCAGGTGCATTTGTCACATTGCTTTGTTTTTCTTATGTGTCTTCCATATTATTCCACCACAGGGTACAGAATCTTTTTGACTCCAGGATTCACCACAGGCACTCTGCCACCCCTCCCGACTCCCTCCACCTTTGCTTAAACAGGAAACTTAGAGGCTAGAAAACAGAACTGTCAACTCATCACATGTATTGAACAGAAATGCCTGAGTTTGATTTTTAAGAGAAAATGTGGTGGCCACCCTTTACAGTATGGTAGAGTGACCTTCACCTCTTGTTTGCTCACTGTCATGTATGCAGGGAGAATCCAGATCCTTGTCTGCCAGGACAGTGACAGTCAAGTTATCTAAGTCATGGGCCTCTGGCTTCTCCAACTTTGGACACTTAAGAGAAGATGCAAGCCTTTAAAGACTCTCTGCCTAAGCTAGAGCAGTAACACGGAAGTGGCAAGAATACAGGAGCTAGTCAAGGGCAAGGGCAGCTTTTCCTCAGTGTGCAGAGCTGTAGAAGACAATGGAAAGTGTGCTGCTGCTCACTTCACCCACACATGCTCTTTCTCCTAGTGAATCGGTCACCTAAGTGGTCCAACTTTTAAGGTGCCTTCCCTTACCTGTCTTCCTCAAAGATAGGGACAGACACTTCTCATTAGCAGATGGTCTCGATCCACCCAGAGTTTACTCTGTTGTTTCACCTTGAACCTCTCTTTTCAATGTATGTCCTTGTAAAGGGTTGGAGGGGGCATTGGAAATTTTGGAGAAGAGCTTCTGAAGGTACTCATCCCGAGGGATTCAACTGGAAGGTGGTCATATGATCCCCAAGGTCCTGTAGCCCACCCACCCCCAAACACCATCATGCTCCCATTAGTCTTAGCCTCCGAATGTGGAAGCTAATCACCGCAGCCCCATCTTCCTTGATTTAAGGCCTTTTAATGGACAGCTATAAGCTTGGCCGTCACTTTTCAGCTGCCACGGCATCAATCAATTGGAGAGAAAACTATTTTTATGCCCATCAAAGATTCCTCGGGGGATGCTGGAACCTGTTATGAGGTGGCATTATCTTCTGACCACTATGACTGGAAGCCCGTGGCAGTACATAGCATGTGCTAGATATAATTAATCGTATTCACATAGAAACTATGAACATGTTACTGGAGGAATGCCTGTGCTATCTGGAGAAGGAGTCCATCATTTCTGGTGCTACCACTAGCATCCCTACCAATGAGATATACTAGGTAGAGACTCAGAGCTACTGCCCTCACGCTGGAAATATTTAACACCAGTGTGATTACTATTATCTGGTATTAATGTTCTGCCACAAGTGTTAACAAGACCAATATAACAAACTGACTAATTTTCAATGCCCTGAGCACACCATGGTGAAGGAGATGGATTTTCCTAGAAACAGCCATTGTGGGAAACAGCAATATATAGGGCTGAGGCTGGCCTTACACATTTTAGTGGTTACAAAAATGTCTCCCCCCACCCCTAGTGAGTTACTGCTCACTGAGGCTGGCTCTGAATCACTTTATCTCACTCAGCAACTGCTTTGTTGTGCCTGGCTCGAAGATATCCGTCTGAATGACACCAACCTCAGGATCTGAATTTGGGCCCTAAATCTTGAGCTTGTGATGTTTTTCTTTATGGGTCAGGTTTCAGAGAGGCCCCAAAGGAGAGGGAGAATCACCAACACACACCTGCCTTGTACTTGTTCCCAGCTCATCTCAGCCATCGCGATATATGTCCTTAGAATGACCTGCTTTAAAAGGAAAGCTAAAGGGAATAGCTACAAACAGGAGAATGGTTGAAGAGTGAATAAAACAACAGGGAGACAGGCACGGGCTGCAAGACCCAGACCGAACCAGAATAAAACAAATTCATTCTACTGTAAATTGCTCACGCTATATATGGAAGTCTACGATGGGGCGTTTGTAAGAACCTAAAAAGGAGCTACGGAGTCCTACTATATTCTGACCCCATTGATCACTTCCAAATCTCTAGGCCCAGACACATCTAACTTAGGATAGATTGCTCATAGTTACAGAGGCTGAGTAGACAGTAGGTAAGTTAAACTGTATGTCGTGCCTGTGGTGTGAAGTCATTTCTCATCTTGCATTTGGGCTGTGCATGTTAGAGGGCTTGGCATCCCCAGGGCCCAGTATAGGGCCCAGTTAGAACGTCTAGTTCTCAGTATATTTCTTTTGACTTAAAAAAGATTGTCTTGAAGTGTTAAAGCATGTAATATTTAGCTGAACACTGGATAAACACTCAGTAAATACCAATAACTCAATGTCTATTCTCCCATGAGTTCCCACCATCTGATTCTTTCTTCTCCATTGTGTGTGTGTGTGTCATCCATATTACAACACACCTGTTTTCTGTTTTCATTTACTTCATTTATTCACTCACTCACTAATCAATGATAGGGCAATTATGTTTTGTGTGCTAATGAATCGGTGATCTTGAATTTGGTGAATGCTTTGGCGCTGGGTGGCTAAGAATTCAAAGTCTGCTGTGTTCTTGAGTGAGGTCATTAGTTCCTCTGGGCTTCGGTCTCTGCTGTGCAAAATGTGTGCAATAATAATTGGGATACTTTGGCCAATGCGGATAAAGGAACCTTGCACAGCAAGTTATTTGGCACAGAGCTGAGTGTATGGTAAGCCCCAGAAATTGAGTGGCCTCAAATTCCAATCTAAATTCAGGTATCGCTGTGAGCCTCAGCCTGGCTTACCCAGACCCTGAGGATTTTGTCCTTCCTTGAACTCAAATGTATTTGGTGTACACTCTTTGCATTCAGTTCTTGGCTTTTTGGTTTGCTTGGTAGACTTTCTTCTTTTGTGCGTTATCCCACACATCCTCATCTTTGCCTTCGTTCCTACAAAAAAAAAAAAAAAAAACTTTCAAAACAACCTGGGTGAGAAGCACAATATGAGTTATAAACTGAGTCCAGGCGAAGAACAATGCAGGCAAAAGTTCCTCTTCACAGAAGAAAAACAGAAGCTTTGTAGGGAAAGCAAGGCTGGGACTGAAAAAGAGAGACGCACCTAAGCATCTGATGGAGGAGCCGAAGAGAGTGGGGCTGTATCCCATAGAGAGGGGATGCATAAGGCATGGAGTTCGGTGGGGCAAAGTGAACTGAGAAGTGTCTCACCACACTTGGGATGAGGGACAGAGATTTCCCGTGTTAATCAGCAGATGTTTGACAGAAGCTGGGTACCATAATAACCACGTGTCTTCTTTATCTCCAACTCTCATTGGCCATAAGCAATGTTGATCCTGTAGAAGAGAAAGCCCCCTGGTGACTTCACTTCCGCCTTCCCTGTGTCCTTGGAGCATCTGAATATGCACTCATGAGCTGAGAACATGACTCCAGTGCATGAAGAGGTGTAGCAGAGGGTGGGAACGAAGCCATGACGGTGCCTTGAATCTCAGTGTTCCTGTTCATAAAATGGAGCTACTGTTCTGACATTGTGAGCACAAGAGCTATGAATGTGTGCCAGGGGGATTTTTTTTTCTTAGAAGGTCATCCGTAGGCTTCATGATAGTATTAGAGCAGACTGCTGTGCTGTTCTGCTTACAGGAATCAGGTACAATCGTCTGTGTTCCCTTGACACCACTGAACATTCTCGAAGAGACTACAGAAACAGGGTTTCCTTTTACTTCAACTGACAGTAATTTTTGATAGTGATTTTCAAAAACAATTCTGAAACTCAGCTTTACCCTTGAGACATTAGGGAAATAGTTGAGAGAAGAGAGGATGGAACTTTCTAGCCAGTGTTTCCAGATAACTCATCTCTCCCCTTCCAGTAGTCAGACACCTTACAACCTGACCCCATGTCGGCTTGGCTCTGGATTGCAATCCTATGGCATACTTCCCTGTTCTAATGCTTTCAGTGCCCATTCAATTGGCAAGCAACAGACTCTTTTCAAGAATGATTCTGCTGTTTACCCTAGCTCTGATGCCTTGCCTCGCCTTGAGTAACACCTTTCCAATGTAGTCTAAGCCTGGCTCTCTTTAGGTCTGATTCCTATCACACATGGGCTTCATTTGTATCCTAAGACTTATAAGCAAGACTTGGGCATCTATCATAACACCGAGTTTCAAGCCCTATGCATATCTGTCATGTCCTCTGAAACCCAGAAGGCGCTGAGATTAGGGTCTATTCAAATACCAGTCCTGAACTGCAGCATATGACAGTGCATCGCTGCTTGGAACCCCCAACATCTTCACTTTAAATAATGCAATGAGAAGCATTCATGAAGGAGGAAAATGGTTTTGTACACCGTGGTATATGGACCACTGCCATACGTAGTCAAGATAATAGCATGTGTACAATCTAAGCAGTGCTTACAAAGAGTATTGCATGATAAATGAAAATATTCCTGGTCAAATTGTGGATGAAAAGGAAGCAGTACTGAATTGGGTAAGAAGTGCTTGAAAGAGTGCACAGGAAGAAACAAGCTATTTGATTCATCATTGCAGATACATAGGATTGCGTTGCCTGCCTCTGATGAGTGCAGAGATGACTGCTACAGTGCTAGCCACAAGTCTGTATCCCAGCAGGAAGACAGGATAAGTAAGGAGAAAGGGGAGTTAAACCAATGAGGAATGCAACGGTTCCGCTTATGTGCCATCAGCCAACTGTATGCTATACGAAAGGCCTGGGTGGAAAGGAGTGGAGGAGGAGGCTGGGTGTGGAAATGATTTCATCAACCACCAGTGACCATCCCAGGTGGTCCTGTTAACCTGTCTACCTTTTAGGTATGATGCAGTCTCCAATTGTGATCACTGCAGAGAGAGAGAGAGAGAGAGAGAGAGAGAGAGAGAGAGAGAGAGAGAGAGAGAGAGAGAGGAGAGAGGGAGAGAGAGAGAAAGCGCTCTTCTTCCTGACCCTGCACCCAGTCTCCATAATGTAAAACCTAGTATGTTTGAGAGTGGTGTCAACACCTTTGTTCCTCACAGGGCATCCAGAACCTTGCTGGGAACTCTGAGTCCCCTGTAACCATGATGAATGCTCTCTGCCCCCACTCTCAGAGAGAAAGCAAGCATCCTTCAAAGCTGCACCACCTGCAGGCTATCTGGTTCTCACTCGGAAAGTTGCCCTCCCTACCAGACTACAAATTACTCAAACAAGGAACATATGCTCCTTGGTAAATGAAGGGCTATCTCACTCGTACTTTGTTGCTGTAAAGCCCGACTTCCACAGAACTCCTGCTGGCTTTCTGCTTCCCAGTGACCTGCATGTGATCCTGTCTGGCCCGCAATGCAGCCCACCTCTGAACTGTGAGTACCTGTGTCTATCAAACTGTATTTTATTGTGTCTGCTGGGTCAGGAGCCATATCATGCTGTTTGTGGCAGAGGCTTTTTCCATAACTACAGGACAAATAGATAACTAAAATGTTCTCATCTTCCTTTTTCCTTCCTTCCCTCTTCCTTCCTGCCTTCCTCCCTCCCTTCCTTCCTTCCTTCCTTCCTTCCTTCCTTCCTTCCTTCTTTCCACCAATCTATGTTTTAAAAATAGTGCTGGCAAACCTGGGGTCTCATACATGCTAGACAACTGCTTTATCACTGAGCCATAGTTTGTCCTGTCTTTAGTCTTTAGTCTTTAGTCCCTTCCCTTCCCTTCCCTTCCCTTCCCTTCCCTTCCCTTCCCTTCCCTTCCCTTCCCTTCCCTTCCCTTCCCTTCCCTTCCCTTCCCTTCCCTTCTCTTCTCTTCCCTTTCCTCTCATCTCCCACTCGCCCTTCCACCCCCACTTCCCTTCCTTCTCTTTCCTCCTGGCTCCTTTCTCTCATGCTGGGCTCTTCCCTAGGCTCTGGAATAATGATAACCAGGACACACTCATGCTGTGCACTCAGCTCAAAATGATACTACTCTTCTTCTAATTAAAAATGTTAAGAATTCCATAAATGAATTGTAGTTACATTATTATTACCTTCCTACCTTCAACTTCCTCACACACGCTACAGAGTGGACTTAGTGTTGCTTATGAGTTAAGTTTATTTAGGACTGACCTCTTGGGCCTTTCAGAGGGGCTTGTTTCTAGAGAAAGTGATCCATCTCAGCAGCCATCTATCTATCGCCTATAGCTCTTCATCTAGGAGTGGAGGGTAGTGAGATTTCCCTGACCCACACTCACACCCAACTGGCACTGTCAGTGTTTAGGTCTCATTCAGATAGCCATTTTGTTGCGATTTCATGGTGCAGCTTCTCATGTCTAGAAGCTACTGTGTAGCACCAGCTTTCCTGGCCCTCTGCCTTTACAGTCTTTCTGTCCCTTAATCTGATATTCCCTGGATCCTTTGAGTAAGGGTTGAGTTGTAGTTGTACCAACTGCAGGTGGGCACCACAGTCGGTCACTTTTCCTCTGCATTGCTACCAGCTATGGATCTCTGTAATAGTCTCCATCCACTGAATAAACCAGCTGATGAAATGAGGGCCACACTTGTCTGTGAGTATAAGGACCGAATGTAGAGTAGTTAGAAACTGCATTATTTTGTGGAAATGGAAGTAGCAGGCCCTCCTTTAGAGTCTGTGACTTCTCCAGCCACCTCAGAAATGACAAAACAAAACCATTGAGAAATGAAGGAAGGCCAGCATTGATAAGCTGAATTATAATCAGAGCTTAGGAAGGTCTAGGAGGAAGCTGCCTAATTATCTGTGCTCAGCAAATACAGCACCCAGCTTCCATGAAGCACAGCTGTGTTCTTATGATCATGGAGTCTGTGGTTCAAGAACACACCACGTCTAGGCTTACAGTACTAGGAATGAGTCCCCTCCTATTGAGTGGGCCTTAATTCTAATTAGATAGTTATTGGTTACCCCAAAATAGAAGTGCAATCTGCATCATTGGTGATTCACAGGATTAATGATTGTTTTTATGGCAATTTTCACAGCACCATCCTATAATAGTCCTTAGGGAGGAGGCTTCTTGTATATTGTGAATGTGCTTCTGTGTATGAGTGTGGTTTGTGTGAGACAGAAACCGGCAAGCAGAGAGTTGTGGTAGAGGTCTGGGCAGAAGCTTATGTTCTAAGCTAGTAGAAGGTCAAAGCTATAGGGAGATGTGCGGGGGTTGCTGATGACATCATCCCGTTCTCTAGAGGGAGTAAAGCATGCCTGGGCGCTAAGTGATTTTACACTGAAGGCTTTTTATAAAAAAATTTTTGCTAGCTTCACGAAGGTCAGGGAAATAAAATTTCTTTGCTCCTTTAGAAAGGTTCAACTGCCAATTGACACCCACTGTTTCCTGAAATGTGGTAGCATGTAGAACTTTTCTCAGCCATGATTTTAAAAAAAAGAAGAAGAAGAACCTGTAGTGTTTAACACAGGTAGAGAAATCACTTTTCCCTATGGAGACAGATGATTTTGTCACAGTCAGAGTGGACCCTGCTCTGGAGCTCCCCTCGAGGTTATGGGATGGCTGCTACAGTTGCTCTCGTCATTCGAGGCAGTGGAAAACAAACTGCAAAGGCTGTGCCAGTGCCATGAGCTCTCCTACCAGAAGGGCAGCTTTGGGAAGGCTTCTCTGGATGTCTTCTAATTCCCAATGGGCAACAGCAACCCCTGGGTGCATGAGAAGCTAGACAGATAAGAATCCATTTGTTGGACTCTATAGGAGGCAGAGTGGGAGAGCTGCTATAGGGCATCCATCCGGAGCCCTTCCACAGTGCTGGTAGCAAGTGCTTTGGAAGCCTGGCTGTATTTGAAGCGGAGAGGGAGATGCTATGGAAGCAAGGCCATAACAGGGGTCAGTCGCCGCCATCAGGACCTGTGTGAAAAGGTTGCTGGGAAGCTACATCTAAGAAATGTATATGGCTACAAGGAGTCGCTCAACAGCATGACTGAATGATTTTCAATGTGCTTGTCTTGTTCCCAGCACTGTCGCTTGCTTTCATGTCAGACACTTGAGTTATTTCAAAATCACCAGGCAGGTCCACTGCTCTTAAATTACATATACCTGAGCATGCATGGGTATGCACGCGCGCGCGCACACACACACACACACACACACACACACACACACACACTCATGTGACCACAGCATCAACACAATTGATTTCTTTGAACAAATACACTTCTCAAGACTGAAACTCAAGGGAGATGAAAACTAGTCTCAGCCGCGTATCTCTTGCCAAATGAATGGAGTATAAATTCCATTCGTTTTGTGCCCACAGTACCATTTGATTCTCATTGGCAAGATTACAGAATAAGCTCTGCTCACCAGTTTGGGAGAAGGAGGCACTCCATGGAAGCGCCATGGCGTGCCTAAGATGCTCTCCTAAGGATGAGTTCAGCTGCACTTCCTGCGCTCAGACTGCGGCAGCTTCTCATGCTGGATAATTCAGAAGACTTCCAGGGCGGTGAGGAAACAAGACCATGGAGAAATGAGAGAAGGCTGGCAGGGATGAACTCAATTACAGTCAATGCTTGGAAGGTCTGGGAAGAAGCTGCCTAATTGTCTATGCTTAACAAATACAAAATCCTACTTACACAAAGTACCAGATATGTTCTTATGTTCATGGAGTCTGTGGATGCAGAGTACAGATCACGTTGAGGATCATGGCTTAGCTGCTCCCTGCGATGTCTAGGGCCTCCCTTGGGAAGAATTAAGTGACTGTGAGTGACTTCGTGGTTGGGATTGGAATCTTCTGGTACTTCTGCTCACACATCTGACTCAATGCCCAGTCTTTGAGGAGATCACTGTCTTAAATGCCCACATCTGATTTCTTGATGGATTCTGTGCTCCTCTCATTATGGAAAACGTCAGTGTGCTTCAGCGTAAAAATATTTATTTTTATTTCATATGTATGAGCGTTTTTTCCTGTATGACATGTGTGTCCACCACAGTACATGCAGTACCCGTGGAGGCCAGAGGAGGGCATCATTGGGTCTTCTGTATCAGGATTTATGGATGTCTGTGAACTGCCATATTGATAGTGGGAATTGACTATAGGTCCTCTGTAAGAATAGCAAGGATGCCTAACTGTTGGGCAAGCCCTCTCTCCAGCCCTGTGTGTGAACTTCTTGTAGACAGCACAAAGCTCTATAAGAATGTGTTTCTGTGAGCAAGACAAACACTGAGTGATCTTTTATGATCTGGACTTGGGAGCTGCCTAGGCTTCCATTATTTTCTATTAGCCAAAACAGACTCTAACCCGCCGAGATTCGAGAGGAGGGGGCTCTTCCTTGTAAGAAGAAGATTGCCAAGGAATTGCAGGTTGTGTTACAAAACCAGTGCTGGAGCTGATGTATGTTGGTTACTTTTATTTTCTGTGGATATTGGATAAGAGGGAAAAAATACTTTCTTTTTAGAGCTTTCTATTTACCACATGTTTTTAATCTGGCCATACATTACTAATTATTGGTGAGGCTGCCTCAGAAATAATACCAAGCTTCTCTGAGCCCCAGCTAAACATGGGGATGTTACTATCTTGTGGAAACACTAAGCTCTGTGAGAAAGTCATGAAAGTTTAGAACAGATGTGTTCAACATTTATTTGCAACATATGCCTGGTACTCACCCTGTACCAAGCCTCTCTTGAGACTATCACAAAGACTGTCTCGTGTGACTCTTATTCATCCTTTATCCCCATCTTAGTGGTAGAGAAGTTAAAATGGACAGAGGATGGTGACTTGTCCATGGTCACGAAGCCCCCACATAGAAGATCAGGACAGAGTTGAACAATATGTCTCTCGCATCTCCGTTCTCCACCACTCTGATGTGATCCCTGTCAGCAGATCAGAGAGACATGAATGTACAGGCAGGGATGATTTCTTGGGAATTCCTAAGTCTGGGCCCAGGTGTTACTGGTCTTTAGAATTTTCATCTAGACCAGAGGCCTATAAAATCACGGCTGTAGACTAAATGTAGCCAGTGTTATTTTTAAGATCTTTTAAAAACACTGTGTGTGTGTGTGTGTGTGTGTGTGTGTGTGTGTGTGTGTGTGTGTGTGTGTTCCCATAGAGCCCAGAAGATACTGGTGAGTCCCCTGGAGCTGGAGTTACAGGATATTGTAAGCCACCTGACATGGTGCTGGGAACTGAACTTGGGCACTCTACAAGAGCACTTAGCTCTCTTTAAGTTCTGGGCCATCTCTCTAGCCACCCACACATGGCTTCTCTTATTTCTTGTGTATCATTTATGGCTCCCAAATAGAAGACATGTGGACTTTGCTCTTATGGCATTTATGTTTTGGCCAAAGGAAATGCAACATTTAAACATTAAGCAAAGCCAAAAATGGTTGTCATGACTATTCTGAGAGGAAGAGACAGGATGACAAGTAGCCCAAGACATAGAGGATTTCTCATGAATAAAGCTATTTTAGCTGGGAATTCTATTATTGACGATAAGATATTTTAATAAGAAGGCATGTAAATAGAACAAAGTGTGAAATGGTCATCTCTGAGAGAAGACTAGACAGACAGCTTTCCAGGAAGTGTGGAAGGTTGGCACTCATACTTGAATGCCCATGTGTGATGAATAATCGCAGTTGTGAATAAACAAACATGGACGTGTAAATGTCTCTGTGGTGAGGTTTAAAGTCCTTACTTACGTTATACACAAAAGTGTGGTACACTTGGTAGTTATTCATTAACTCTAGTTTTCTTTTTTCTCTCCCTCCTTCCCTCCCTCCTTTGGTTTTCCTCCTCCTCCTCCTCCTCCTCCTCCTCTTTCTCCCTTTCTTTAGAAACTCCCGTAGTGACTGCACCACCATAAAGTCCCATCAGCACTGAATAAAGATTTATTTTACTCTTAGGTCCTCACCAGAATTTATTGTCATTTATTTTTGTTGTTAATCATTCTGACTGGAATGAGATTAAATCTCAAAATAGTTTTAATTTGCATTAAGGATTTTTAAAAAGAACTGTTCCATCATAAAACCTCTTGTTGAAAGGAGAATTAAATGACAGAATGAGTACTGGTGAATTAAATTCCAAGTTAAAAAATAAAATTAGTAAAACAAAGACAATGTTAGAAAAATAATTTGCAAAGAAGGAGGCATTAAGCGTGTAATGTACATACCGAGAATAGAAAAATTGTGGCTGTAACTAATAGGTTAAACACCTACCTTAAAAATTAAAATATATAAAGCATTAGCTAGCATAATCAAGAAGGAAAATAATTTCAAGATTTCTAAACAATCTCAAAGATGAGATGATGAAAATTTCCTAATGAAATGGACTTAGCAATATTGACATTCTTGTAAATAGAACATATAAGAAAGTCCAATTTTCAAAGAAAGACGTTATCAACAAATTACTCAGAAAAAGGAATCCATACAGATGGCATCATTGGTGGTGTGGCAGATGGCATCACAGCAAATTCTCTCAGACCTTCAAAGACCAAATAGTTCCAATGCTCCATATATTGCTGCAAAGCATTGAAAGTGAAGGAAAAATTGTTTTTATAATGCAAATGTCACAGTGATACCCATGCAGGATAAAAACAGTGCAGCTAAGAAATTACAGGCATGTAATTCCACCTACAGGCACTGATATAAAAGAATTAAATTAAATATAAGAAAAATAATTGAATTAAATATCAGCTATGAGAATATGGTACTTCACTGCATGGAGAAAATAAAATATCATAGACAAATGACATACATTCCAGAAATGCAAAATTGACTCAACAGTAAATCAATTAATTTATCATGCTACATTAGAAAGTCTTAGGAAATGTTCTTCTTTGCAGATAGCAAATTCATCATTCATTCTTGATAACGTTGCCTGCCTCTAATAATAAGAAATGTAAATTCTCATGATAAAGCCACATTCTCTTCCTGACAAAACACCAGAGAGGTTTGCTAGGATAACAAAAACAAAGCAAGTAATCCCTCTAACGCATCTACATAACCACTTATTAAGAACAGTAGCCAATGTGATAAAGCAAGAAAATTCAGTTAGATACAATGATAATCTTAAAGCAAAGCTAGGTGTGGTCATGTGGACCTGGAAGTGGAGAGCAGAGACAAGAGTAACTTAAAGTCAGATTAAGCAAGTTGGTAAAACTCTATCTCAGAACAAACAAACCTCCAAAGGGCTAAATATATACCTAAGTATAAGAGCACTTGCCTAATGTAGGTTCAAAGACCAATATTGAAGGGGGGGGGGGAGACAAAGAAGGAATCTATGCCTCATCTTGCAGATGATATGCTGACACAAGAAAAGACAAACACATGTTTGTACAGAAAAGCTGAGAGAGCACGTGGACTGGGCCCTGGGAAGCTCAGGATGTGTTATATACCGTTGAATGGAGAGCTGGGGTTATTGCATACAGCTGAACAAGGAGGTAACTTCAGCTAACATCAGTCCGAGAGTAGTCTCTGTAGGGGAGCAGGCTGGAGAGAGCAACCATCAGAGGGAGAACAGTAGATAGTTTTCCTCATAAGCAATCAGCGTCCACTTGTGAACCAGAGGAAGGCTTTGCCATCCTTATGAGGGTCACCTGTGGGGAAAAGCTTCACCAGTTTCCCGTGGGTCTGAGACTTTAGCTCTTGACAAGACTGTCTCATGTCAACAACACAGCATTTAGGACTTCACACACTCAGGACATCCTCCCTTTCCAACAGAAATCCAGTGCCCTACTTTCTTCAGCTAGGTCCTACCTTCTAACTTTCATCACCTCCCAGTGACGCATCATGGTATGGACCCATCGAGGTATCTACCACGTTGTTGCCCTCACAATCTGACTGTCTTTGGAGACCTCCACCACTGGCATACCTGGAGACAGGTATCATTAATTCACCAGGAGCTTGTTAATCTAGTTAAGTTGATGAGCATTTTAACCGTCACAGCCATGCTTGAGAATCAACAGCCCTTATATTCACTCAGAATAGTCAGTTAGAAAATAGACAACGTGTATTTACCAAAACAATAAAAACTTAAGTTGTCAAGAATAAGCTGAACAAAAAAAAATGTGCACAATGTTTATGTGCAAGGCTTTAGGAAGACTTTTGAAAGACAAAAAAGTACACTTGAACAGATGTCATTCCTTCTTGAATAAAAAGACTTAATTTTCTACCAGTATGGGGGCTGCTAAGCTGCAATAGTTCTGAAAGGAGCAATACAATTTTGACAGAAATTTAGGCTTGTTTAATCTTAGAGTTTATGTTGAAAATCAGACATGATGGCAGAGTCAGGAAACCAAGCACAGAGGGCAACATGTGGAGTAGTTACAGAGGCAGTAGTTAACTCTACCAGACATGTAAATCTCTAGAAACCTTTACAAGGAAAAGACTCTTACCGGGCATTTAACTCTATAGACAGCCTTAATAATTCGACACTCCAGGGAGTCTTATAAGCTAGATACGGCCCAGGACCGGAGAGAGGTCTTTGCGGATACAGTGCTTGTCAGGCAAGCATGAGTGTATGAGCTTGGGGCTCCAGCGTGCATTTAAAATGCCAGGCACCATATTACACGTCTATAATCTTAGTGCCTGGGGAGCCGAGACTGCAAGATCCCTGCAGCTCACTGGTCAGCAAGTCTAGCCAATCAGTGAACTCCGGGTCCGATGGATGACCATGTCTCAGAGAGCTAAGGTGGGGATCAACGAAGGAACGCTGAATGATTAATTTTGGCGTCCAGCTTCCACGTGAACAACATAATACGTACCCCACATACACAAACATGCACGCACACAATTTTTAACAAGTAAGCCATCTGGGTGTGATGGCATCTTCCTGTAATCAAAGCCCTCAGAAAGCGGAAGCCGTAGAATCCAGAAGGCGGAGGCTAGCCTCAGCTACTTAGTGAGGCTGTATTTGGAAAACAAAATGACTGTAATCAAGGGACCATATCTCAAAACAAAATGCACACGTTGATAAACTGTAGGAAAGTCGAGTAGCCAATTCAAGAAAGATTACCTTAAAGCCACACTTCACACTGTGAGGAGTTAATCCGAAGCAAAGACTCATGTACCGCGTTTCCATTTTCTACCGCACTTTGCTTAAGAGAAGACTAGCGAAATGTGTGAATTAGGTGTAGGAACGCCATAATGGATGAAGCAGAAATTGTTTTAGAACTTAGAGAATGAAATAGGAATTGGCCATTCTATACAATTGTAAACAATCAATTAAATGAATGTAAAATAGGAAGACTGCTCTGTCTTAAGGTTATATTTTCAGAAATAAACAAAAGTAGTGGAATCAGAATAAACACTATAGTAATGATAATATTGGATAATATTAATTGTGCTGTGTGTATTATATATACATATATGATATATATGTATGTATGTATATATGCATATGTATATATACACTACTTTTGTATATTTCTGAAAATTTAACCTTCAGACAGAGCAGTCTTCCCCATTTTAAATTGATTATATATAATCATATGGATGGCAATTATTCACATATATATATAACATATACAAACACAAATGAATCTTATCCATATGTATGTGTAGATATAATTTTATGAGAAACTAGATAAAACCAACTTAAGAGACATTTTATAAAATAACTGGCAAGTATTCTCTCTCTCTTTTTTAAGACTTCACTTTATTATACACATTTATATAATATTTCTTATTTATCTTTCTCTCTCCTTCCTTTGCAGACTTATCTCTCTTTCCTTCCTTCAGGGCCTTATTTTTTAAACTTTATTATAATTTATTCAGATTACATCCCGATTGTTATCGCTTACTTGTATCTCCCTACTCCCTCCCTCCCTCCCTCTTCCGCCCTCTTCCTCTTCCTTAGACTTCTGACAGAAGGAGACCTCCTTCACCACACACTTATCAGAATCGCACCCAGCCTCTCAGCAGAGACTACAAACACCAGATGGGGCTAGGCAGATCTCTTGCAGAACCTGAGAGACCACAGACGTCAGTCCAGATTACTATACCCAGCAAAACTTTCAATAACCATAGAGGGAGAAAACACAATATTCCATGACAAAAACAAATTTTAACAGCACCTTTGCACAAATCCAGCCCTACAGAAGATACTGGAAGGAAAACTCCAACCCAAGGAGGTTAACTACACCCTGGCTAGTGTTCTTTAAGCAAGCCACGCCATGAAATACAGTGACTGAGAAGGTTGTTCATATTGATGGCTACTTAGAGTGGAAATGGCTTAATGGAGTGTACTATACTGGATTTGATCCTGGCTCCCAAAGTGGACAGAGGTGAGCCAATTGGCAAAATTCTCCTAAGGCCTATGGACGCACTGATGCTAACCCACCAGTATTAGTGCCCGGATTTTTATTGATTATATTGTTGGTACATGTGGGCTCTGGTCACAACTTATGTCAGAACTCCATCATTTTTTTTGCACATTCTTATGAGTCTGAAATTACTTTAAAAGAAAAGTTAAAGAACTGTACAAATCTAATGGTGTAGCTTCTCTAGAGTTTGGTGGCAGATGTCTAGGTGACGTGCATAATAACATGTCATTTTCTTTTTTCTTGGTGTCATTGTATAAGAATGTGTAAAGTCTCATCCTTGCTTCATGCAGAGTTTTCTTTTTTCTTTTGTCCATGTAACAGTGTCTTTTATTTTTATTTCTTTTTGTTAATTATAATTTATCCACATTGCATCCAATTGTTATTCCCTTGGTCTTATCTTCCTGTTCCCTCTCTCCCTCCCCCTTCTGTCCCCTCCCCTAGACCTCTGATTGGGGCGACCTCCTACCCTACTGTCTGGACACAGCCTATCAGGTCTCATCAGGATAGCCTGCATTCCCTACCTCTGTGTGCCTGCAAGGCCATCTGCCTATGGGCATTGACCAAATTGTGGGTACCAGAGTTCATGTGGAGTTTTCTAAAGTTGAAGAAAACAAATGAAAGTCAGTAATTACTAGCTTTTCCTTGAATTGTCCCTCATTTTTATAATGAAGAAAACATTTTTACTAACTTGAAAGTTTCCTTTTAATTGTAAATGTATTTGAAGTCCCTTAGCTAGAGAGAGAGAGAGAGAGAAAAAAAGAGCTCAGCTGTCACCCAGATAGTTTCTCCTTTTGTTGCTGTTGTTATTGCTGTGTGTATGTGTGTGTGTGTGTGTGTGTGTGTGTGTGTGTGTGTGTGTGTGTGTGTGAGTTGAACAAGAAAAATACCCAGTTTTATTTAAAAGTATTATTCAGGCACCTTGAAACTGCCTGCCAATTGCTCTTCTGGAGTAAATAAAGCAGTGGTAGTTAGCTGGGTAAATATTTCTTCTTGGATCTAGGGCTTGGTAGCTCTATAGTCAGGTTCAAACAAATCATTTCATGAGTTGAACTGGAGATTCCAAAAGCATGTTTAAAGAAAACTCCTTCCTCAGTAGAATGCTGAGCCCTTTGGAGCCTTCACTCTGCTTCTGCAAATGATTCCCCTCAGCTCCCCAGATCCCCCCAGGCCCTCACCACAGCTGGATCAATAGCTGTGCAGCATATAAAGTTATGTCTCACAGGATGTCGATATTAACCTTTCAAGCGTGCATCTTTCATGATTTATCCATCAATAGCTCAACTAAATATGTTTTATATGCTACAAAGCACTTATTTTTACCTGGCAGGAAAACTGACATTTTAAAGCTAACTACCTTCTATCAGGACCATCTTCTGGAATCAGGGATGTATCTTACCTGGCTGGGTTGGAACTGGCCAAATCTTTGGTCATATACAAGGGCTATCATACGTGTCTCCTATAACCACCTCAAGGGGAAAAATTTATAACTCACAACAGCACCTAAAGTTGTCCTGAAGGAGTAAATAAATGCTAAATAAACATTAGCAAACTGACTACATTGTAAATCTAAATGGCACCAATGCCATCATTAGTTAATTAATTTTCAATGAATCTTTTGTATAATCACTGGCTATATAATAAACATTGTTAAAATAATTCCCCATTGTAAGTAATTACATTTAGTTTTAAGAGAAATTTAGAAAGATAGATAATATTGCCTTTTGTATACCTAAAGAAATAAGCACGTGTAGAGTTATGCCCTCAAAATCACTTAGTTAATGAAAATAGGAGAGATAGTCACTGCAGCCATGTGTGTTTTGAGCTTGGTGTTCAATAATTCTGTAGAAATTATCAACTAATTTTATCTGTTAATGTGTACAACTTGAGACTTAAGTACAATCTTAGATATTTCAAGTCTGTCCTGTAGTTAGGAGCATAGTGTTTCTTAATTTAACAATTCAGCTAAGCCTGTTGTTTCAGGATACTTTGCACTAGGGTGACAGATTTAGAATGAGAAATTTCCCATGAGTCACCGAGAGGCCTGTACCAGTTTTCTAGTCCTGTTAACAAATCATGGGAGTTTATGTCTTGAGCAACGTGTAATGATCCAACAGGAGAGGGCTATTCTAAAGAGATACTGGTGCCTCTCCCATTGTCTGCCAAGCAGCAAACAGAGAGAAGGAAAGGAAGTGGCCACCATATCCAAGACTTAGGTAATCTTATTAGTAATCAGGAAAATGCAAATTTTAAAAGCGGGACATTTCACAATCAGCAGAGTCAGTCATGTGACAAGCGAAAATGTTAGCATGAAGTAAACTCAGTAGGCCACAGTAAAAGAAGACGCGGGTAAGAGGAGCATTGTTGAGGAGGATCCCTGCAAGACACAGGAGTGAGAGGGAGTGAGCGAGTGGCAGTGACCACAATTCATAATATAAATCTATTAAACAGTCAAGCGATATGAATATTTTTAAGGAAATACTAAATCACATGTACTAATAATGAGAACGGAACTATCCTGGTGACTGCAGAAGTCTACCCGAAGACAGACTCAGAAGATACAACCTTACGATGCTCATCAGAAGTCTACCTGTAGACAGACTCAGAAGATACAACCTTATGATGCTCATCAGAAGTCTACCTGTAAACAGACTCAGAAGATACAACCTTACCAGTGTCCGTGGAGAAATGCTCAACGATGCTCATCAGAAGTCTACCTGTAGACAGACTCAGAAGATACAACCTTACCAGTGTCCGTGGAGAAATGCTCAACGATGCTCATCAGAAGTCTACCTGTAGACAGACTCAGAAGATACAACCTTACCAGTGTCCATGGAGAAATGCTCAACGATGCTCATCAGAAATCTACCTGTAGACAGACTCAGAAGATACAACCTTACAAGTGTCCGTGGAGAAATGCTCAAGGATGCTCACCAATGAACTGTGTGTATCAACAACATCCTGGAAATCGATAAAGAATGAGCTTTATACATTTCCATATAGAACACTGTGCAGCAAATGAAGAGAATCAGCCACACCCCAGGATGTAAATTTGCATGCAGGCCGTACAGGCAGTACAGGCTGTAAATTCAGTGCACACTTGAAAACAGAATTATCCATCTGCTGGGAAGACACTCATACAGAACTTTACAAGGCATAAGGCAGTAGTACAAATTTGTGTGGATATTTACATGTATTAATATGACAGAAGTGTACATGAGTCTGGTGGTGCAAAGCTTCTCGGTAGCGTCAGAAGTAGGAACATGCATGTGTTAATTTTTAAAAGAAGTCGGAATAAAAATTCATCTGCCCGTTATATCACCATGAGATAAATAAGAAAACCTCTGTGTGTCCAGCTACACATTTTCCTATTCTTCCTCAAAATAGTTGGTTCCCCGTCGAGTACTCTCCCTTCTCCCTATTGGAAAAAAGAACAGAACAAAGTTCCATAGTTAGTTCATGTCACGTGACCAGAAGCAGTTCTGTGCTGTGTGAGAGCGAG
The DNA here is from genome assembly GCF_964271855.1 of Acomys minous. NCBI lineage: Eukaryota > Metazoa > Chordata > Mammalia > Rodentia > Muridae > Acomys > Acomys minous. The sequence goes on from NC_140490.1 coordinate 4,294,623, forward strand.
CGCATCCCGAGGAGCACTGAACAGCGCCATCTCTAGGCAGTGGTTCAAAACTATCTGCTTTGCTTCCGGGGGGGGGGGGGGAAGGAGTCTGTGTCTAAACTCAAATGGCTAAATCAGAAAAAAAGCGAACTCCCTTTTCTAACAGTTACTACTGGAAAGATCTGGAAAACAAAGACACCTTACAGCACGTTATAGTGCCGAAAACTCAGTTACTGTGTTCAACACTGGAGTTATTAAAACAATTAAAACGTGTGGACTCAGAGGGAGAATCAAGATAGGCGGGAGTTTAGAATAATTAAAAGCCCTTGCTCCATCTATTGAACATGGTCATCACCAGCTGTTCTTTCCTGACCCTACAGCAGGAATACATTCTTCCCCTGGGACTGCGGGGTTGCTGAAGGGCTAGAGTAGGGCCTGAAGAAAGGAATCCACATTCATGCAGCCACCGTCAGCTGCCTTCCAGGGTTATTAAGCACCTGGCACAGTAAACTCCAACTTGTTTCTTTAAAAATTGTTAAAGCAGGTATGCCAGCCTGTCAATAGCAGAGTAATATCCAAACCATATATTATTCCTTCCATGAGGCTGCAACAAGGTAATGTGCATCCTCCCAACGAGGACAAGACTAATCGCGGTGCTGCGCCGACCGAGGCTGTGGAGATTTCCCCGGGGAGCCCATCATTTTACCACATGCCACAGTGTCTCTCCATCAGCATGCTCTTCAGAGTGGCTCCCCTTTCCTTTACAGGTACCATCCTGAGGAAAGAGCCTCTCATAAAATTCACCTAGCGTAGCTCTAGCCTGGTGCACACGGCGACCACATTGCTAACACACTTAGACAATAGTCCACCTGAGGCCGCTCACTAGCAGGCGCTTTGAAAACTCACCAGCATCCAGGCTAGCCGTTTGCAAGTCCACAGTGCCTATTGCTTTGAGTGCTTAAGAAATTCAGTACTGGCTGCCAAATGGCATGTGTCGTAGCTCTGCATATTTCTTGCTACCTTCTCTCTACTTTGCAGGAAGGATTATGACAGCCTCAGAAGCAGGAGTGTGCTCTCATGCACGTGTGCGTGTGTACACACACAGACGTGTTTAGGAGGCAGCCATTAGTACAGCTTGCCATTCTGCTTCTGAAATCCTGATGAGCTATGAGACCAAGATGCATAACTCTGAAAGTCATACAAGGCTACAAGACTCTGCATGGTCGCTTCTCTCCTACGCCTGGAGGGTTCCAATAGGGTTACACTTAGCACTTCTGCCACTGTTTGGGAAGGAAAACGTCCCCCATTAATTTTACTTCTTCTGACCTTGTCTAGCAACTCCACCCTCAAGAGGCACAGTCCAACTCTGCGATGATGAAGAATGAAAACCAAATAGTGACAGCTTGGAAGGTATGGACAGGCCACACTTGAGGTGACTAGAATCAGGATGAGGTGACAAACTCTAGGTAGGTCAAATACCAGAGAATAAATCCCATATGCAGCAAAATACTGGCAACGGGCCTGGAGAACCCTAGGATTTTTAGGTGCCAGGGGAACTGGCACAATTCTTTCCAGCTCTGAAGCCCCACAGTGGTCATTCTGAGTTACTTTAGTCTCCGCTGCCACGGCAAGTTTTATGTTCACTGAGGTGGCATTGAGTTGACCTGACTAGAGATGAAACTGTTCTTTCTGTCCTTTGTTCTCTGGAAATACCCTGCACTCCCTCAGCCCATGCTTCCTAGACAGCTAAGATGGACGGCAGCGAGCTGTTAAAACATCTTGCTGGCAATGGATAGAAATGAAGCGAGCATCAGCAGAGACCTCTGAGGAGGTGGTGGGGACGAAGGAGGGCAATTGTTTTGTGAAGTACAGTTGTCGCTCTGTGTTAATAACCGAACGTGACCTTTCTGTGACAAAAAATTAGCTGCTGAGATCTGTGCTGAATGATCAGAACAGTTTAAAATGTGAGCCCAGCCAACAGGGGACCATCCATTTGAGAGAGCATAACACCACACTTATTTTCTCCAAATCCATTGCCTGTCACCGGAGCTCCGCGGAAGGGATGGAGGCAAGGTGGAAGTGACACTCATGACGCTCCCCAGAGCATGCGGCCGTAGTAGAGGTGCAAGGTTCCAGCTGCCATTCAAGTACTTTCTCAAAATCAACCAACATTCCACTGCTTTGTGCCTCGGGCACAAACAACAAAGAAAATAAGTCACAAATATTTGTTGCCCCCTGTCCAGATCCAGGCCTAATCTCTCCTTCCACTGTAGATTACTCCTTCATGAAAACAGATGTCTTTCTCCAACCTCACCTCTTAAGTAGGTATCTCTGCCTGATCTTTGCTTGGCGTTCCTCCTGCCAGGTTTGCCACGCACTCATAGTCTCTTGTCCCCTGAGCACATATCCCAAGGCTCTGAAGCTGTTAGGTTCTGTGTCACTTTCCTGTGATCTCCTGCTTTGCTAGACACCACCAAGCTTGTCTTCTCTTGAGGAGCAACAGACTTTCCACAAGAAAGGCTTATTTAACTTTGACACCTATTGTCAGAGGCTGTATTAGGTCTCAGGGACGAGTTTCAATGTCTAGACATTTGTGATGCCATAGCCCAGTAGGATGGGAGCTACGAAAAGAGGCCATTAAAGACTAAAGAGCCATTTCCATGATGGCATGGACAGGAGAGGAGGGAAGATGGAAAGAGGGCTAAGTACTGATAACCATTCCGTTTGCATGTGCCCAGCTGAGGTCCTGAAGATAAAGGGATTGGCTGTGGGCAGGGCCCTGACACTAGGACCATGTAATGTTACTGCGAGCTGTTCACAATGATCACATATGTTTCCTGAGTGCTTGCTATGTGTCAGCTCTGTATTAAGAGCTTTCCAGGGTTTGGAGAAATCACTCCATGTTTATGAGCACTGGCTGCTGTTTCAGAGGATTAGAGTTTGATTCCTAGCACCTACATGGTTGCTCACAGCCATCTATAACTCCAGCCCCAAGGGATCTCACACCATTTCCGGCCTTGGGAGCCACTGCACATCCATGATGCACAGGTGTACATGCAAGAAAAAATACCCATACATATGAGGAAACATTTTTAAAGGAAAGTTTTACATGACATCTCTCAGAGTATCCTCACTGCAGCCCAAGAAATTGATCCTGCCCGTGTGTGTGTGTGTGTGTGTGTGTGTGTGTGTGTGTGTGTGTGTGTGTGTTGGAAATTGGAAAATTAAGAAACTAAGACATCTCCCTAAAGATCTGGGGGTTGGATAGTGAGTGATCTGGACTGAGAATCCAGGATGCAGCCACCACAGTCTGTGAATACTTGGCCCACACTACTCTTCATATAACCTCAATTAATTGAGAAGAAAATATATCAACTAAAATGAAGTTAAAACGTCACATGCTTACATGACTTTCTGATGCCACATGAGTCCCAAGAACCTGTCATCTTCCAGCGTGGGTCCCTGGGTATCATTAAAGGCATGAATCACAGACAAGATCTTTCTCTATAGACCTTCAGTGTCTCTCCTTATAAAATGCGAGGGATGGACCTTCCAGCCTCTCTGATTTTAAATTAAGATTGCCATCCTCAAAGCCTGTACATTTGGCTCCCTTCAGCAGCCCTAAAGAGGGAAGAAAGGGAAAAATGAATGGCACACTTGTGCAAATGTAAGTGATAGAGAATGGAGATGCTCCCCTGGTGGGTTTTGAGATGATATGCATGACTTGGGCAAAGAGAGAAGAGCACTTCATGCAGTACCAGAAAAGAGCACCTTTATCTCAGCCCGCCTTCCTGCACTAAAAATACAGCTGGGCTTTTCAAGTGAGTGGCTTGATACATCACCCTGTTCCTCTTCATCAGTCTCGCATGATTCAACCAACATTAGAGAGAAATTTTTCTGCTTAAATTCCTTTTTGCAACAAAGGTAAATATCTTACTTTTATAAAAATGCATTTCCCAAAGATAAAGTATGGTGCTACAATGCTGTTTCAAATGGATTTGCCATAAGTCAGGCATATCCTCATTCAAATAATAGACTATGAACACAATCTGTCTGGGAGAGTCAAGAGGTAGAGAGCTTGGTCTTATTAAGGTGCTCTGTTATGGGGCCCAGTCACTGAGACAATGGATTGTTTTTCAACAGGGCTGTGGCTGCCACTAGAAGATTTTGCCTTCAATGAAAAGACAATTAAGAAATGAATCTGGAACAGAGGTTCAAACTAAACACTCTTTTTTTTTTTCTTTTGCCTCTAACATAAAAAAAAAAAATAGTGTGTAGTCACCAGTTGCTAAAACTAAGTAAAAAATTTGAAGTTAAGTGACACTGGTATGACAAGCTTTATTTTTAAAAAACTGTCTTCCTTCTAGTTCCACTAGACCCTTGCTTTTCTTTCTTGCAGAACTTTCTGCTTAGATGTCATAAGTATTTATGTGGGCAATAGGAAAGGCATGCACATACATACACATACACCCACACAGACACATACACATACGTAACACACACATACATACACCTACACCCACACAGACACATACACATATGTAACACACACACATACATACACCTACACCCACACAGACACATACACATACATAACACACACACATACATACGCATATACCCACACATATGTAACACACACATACATACACATACACCCACACATATGTAACACACACACACACATACATACACATACACCCACACATATGTAACACACACATGTATACAAATAGAGAATTATCATTCTACATTTCCTTTGGGATGGGAATCTGGGCGTGGCTTAGCAGGACCATCAAATTAAGGGTTAAATTAAAGATCAGGTAAAGTCTATTGAAGTAGAATTTGCTTCCTAGCGTTGTGGTTATTGACTAACCTCTCCTCTTTGAGGGTGGTATAGCTGAGAGCCTCAGGGCTTGCCTGAGTGTGGGTTCCATTCTTGGCCTCCTCACTGTGGCAGCTTGTTCATCAAGCCAACAAGACTAACAGTCAGTGGCTGACCTTTTGTAACTTATTCAAAGAATTGGTCAGTATCGCTCAAGTCAGCTGTTAAGAGGGAACCATGCATCATAGAACTGTCTCATGATGCAAGTCATGGGGAGTCTGGAAGCCCTGCTGAACACTCACAGTTATGCCATTTTTGTAGATAACTATTCCGCCCAAAATGGCTCTGTCTAAAGTCTCTTTACTTGAGTATCACAAAATAATGAATTTTCTGAATTTTCTTTGCATTTAGTGGCCATAATGTATTTAAAAAATGTATCACTGGGTATTTTATGGTAGGTTCCAGGAGCCAAGAAAGATGACTTGAACAGATTCACCTGCCACATCTTTCAGGAGGTAGCCTGGCCTCAAGACATGCTTGTTCTTTGAAAACTATTGAAAAATGTAAATTTATGACAACATTGAACACCTTGAAAATGATCATATCACCGTAGCCAGTGATATTCAGGGTTGTATTTTTGTAGTGCTGATTTTCATAGGAAACTCCATATTAGTAAAAGATAAAATTGTTGAAGATGGTTTAAGAGTATATATGTGTATGTTTAATACTCTGCAGATTAAATCAAACAAACAAACCCTCTTGGCGTCTTGGTAGTAAGATGTTATTATTCCTTTTGAACAGAGGAAGCAGAGATAGCAAAAATCAGATTCTTGTCCAGTGGCACAGTATTATAACCTGTACTTGAGGACAGTGACCTCTGGTCATCTAGTCTACTAGTTTATATGAGAACGTTCTCCGTGCTACTCCAAGGGATCCCCACCATGCCTGCTGCTACCAATGCATGGTGTAATAGCCTATTAGTCTTCTCTAATCCTGAGTAGCTGTAAATGCAATATTAATATGCTCACAGAGTGGACCAAGTTTGCTAATCAGATGGCAATATAGGGAGGTGCTTTGGATAGCCTTGTAGCCTGTGTAATCAGGGAGGTCCTTAAGATGAGAGAGGGGGTTGAGTAAGTTGGGACATTCAATGTTTTATAAAAAATACTTGTAATCCCAGCCCCGTTGATACTAAATCCAGGTGATCTCAGGTTCAAGACTGGCCTATGTTGCATAGTAAGAGTGTCCCCAAAGGGACAACACAGGTATTCTAAAGAGGACAGAGATGGTGGAGAAGACTCCCCCTAGGGCTTTCATGTGGAGACAGTTGGCCTATGATGTTGGCATCATGAGATTCATTTTGGACTACCAACCTCAAGAACTGCAAGACAAAGAGTTTGGGTTAGGCTTCTAATTTTGTAGACATTTGTTGGACAATTCACAGTAAACTAACACTGATAGGCAGCTCTCTACTTATTCAAACACTGTCCACACTCCAGAGCTAGCCAGGCAATGTGTAGTAATGGGCTAATGATTTATTGAGCAGATATGCCTGGAAGACACACTACACAATACACATGCAATAGCTCCCCTTAGATTTTAATGCAAAGATGGTTCTAAACCACTGTACTTGAACAACATAATTCAGCAGGTTATCTCAATGTGGCTGTAGTAAGCTTTGGGCAAATTCTCCTGTGGTGATGTGCAGTGTCCTGACTTCCTCTGCTTTCTCATAATTAATATGTCTAGATTGTGTTATTGATAATTAATTTGTTTAATGGACTTAACAAGTTATGGAAATGTATGGTGCTAAAGACATAGTAACTTACTTGTACGGGTGGAGAAATAGCTCAATGATTAAGAGCCTATGCTACTCTTGAGGAGCACTTAAAGCACATCCCAGCAGCCTATGGTAGCTTACAACTGCCTGTAACTCCAGCTCCATTGGATCTGATGCCCTCCTTTAGCTTCTGTGTGCTCCAGCATGCACACGATAAACATAAGTACACACACACACACACACACACACACACACACACACACACACACAAATTTAAAAAGTGTTTTAATAACCCCACAAAACTTAACTTTGTAGCCCAGACATCCTCAAGATGGACTGAAGAGAGTGTTGCCCTCCTTGTATGGTCTTCAAGCGTTGAAATGATAGACCGTGAGTAAAGGGGCTGTCAAGTTACATGTTTATATATTCATATCAAACTCCAGAGTTGCTTATTGTTATTGTACTTATTACAACTTGATGCATAAATTACAGTATCCAGGAGCATGTAGACCGTTGCACATGCTCAGTAGCTCAACACCTAGAAAAGTGGGCTCCACCTCTTTGTGTGCCCTTTGCTTATTTGCCTGAACCCAAGGATGCATTTTTAATTATGGGAGGCCATCAGCTGACAGCACAACTGCTGGTAAAAGATCCCAAATTAAACAGCCAGAACTGGAGGCAACCTGGAGTTTTTTGAGAGCAATCTCAGAGCTTGGAGGATTCATAAACCAAGTAAACCTTCTGACATAACTATAAAATGTGGTATAAACCCTAGAAAAAAATGGCCATCTTGAAAGGGTAACAGCACTTTTACGAGAATTCCAGCCGCACCATGGCAACATCAACCCGTCAAAGCAAATGAAGGGTAGTAAAAGTAAAATTAAACATGATGAAGGGGACACCAGCTTGCTAACAGCTTTCCAAGCAGTAAAGCTTTCAAGCGTTATCTCTTCATTGGTCTGTTCAATCACACATGCCTGCTACCAAGCTTTATCGCATTATGTATCTTTCTCATCACCGCAGCCTGCCTTGCTTGGATGGACCTGTCTGTCTGCTCACAGAGGAGGGCTCGAGGCTTTCCCCTTCCTTGCCTGGTCCATCCCCTGTGTGCCCTCGTTCTGTTCCTCTTCTGTAATTCTTTCCCTTCCTTCCTTCCTTCCTTCCTTCCTTCCTTCCTTCCTTCCTTCCTTCTTCCTCTCTCTCTCTCTCTCTCTCTTTCTCTCTCTCTCTCTCTCTCCTTCTCTCTTCTCCCCCTCTCCTCTCCTCTTCCTCCCTTCCTCCCTCCCTCCTTCCCTCTCTCCCTCACACTCCTGTCTCTCTCCTCTGTCCTCTCTTTCCCTTGCTTTGGTGTCCAAGTCTCTGCCATCAAGAAAGGTGGGTGTGCACTAGGAGCTTGGGGCAGGGGAAGGCGTAAATATAGCTCAAAGCCCCAGGCTGCCTTCAGCCTATAAATAGGATGGAACATGATTTTGACTTCGTCCTCCCACTTGCTGCAGAAACCATGTTATTCTTCTTCTGGACTCTTATTCCCATGAGCCCGCTTTCCCTACCCCTTGCGCAGAGCCCTGCAGGGGAGACTGTGAAGGCTCTTCCCATTGTGGACTTACCAACGAGCTGATCCCTGACTTGGCTGTGCATCCTGTTTGCTGGGACACAGACATCTCAAGGTTACATTCAGTTTCAAATCCCCTTCAAACACTAGGGAGTCTTTGAGACAAGATTCTGTCCCACCAGTTCAGTGCCTAAACCTCTTCCTTGTTCTGTTTTCATGTGTGTATAGTGTTCACACAAGCCAAACTCCTCTGCCTTTACACTGCATAGGTCATCCAACAGTACACAAAGCAAAAGGATAATCAAATGACCAAACAGCCAACTTGGGCATCCTGAAGCCCACCCAGTGAGGAGGAGATAAGAGGAAACCATGAGAAAAGAAGCAAGGGGGCCATGCCAAGTATTTCATGAAGCTGCCAGTATCCAGCCCCTTAGCCTAATTTCTTCTATTAATGTGGTAACTGAATTGTTCTCTTCCCCTCTTTCCTCCCCACTCCCTCCTCTCTCTCTCTCTCTCTCTCTCTCTCTCTCTCTCTCTCTCTCTCTCTCACTGGTGTGTTAGATCATCTCCCTTTCTTCTGGTCAATCTTGAATTCTGTTCCCAGTTAAATCAGCCCCTGAGATTCACTCATCTGTTCAATTGATCCCGAACATCCACCATGTGCAGAGTGAGACATCACATGCTTCTAAGGACTGAGGAAGGTGCACTGGACTTGTCCACTAGAATTTAGGGAAGAAGATTCCCACACATGCTTAGACAGCTCTCACAGTTGCTCTCCAGGCTTCTCTCTGGTTTGCCTCATAAAGCTCATTCTTAGGTCCCGGCTCATACCATTCCTAGCCTCCACCAGGAACCTAGATATTTGCCCTTGTTGACTTCACATCTCTTATTCTGTCCTTACACGTTTACTAGATAGTTCCTTACATCCTATCCTAAACAAGCATTAAAATCCATTCTTTAAATATACTCAGGGAAATTGTAATGCCCATTTCCTTTTCTCAGTTAAGAAGTGTATTGGTGTCATACTTGTTCCGGTAGTCATACTGATGAGATCTCATGAGTTTAGCTTCTGACATTGCTAGAAGACACAATCTCATAGTAAACGTTCTGTTGTCTGGCTCTTGTACTCTGTTCAAACACACTGGAAATAACTGGTGTGTGTGTGTGTGTGTGTGTGTGTGTGTGTGTGTGTGTGTGCGCGCATTAAGCAATCATCAACACCCAAAAGTCTGTATCTTTTAGGGGTTGTTGATGTTTGAGACAAGGTCTCTGCATCCCAGGCTGACTACAAACTCATTACCCTCATGCCTTCTGGATGCTAGGATTATGGGTGTGTGGCACCTCACTTGGCTGCACTTCAAACAACTGGTATAACCTAGTGATTACTTACTTCATTCTCTCAGACATGCTTTCTTTGCATTAAAAAAGAACTTTAAACTACATCTCCTCTGTATTCCCCCTCAAGAATCAAATAAACAGTGACAATTTTATCAAATTTGAGAAATATACTCAAGAAACATATCATAGATTTTCCTTGTGTTTGCTTAAATTACAAGTATTTTATAAGAACATAAACCCAGAGCCACTCTGCCTGACTGTTTGGTTACTGACCTTGGCTATATCACCAGGTGCCATCTTGTCTCTGTCATCTCCAGGTAAGTCTAGAATATTCATACTATCATGTGTTTATTCTAAAAATCATTGATTAGCATTTGCGAAGTACTTCAAGTCAGCTGACTAGTATACCATATATTTTGTAATGGTTATATTTGTTGTCAATATAATGGATGCATTTATTGGTACCACTGCCAATCGACACTTTTTGGCATGTCTGAGAGGCTGTGTCCAGAGAGGTTTAGCCGACGAGGAAGGACCCCTCTTGAGTGTGAGCAGCATCACTCTATGGGCTGGGGTCCCAGACTGAGCTTCAAAAGGAACGAAAGGAAGTGCTTCATTGCACATTGTCTCTCCCCGCCTTCCTTCTTGTGGGTGCATGTGACATGCTGACATGCCTCCTAAGCCTATCCCAACAGCACCACAAACCAGGAAGCAAGCATTCAAAGGCCCGGATTATGGGGCACGTTTATCATTCAAACCTCCACAGGGCTGCCTGTGTTAAGTAAAAATTTCTACAAATGCATATACATAAAGCTAGGGATGAAGTCTCCATGCATACAGCTCTTGTTCAACTACAAATATATTTTGGAAACTACTCAGCTATAGATCAGAGTAATTGGAAAGCTTATAATATTAATTCAATGTGATAAAGGATATTGGTTTTTCTGAACCTAAGTCATAGAAGTTGTGATTAATTCTGTAAAGATTTAACCTCAGATCTAGTTCCATATTGAATATGTTCCTATATCTCTGATTTGAATACCATGAAAAAAGTCTACATGCATAAATAAGTTTTCGGATTCTGTAAATACCTTCAAGACGTTACACTTCAGAGCAAATAAATCTATCTTTTTATCAGCATTCTACTGGAATGACAATTTGGAAATATATTTTTGAGGATCGCATACATTCATATAATTTAATATGATCATATGTACTTCCCCCACCCCCTCTCCCAGTTCATTTCTTTCTTTTATTTTTAGATTTTAGATAACTCACCAAATCTAGCTAGTATAGTTTATGTGTGAAATGGTGTGGAGCCATCCACTGGAGAACAGGCAACTTACCAGGAGTCACCTCCTGAAAAGAGGATGCTTCTCCTTCCTGCAACAACTGACTGTCAATAGCTCCTCAGTATGGGTGGGGCCCAGAATGCCAATTTTTTTTAGCAATTTTTAAAATTATATTTCTTTTTTACATATATATTTATATTATTACACATATATACAGTAAACTACTTACAGCAAGAAGAACCACAAAACAATCAGGAGCTATAATAATGTTACATTTGTAGTGTTTTGGCTATTTGTATTTGGCAACTTTGAAAAAAACATCTTTCCTATCTTGGTGAGTCTAAAATTCTGAATGAAAATCAATATCTATCATATCTCATCTCTATCAACTTAAAACATCTATCTAGATCTAAAGACATCTTAATCTCTAAACAACTAAACTTAATTGTAAGACTAAACTATTTGGTCTTCAACCCCATCAGAGACTTGAGAAGTAATAAAATTAATTACCTGAATAAACAGGAAGTGCAAGTTAGCAGCTTCCAAAATGAAAAACTGCCAGAGACAATTTGCCGCCTGAACAGTCACCTAAAACTCTCTATAACGTTGGAGCATCGTCTTCAGCCTTCAGGCCCAATATATCTTACAGACATATTTGTGAGGCAGGAACCACCGAGGCCTTGTTTACCCTGCCTTGGGAGAGTTTGGCCTTCGACTCGGTCTGCATCCAAGCTTGCCCATTTTTAGGCAGAATTCTGTCTGTGGCAGAAGTGAAGACATTTTGCCACATTTGACAGAATGCTGGTTTGACACATTTGAAGCCATCTCCATAAGGAGGTTCACTGATGCTCATCATCTTCTTTGATGTAGGTTGGGTGTTGCCAGGAGTTAACCTGTCTTGTCAAAGAATCTTTAAAATAATAAAAGCATCTCTAAATGCCATATTCTGTAGGTCTCTGAGGCCTTTGAAGACCTTATCTAACTATTTTACCTTATATATCTATAGAATCATATATATCTGTTAAACTTAGGATGTATATTCTTGTGATAAAAACTGACTAGTAATTGACATGACTATGATTTGATGAACTAACAATTAGCTTATATTACTTAATTATCCTAAACAGCCTGCAATATCACTTTCGAGGTATTGAAAATAAACTTAGTATTATAATTAAGTTGTATGGGTACAATATCTTATAGTAGAGTAGAAGTAAATATAATGTGTATGAAGAATAATCTTAATTTTAAAATCTATACGAATGTATCAAAATTAAACTTATTTTGCATCAATATACAAAATTCTATACCAATGAATTAAAAATAACCTCATTTGTGAGTAACAGTTAAGACCTTAAGTTGAGGAGTAGATTCAATAATCTACTTTTTGTTCTAACATCCTTATATGTTTCTATATTTCCCCTCATTTCTTTTCAACCCCTATCTCTATATCTACAAAAGAAATATACAGCAGGCCAATTTTAATTAAAGATAATGTCACTGTGAAAATTTCCTCTAAATCCAGACAGAAATCCGGAGGGCATTTGTAATTCCCACCTCTTTATCCACGTTTGGGCTGGAATTAATCTTCACACAGTTACCTTTAAAATAGTCTCTGGTTCTGCATTCTATTTTTCATCTATCTTGTCCTTCAGGTTGAGCAAGCATCTACTTTTATGCTGTTTTTCTGCCAAGGCTCCTCACTTCTTCCTGATTCACTTTCATGCCTCCCAGCTTTTCTGTACACAACTTAACACAAATGATACAACTTACTGGTGGTGATGATTCTGTGCTCTATGACAAAGCTAAGAACCTTTGCATCAGTCACCTGTGTAGGACTTGAGTTATACCTTAATAAAGTCGCTTAAACACTACACATACACAAGCGCGCGCGTGCGTGCACACACACACACACACACACACACACGCACATGCACACACGCACATGCACACACACACACACACACACGCACACGCACATGCACACACGCACATGCACACACGCACATGCACACACACACACGCGCACACACACACTCATACACCAGACACCTGAAGGGCCCAGTGTAACTTTCCAATCTCTCTAAGGTCATCTTCCTCATGTACTGCCCCCAGCCTTGCCAGCCTGCAACCTCCCACAGTCAAGGCTTTATAAGCCTCAAGTCCTCTGCTCATTACTGTTTCTTTCTTGGCATTCTCTCTCCACAACAGTGGGCCCTTCTCATCTTTCAGATGTTTGTGGGAGAGAATTACCTTCTCTGCGAAGTTTTCTCCAGTTGCTTGAGCGGCATTGCCCTGCCTCTTGGAATAAGTTTGACCCTTCATCATGCTGCATTGTCCATTTTCTTCGGATGACTTCTCACAACTTATAAGCACAGATTTGTTTCTTTGATTCCTGAATTTTTTTGTCACTTATCTAAGAGTGTTACTTTAAGTCAGGCATCAGGCTGCATGCCTTGTATACCAGTGAGTGCCTAGCATAGCAAGCACACAGCCCATGATATTCACTTAAAAATACTTGAGGAATGCAGTTATTATTCAAAGCCCATTTTATTATGGGTTTAAGTCAGATGTATTTTTCATCATGTTAATTCCAAAATGTTCTTTAAGTTGGTGCACACAAAGATGAGGCTGAGGTAGTTCATTCTCAGAAGTAAACACACCTCTGGAAAGATGGCTTAGTCGTTAAGATTACTTACTGCTCTGGCAGAGAACCTAGGTTTGGTACCCACATCAGGTGACTCACAATCAGAGGATTTGACTCTGTCTACTAGCCTCCTTGCGTGCCTACGTGTACGGTATGTGATGCACATAAACTCACACAGACACATACACACATATTTTTAAACTACCTTTTTAAAAGGGCACAGATTTACTCATTGAAAGTTCAATAGATAGTAAATTCAACATGAGCCTCACTGAGAAAAATGAAATGGTACGTGGGTGCGCTCCCTGCTAGAGGTCTGGGGATTGCCCCATTTCTCACCATGGTACATGGGTGTGCTCCCTGCTAGAGGTCTGGGGATTGTCCCGTTTCTCACCATGGTACGTGGGTGTGCTCCCTGCTACAGGTCTGGAATTGCCCCATTTCTCACCATGGTACGTGGGTGCGCTACCTGCTAGAGGTCTGGGGATTGTCCCGTTTCTCATCATGGTACGTGGGTGTGCTCCCTGCTAGAGGTCTGGGGATTGCCCCGTTTCTCACCATGGTACGTGGGTGTGCTCCCTGCTAGAGGTCTGGGGATTGCCCCGTTTCTCACCATGGTACGTGGGTGTGCTCCCTGCTAGAGGTCTGGGGATTGCCCCGTTTCTCAGCAGTTCTAGTTCTTGGAGGCTCTTTCTGCTCCTAGGCTCACGGGCCCTTTTCTCGCTGTGGCCTCATCACAGTGCACCTGTCCTGCTCCAGTTTAGCTATTTGTCTCTCACTGACCACACACAGTTTTTGAACCAGAAGCCTTTAGCTTTAGAGAACATTGAACACAATGAGTTAAATCTGGAAAATACCATTTTTCCTATATTTATATCCTCTATACACTCCCATGTATTTTACCACTCATTGTGACCCCAAAATGAGTTCATGAGAAGTTATCGGATATGGTTAATAAAACAGTGACTGAACTTATTTGTCTTCCCACATTCTTCATTTACTTTTCCATGATATAGAGTGAAGATTATATTCTGCCTTGTTGTGCTGCTTCGTATTGAGAATAAGAATTTGAACATACATTATTTGTGAAGCTGGTAAACACGTGGTACAGGTGTGTTGCCAACAGAATTATTGAAAACACTGTAATTCTGTTGTAATAAATAAGTGAATCATTGGAATTTTTAAATTTTTACTGCTGCAATGTGAATAGATATCACTTTATCATCACCAGTTAGTTTCAAAGTCAGAGCAAATAGAAAACACAGGTGAATAAACCATTTGCTGAATCTTTGCTTTTTAAGTTACTTAGACCTGTAAGACATCCACCTACTTGTGAAGGCATTCACTTATAAGGCTCATTCATCTTTTTATAGTTTTGGAATTATAATTCATCTTACTGTTACTATTTATATGATAATTATTATAGCTTAATTTGTATGTGCATTGTACATATATGTGTATGTATACGCATACACATATATAATCATATATAATTGCCTCTATTGTCTATAGTACAGTCAAACATGGTGACAGGCACTTTGCCTGTAATATTCTCATTTCTGTGATAACCATGCAAAGTTGACATCACTGCTATTATCATCATCCAAAGGGAAGAAGCTAAGGCCTACAGAGATGGTGGAGAGTCACCCAGGAAAGCCCTTGTGCCTGAGTTCTCTGAAAGAATCCTCCAGGCAGACATCCGCAGCTCAGTACAGCTTTCCTCTGCCTGGATTTATGCTCTTACTGTGATGAGTCGTGGCCGTTGCCCAGAACAAGAATGTCCAACCTGAGGGGAGGGCAGAGAGTAGCCAAGTAACGCAGAGAAATATTTGGAGCTTAACACGGTGCCTGCAACTGGAGACCGTCCAAGGCCCAGAGGAGAGGCAGATTGCTTGGAGTCGTAACAAGTGTTTCCATGACACTGATCATACGCCCAGCATCATCTTCAGCTTCTTGCCTTGCTCAGCCGATCCTCACAACAACCATATGAGGGCTGTGGTGACTTAAGTCATCTCACAGCTAATAAGAAGCAGAGGCCCAGAGAGCTGCGGGGCTTTCCCTGAGGTCACAGAATTAGGAAGTAACCATCTAGGGCACCGAAACCCGGATAGACCTAAGAACTTGGCTTCTCCACAGGTAACAGTGGCTTCAATATACCTATTGTCTCACCGAGTCCCGTTCTTTCCTGGTTTCCAAGTGCCAATAAATCTCGACTTCCTCCTAACCATGTTAACTGCCGTAACCATTACGTTGTGTTGTTTCATTACAGTAACTATCTCCCAAGTGGCTATGAGCTGGCTGTCCCATCTGTGCCTCCACAAACTCTCCCTGAAGCTGATGGGCCACAGGCATTCAGCTGCTCTCCCCTGCAGTCCAATTTTGCTCATCCCCACCGCTCTAACTAGTCCTGGAGTTTTGCCTTCTGATGCGAGGTTTACAAGGGAGCCATAATCACACAATTACCCTCCGCCATGCAGTGCTGACAATGCAATTGTCTGTCAGCAAATGACCTGAGCAGTTCCTGCATGGGGCTGACTGGACCACACTGAGCAAAATCAGGCTGTTCCTATGACGCCTCTGAGCAGAGGCAAACAATAGTGCTGTGTTCATCAGAACGAGAGGGAGGATGGTTTTGTCTGGGCTTTACTGCTCACACACTGGGATCGGAACACGAGCTGCCGAGGGAAGGGGAGTTACCCAGAGACAAAATGCCTTTGTCCTACCTCTTTGACTAAAAAGAGTTGGACGTGTTTTGCCGAAGACTTTCGAGAACCAATTATAATAGGCTTTCCATGCCTTCTCTGAAGGGGGTGTGTTCCTAATGCTACCTGGCAGGTTTGTCTTCTGAATAGAAAAAAATGACCTTAAGTCATTTTATGTAGTCAGTGGATGAGAGGAAAGATTGACTTCTTGTGCCATAGTTTATTCAGCTAAGGCCCAGAGCTCCCACCTACCCTTAATGCTGAAGATGAAAGGAAGACTTTAGCCTTTTCTAGTATAAAAACATCAAGCCTTTTCCCCTAATACTGCCAAACAGTTCCAGAGGCTGAAGGGTTTTTGTTTTGTTTTGTTTTGTTTTGTTTGTTTCTTTGTGCCTGCTGGGCAAGACCTCTAGCAAGTGCAGACTGTGGTATATTTTACCCTAAACACATCTTACTTAAATTCAATATTTATGTTTATCTTTGCCCATTTTAGTTTTGAGGTAAAATTTGCACACAGCACTACATAGGACTATTAAATGTGTCTTTCCTGAATCTTGATGCATGTGCACACATCTGTTATTGAGGTATAACGCACAACCATCACTTTAGAGAATTCCCTCATAGCATAATCCACTGTACTCTTATCCCTGTGTCCCTAGAGGGAAACATTATTCCAGGTCTCCCCTGCACAGGTGAGCTATCTTTGCATGGTGTCACATGATCGGTGGGTCATAGAGTAGACACTTTTTTTTTTGTATAAGATTTCTTTAATTGCTGTTCTTGGGATTTTTATCCTTGTTGCTATGCATATCCATAGGCGATTCCTTTCACTTGCTGACTAGTATTCTCTTATGTGGATATACCATATTTGTGTTTAACTTTCATTTGTTATTTAGTGCCCAGGCTGCCTTCAGTTGTGGCTGCTGTGAGCAAAGCTTCTGTGAATATCTGTGTAGACATCTTTGTGTGGACATGGCTTCCTTTCCCTTGAGTGAATTCTTAAAGGCCAAGCTATTGGTGGTAGGACAGCTGCATGTGTAGTTTCTATGAAAGCGTTTGTCCTCCTGCAGAGTGGGTATACCATCCGACATGCTTGCTAGCAGCATCTTCAAGACCATATCCTTCTCCATTTATCACCATAGGTGAGAATTGCCAGTCTTTTTGGTTATTTCTGGTGTAGTCTGTCTCGCCTTGTTGTCGGCGCCTTCCTGACGTATTCATTTATACTCAACTAAAAAGGTGGAACCGTTTTTTTTTTCTCTACACATGGCCATCTTTATGTCTAATTCTGTGAAGTATCTGTTCATAGCTTTGGCTCATGATTTTTTGCCCTCAAAGTGAATGCTTGGCCAGACTTTACTTCTCGTTCCACGGAGGCAGCATCGTACCACATGCGTGCAAACGTGCGTTGCTAGGAAGCCCTGGCTCATCCCGCACCCACACCCCTCTCTGCAGACTTTAAAGAACCCAAAGAGATGATAATTTTTGCATAAATGCTGGTTACAGTCCTCAGTTCCTGGGCACTACCGACAGCGAGGCAGCGAGGATTGACTGGCAGCTTGTTAGTAAAGCCTGGCCCCTTTGTGAGATGTTTGCAGAAAGATTGATTTACAATAAAGCGGTTCCTGGTGGGTGCACGCAGGTGGAACTGATGCGGATCGATTCCAAGGGAGCTAACTAACCAGCTGTTTAAACTGGCGGGAAGAGTGCGCAGTGACAGACACAGTGCCACCATCATTCCCCCCTCCCCAAGATGACAAATTAACTTGTTCTGGTATGCTAGGGTGTGTGACAACCTGAGGCTAGCTCAGAGGTAGAAAGGACAGGGCAGCGCAGCTGCAGCCTCCCTGGGATTCACCCTTTCTGTAAGGCTGGGCCTGGGCTCACTCTGACTGAAGGAAAAGACCTCACCATTAAAAGGGAGGGTAGGGGAGGTTCTACATTGAAACTCCTTTTACCGAGTTATGGGAGCAGCTGAGTTTCAAATGGCCCATAACTCTCCTCTCTCTTTTGGTAGGCCTCTCACCTCCTCTCCTTTTTGTAAATAGGATCAACACACAGGAAGAAAATCTCTGCCTTTGGAGAGAATTCCATGTCTTCAAGTACAAAACTCTTGGTTTGAGAACGGTTGTTATTATTTTATTCTTATCTTTACAGTGAGAATAAAGTACAATATGCTTTCAGCTTAGAACTCTTTCCTTTTATAACAGTCACTACAAGAGTATTCTGGAATCTCATGGAGTTGTGGTGAAGTGGCCAGGTAAGGTGTGGAGAGCAATGACAGAGTGCCGAGAGCGGCCAATGTAACTGTGGCCAATCACAACCACTAGGAATGCTACACTTGACAGTCCACCAGGGAACAAATCGTGGCCCATTGAGTAGCTGTGTGACACATCACTTTAACCTAAGATAGCTCAGTGAAAGGCATTGACCTGCCTCTTTATACATAAGAAAATAGAAATTAAATAAATGTCACTCTCTAGAAGATTCTAAAAGAGGTAAGATCTGCCCTCAAACAAAGGCTTTTGTATTAACATCTCCATCAACAACCTCAAAAAACAGAATTACCAAGCCAGACAACACACACACACACACACACACACACACACACACACACACACACACACACACACACACTTTATGAAATGAACAATCTTCAATGGGATGCTTCTACACCACTTAATGCTGTTATGTTCTAGCATATATAAAACAAGATAACACTACAATAGTGAAATCACTATGGCCTCTGGGATAAGCACATGACAAAATGAAGTAGCAAACACACTGTGTGTTGTTACATGCAAAATATAACATGTAATGCATTAAAAATGGTTGAGAAGAGAGAGATTAAAAAGTAAAGGGGAAAGAGGGAGGGGGTGTGGGACAGGGAGGAGACCAGGGAGGAGACCAGGGAAGGGGATACAATTGGGATGTAAAGTGAATAAATTAAAAAAGAATAGTACATGACTCACCTAGGCTAGTGATGGTGCACACCTTTAATTCCAGCACTTGGGAGGCAGAGGCAGGCAGATCTCCATGAGTTCAAGTCCAGCCTGGTCTAATAGCTAGTTTTAGGACCACCAAGGCAACACAAGAAACCCTGTCTTTTTTTAAATTTTAATTAATTTATTCATGTTATAACTCAATTGTTATCCCATTACTTGTATCCTGCCATTCCTCCCTCCCTCCTGCTTTCACTCTATCCCCTCCCCTAGGTCTATGACCGAGGGGGACCTCCTCCCCCACTTTATGGTCATAGGCTACCAAGTCTCATCTTGGTAGCCTGCTTATTCTTTCTTTGAAAGCCATCAGGCCTTCCCACCAAGGGGAGGTCATCAAATATAGGGCACCAGAGTTCATGTCCGAGTTAGATGCCGCTCTCCACATAACTGTGGTCAATGTCCTGTCCATTGGCTAGCTCAGAGTAGGGGTTCGATATTTACTACTTGTATTGTCCTTGGTTAGTGCAATAGTTTGAGCAGACCTCCATGGGCCTTGATCCACCTGTTACGATGTTCTTCTTGTAGGTTTCTAAGACCCTCTGGATACTTCTATTTCCCCGTCTCCTGTATTTCTCTTACCTAGAGTCCCAGTAGAATGTCCTCACATCTATCCCAATCTCCTGGTAAGTAAAGACTTTCGTGGGACATGCCTTTTGGGCTAGTGCCCAATAATAAGTGAGTATATACCGTGTGTGTCTTTCTGGTTCTGGGTTAACTCACTCAGTATGATCATTTCTAGTTCCATCCATTTGTCCACAAATTTCAGGATTTCTTTGCTTTTAATAGCTGAGTAGTATTCTGTAGTGTAAATGCACCACAGCTTCTTTATCCATTCTTCAACTGAAGGACATTTAGGCTGTTTCCAGGTTCTGGCTATTATGAATAAGGCTGCTATGAACATGGTTGAGCATATGTCCTGGTTGTGTGGTGGAGCATTTTCTGGGTATATTCTAAGGAGTGGAATAGCTGGGTCTTGAGGAAGCATTATTTCCAGTTTTCTGAGAAAGTACCAGATAGATTTCCAAAGTGGCTGTACAAGTTTGCACTCCCACTAGCAATGAAGAAGTGTTCCTCTTTCTCCACATCCTCACCAGCATGTGGTGTCACTTAAATTTTTTATCTTAGCCATTGTGATGAGTGTAAGATGGAATCTCAGAGTTGTTTTGATTTGCATTTCTCTGATGAGTAAAGATGTTGAGCATTTCTTTAAGTATTTCTCAGCCATTCGATATTCCTCTCTTGAGAATTCTTTGTTTAGTTCTGAGCCCCATTTCTCAGTTGGGTTATTTGGTTTGGTTGTGTTTAATTTCTTGAGTTCTTTATATATTTTGGATATTAGACCTTTGTCAGACATAGGGTTGGGTTGATGAAGATCTTTTCCCAGTCTGTAGGCTGTCAAATTGTTCTGTTGACAGTGTCTCCCGCCTTACAGAAGCTTCTCAGCCTCATGAGGTCCCATTTATTAATTGTTGACACTAAGGCCTGGGCTGTTGGTGTTCTGTTCAGGAAGTTGTCTCCTGTGCCAATGTGTTCCAGGCTTTCCCCCACTTTTTCTTCTAACCGATTTAGTGTCTCTGGTTTTATGTTGGGGTCTTTAATCCACTTGGACTTGAGTTTTGTGCATGGTGACAAATATGAGTCTAATTGCATTTTTCAACATGTAGACATCCAGTGAGACCAGCACCATTTATTGAAGATGCTATCCTTTTTCCATTGAATAGATTTGGCATCTTTGTCAAAAATCAAGTGACCATATGTGTGTGGATTCATTTCTGGGTCTTCGATTCTATTCCATTGATCAAACAGCCTATTGCTGTGCCAGTACCATGCTGTTTTAATTACTGTTGCTCTACAGTACAGCTTGAGATCAGGTATGGAGATTCCTCCAGAGGATCTTTTATTGTATAGGATTGTTTTAGCTATTCTGAGTTTTTTGTTTTTCCATATGAAGTTGAGAATTGATCTTTCAATGTCTTTAAAATATTGTGTAGGTATTTTGATAGGGATTGCATTGAATCTGTAAATTGCTTTTGGTAAGATGGCCATTTTTACTATATTAATTCTCCCAATCCATGAACAAGGGAGATCCTTCCATCTTCTGATGTCATCTTCAATCTCTTTCTTCAGAGATTTGAAGTTTTTTTTTCAAACAAGCCCTTCACTTGCTTGGTTACAGTTACTGCTAGATGTTTGATATTGCTTGTGGCTATCGTGAAGAGTGTACTTTTCCTAATTTCTTCCTCTGCATGATTGTCATTTGTGTATAGGAAGGCTACTTGCTTTTTTGAGTTAATTTTGTATCCAGCCAATTTGCTGAAGGTGTTTATCAGCTGTAGAAGTTCTCTGGGGGAATTTTGGGGGTCACTTATGTACACTATGATATCATCATCAAATAGGGATAATTTGACTTCCTCCTTTCTCATTTGGATCCCCTTGATCTCCTTTTGTTGTCTTATTGCTCTGGCTAGAACTTCAAGAACTGTATTGAAGAGCTATGGAGAAAGTGGGCAGCTTTGTCTGGTCCCGATTTTGGAAGAATTTCCTTGAGTATCTCTCCATTTAATTTGATGTTGGCTATTGGCTTGCTGTATATAGCCTTTATTGTGTTTATGTATGTGCATTGTAGCCCCGATCTCTCCAAAAGTTTAAACATGAATGGGCATTGGATGCTTAAGAATGCTTAAGCAACCCTGTCTTAAAAAAAATAAAATAAAACAAAGATAGGTAGATGAAAGATAGATAGATGATAGATGATAGATTGGTAGGAAGCACATGGCTCTATAGCAGTGGTTCTCAATCTGTGGGTCGTGACCCCTTTGAAGGTTGCATACCAGATATTTACATTATGATTTATAACAGTAGCCAAATTACAGTCATGACATAGCAACAAAAATAATTCTATGGTTGGAAGTCACCACAAGATGAGGAACTGTATTAAAGAGTTGCAGTGTTAGGAAGGTTGAGAACCACTGCTCTAGAGCAATCGGAAATCTGTTGTAAAATTTTTATGCAGAAGCTGAACAGATGTCAGGCTTTAAAATAAATATTAAATGTATCAGGGTAGAGACCAAAATACTAAAGTCTTTATAATATTTAAAATAAAGACTTTTTTTAAAAAGTCTTAAAAATAATTATTCAAGCATTTCAAGTAGAATGACTAACTGTAAGCAGAAAAACAAATGAATAGTCAACAAATCAAAAACATCCATAATGTTAATGTATAAAACCTTTGGTTTTGTATTTTTATTGTTTGCACAAGATAATGGAAAGATTAAAACTTAAACAAATTATAATAGGAATATTTACCACAAGGATACTGAAGGGTTAGTGCCACTTAATATACAACATGTTCCATAGATAAGAAAAATGGAAACCTCAGTGGGTGCATTAAGACCAAGGTATAAAGAATTAAGTTCTAATGGAGGAAATGAAAATGCTAAGTTACCTTTCCTTTGTAAATTCACCAGTGAACAGATTATTAGAAACTGAGATGAGGTGTCATTTTTCATTGATCAAATTAGCTAAGATGTGAATATGATAAGACTTAGCATTTGCAATTGCTCGATGAAGCACACGCTCTCCTGTGCATGCGGATGAAGGTTAAGTTGCGTGATTTTCTTTCCCTCCAGTCTCAGCTCCAGCTGCCTTTGCCTTTGTTTCCATGCCAGGGCAAAAGCAGATGCATTTTCCCTGGGCATCTCGCATATTTGATAAAGCTGATAAGCCACCTACCACATTAATTGGGGACCAAGAGGGACCCTAGTGTTCTCATCATAAGAGGGTTTTCCCTCTCATTAAAGTTTATCGTGTGTTTCTGAAGAACACATAGAGATGACTACATCTCCAGGAAACCCTCCATCATCAGTTCATGGCATCCCAATTCTCCCCTGAGGGAACTCCATGAGGATGGAATGGCTGCAAGTCCTCCTGTTAGCCAGAGATGGTTCCCTGAGCATCTAGAGTACCTTCTCTCACTCTTTACCATAATTATAAATGGAATGTGTAGACTAAACATTGGTTTTAATCTTAACAAAGGTAATTTGTTTTGCTCTGAAATCAGTGGAACTTCATGTGTAGGGAGCAGGGTCCTCATGGTTATAGCAAGATTGTGAGAGGGTGAAATGTGGTTCTAGGAGTGTGGATTCTTAATGGCTGTTCTTTTAATATAAGATAAATGGAGGCCCTTCAAATAGAAGCCATAATACTAGAAAAATTAGATAATATAGGAGAGGTGACATTTGCCTTTTTCTAAAAGACATCACCTCTCCCCCACGTGATGGTTTGCACCAAGATGTAGATAAATAGATTATCAGAAATTTGCATAGAGATTTCTACTTGCCCATATTTAGAATAACAAAATCAGGAATCATTAGAAATAGTGAAATAGAAACTTATATTGTGTAATGCCAAGGTCATATTCAGGGACAATTAAACCTTTATGTATCTTGCCATGAAGAAACTGGCTCCTGTCTCAGGGTTTTTTTGTTTTGTTTTGTTAACACATAAGGCTTTATGCTTTAATGCTGTTCTCAATAACGATATTTTTGTCTTTGTTACTCAAAGTAAAGAGTTTGTGGGTCAAATTTTATTTAAACTGAGTCATTTCAATGGAATGCAGAGTTTCTTATTCTCATAGAGTATGTCAGTGTTAGAACTTTTTTTAGTTGATGACCGTTATCTTCAACCAATGGAAAAATAAGACTCAAGGTCAAAGAACCCTTTAGTAATTGGAGGAAACAGATGAGCTGGAGCTAATTATGAAACAATTAGTCAATGTCTATGCAAATAAGAAAGATATGAATAGTGTATTGCTGTATCTCATTAAATGAGTCATTCACCCATCATCTATCACTGTATTCTTACTAGCCCAGGAGCTACCTAGGCTGGGAAGTTAGGAACATGGAGATGGTAATTCATAAATAGCAATGTTATAGATGCTAATTACTTTGTATTTATTTATAGTCCAATATCATGGTACATGTAGTAACCACACAAAAGACAGATTGTGACTAATAGACTTTTGATATTCTATAAGATGTTTGGAGAAATCATTGGTTATTTGGCAAATATCTGTATCTTTTCTGTTGTTGTTGCAACTTTCTTCCATTGGAGACTAAAATACCTCATAAAAGCATGGACTGAAGGGAACAATAGAATCAATGAATGAAATCAAGCCAACTTGTAATTATGAGAGGCAGGGTAGTGGCAGTGAGGAGACTGTTAACCTGGTTTCTGGATCATTCAGCCACGTGAACAGGAACAATAAACTCTGTAGAGGCTGCAAAGAGGAAACATCCAAAGAGGCCCTTGATCATGATGCCTTGGAGGAAACAAGAAGCCCTTTACACTCATCCTGTAGTGAGAGGCCTTGTGATACAGTGCAGGAGCTCAGACAGTGAGCAGAGGAATGTTTGCTTAGTGATCTGCCCTTTCAGGGGTAAGTACCATCTCAGCAAAATGCCAAGTTCTGAGTAAAGAAGCAATCCTACATGATTTTAAGAGTCTCTCAGCACAGTTCCTGCACTGAAGGCCCAGGGATCATAGCAGAGAGGGGCAGAAAGATTGTAAGAGCTGTAGGAATACAATGTCTGCTAGGAGACTTCACCTCGTGGACATGTCAGAGAAGCTACATCCATGAAGTCTCATAAACAGGGCATGGGCAAGGATGACCACAATGCACATGCTAATGTGGAAAAGGGAAGTCTCATGGGACCACAGCCCTAGATAGAGGACTATATTCCACTGTGGAACACTGAGAGGAGGAGGAAAGAGTTCTTAAACCTATTGTTCATCCTTAAAATCATATACATACAAGTAACATATAGACTGATCATGTTGTTATTACAAACACACACACACACACACACACACACAGAGAGAGAGAGAGAGAGAGAGAGAGAGAGAGAGAGAGAGAGAAATAGAGGCTATGAATTTGAGAGAGAGTAGGAGTTTGTGTGAGGCATTGGAGAAACAAAAGGGAAAGGTGAGAATGATGTGATGATAGTTTCATGTCAAAAAAAATTAAAACAAATATTAAGAGCCTCTTTTGGCTATTGATGGGATTATGATGTGTGCATAAGTAAAAATGAAAATAGGAGTACCAGTTAGAAAATAATGTATGTGTCCAGTGAGAGGACTCTAAGGTACCTTGTACACAAGTCTGACTTTGGTCCTTGGAAATTACACAAACATGGAAGTAGAGAATGAATGCCTAAATATTGTTCTCTGATTTCCACACCCACACGGACACACCATGTTATCGTAGTGTAGTGAAAGGCCTTGGAGATGGTGGTGATGATGACGACGACTACCACTACTACTATAATAAATAAATAAGAGAAAAATACTAACAATCGTAGGAGTCCAGGCACAAGATGGTGCTAGTCCACACAGGAAGGAAGCATCCTTTACATTATGTTTAGAAGACAAATCTCAAGAGGCTTGACATTTCACTGGTGAAGTGAAGTGTTTTGATATGGAGGAATCAGAGTTGGCTTCACAGTTGGGATATGAGGTGAATTTAGATAATTCTGGTAGTTTCTAATATGTATTAAAAAGACGCACGCAGATTGGGGGTGGGGGGCTGGGGAGATGGCTCCATGGTTTAGAGTGCTTACTGCTCTTGCCGAGGACCTGGGTTTGGTTCCTAGCACCCACAAAAAGCCAGCAGTAACTCCAGTTCCAGGGATCCAACACCCTCTTCTGGCCTCCATGGGTACCTGCACACAAATGCTGTGCATACACTGAAGTAGGTGCATGTGCCCACCCATAAAAACAAACGATAATAATAGAAATCTAAACTTAAAAGAAAATGATTAAGAGTCTACAACTCTCGTTGGCTGCCATGCCAAGCTTTTGGTCAGAGCCTACTGAGAAACTCCAGGCAGAGACCAACAGTCAGGATCCAGGATGACACTGCTGTGAACTCAAACCCAGCTATGTCTAAAAGCCAGAGACATGGCATCTTCCTAGTCATGTGAGTCAATACACTCCCTGTTCACATATGATCGTTTGATCTGGGCTTTGATTAATTGCAAACAAAAGACAATCGACAGGGATAGCACTTTCCTACCCACATCTGGACGAGAGAAATAACCAGCCCATGGTGCCAAGCACAATGCAAGCAGACCAGTCTTAAGTTAAAATAACTTCACGCTTTACACTGAGAGATGAAGTGGAGAAAGAAGGGATTTGCCTCACATCATAAGCCTTTAAGTAGTTATTGTTTGGCTTTAGTGTTCCTTCCTGTTTGCTTATATTATGTCAGGACATCAGGAAGAGTATGATAAAATACAATTTTTGGATTTTACTGTATCTTTTAAGTTAGTTTCATACATGGTCCAAACTATAAGCATAGAATAAAGATTATTAATGCACTATAAAGATACCTGAATCTATATCTCCCAGAACACCCTTTACTAGAAGCACTCCGTGGGTTGTCAGGCACGTTGTCACAGGTGGACATGGAAAACTGCCTGGAATCTTAAACTGGAATGTTTGCAGCTCTGTTGCCCATAGGCTAACAGCTTTCATTCCTTTGCCTTAGAGGGACGATGTTTCATATATAGGCAGATACTGTGGAGCCACATGCCCTGCTGGTTTTTGTGTTTCTAAGTAGGGTGTATGAGTTTGACAAGGAAGGGCAAACTGGATATAAAATCACCATCCAAGATTCATGCTGAGGAGAGTCTCCTTGAGAACCACACAGAGGCAGGAGGACAAGAGGGGCTCCTTCCTAGGTGGAAAGAGGTGATAATTAAACATAATTTGCAGAAGAAAATTAATAGTGATGGACTTGAATCCTTTATAGCAAATGTAAATTTCAAAGCAATTTTGTGTGGAGAAGTAAAACGCTGTAATATACGGCTGAGTGGTATATGCTGACAGTAATGGTCCTCTTGTGCTGGTAGTTATTAAAGACTTTCATCTCGTCATTCTCAATAATGAAAGGAAGGCATTTGGGGCGTTTTCTGAGATACGTCCCTGGTGTTGATTTAGCTTGTGCGATCAGTAGGTTATCTCCACAGCTGTGTGGAAAAGGTTAAATTTACTAAGGATGTGGAGAAATGCGATGCAAGAAGCATGTTATTTTAGGAAGACATACTGCTTCTTCTGATACTAACAACCTGTAATCATGGGAAGTCGTTTGATCTCTCATGGGCTGAGCCTCAACATCTTGTCCAAGGATCTCGTACACAGCTCTTTCTAGCTCCAATAATCTCTGATTCCTTTCTGTCATGGAAACATCCATTTGCAGTGCACTTTTCTTACCTTTTGCAGGGAGATCACAATGGAAGCAATTCGGAGACATTTTGCTCATAGCCATTTTGCTTTCTTCCCCCTCCAAGGCTGCTTCTCTTCCACTGAACAGGGTTGCAGAGAGCCAGATCACAGCCGGATCACAACACTTGATCACAGAATCTTTTTGTGCTTTCCCAAAAAGTTACAGAGGGAAAATATGCCTGGAAACCAACCGTTCTGCTTAACTGGGTCATAAAGTAAGCGACGGGGAATTCAGCATGTTCTTGAGTGCTCCTGGCTTCTAAGACTAGCCCACAAGGAAAGTCAGGATTCAGTTGAGAGAAAGCAGGCAGTCTTGTGACTCTGTGGTCACTGTTGTATTTATTAAACATAGAGGGTGAATAGGAAGCTTGATAATATCAATAGCTCTGTAGACCTAGTAAATGAAGTACTTTAATGAATAGCTAACTGGAGTCACCCTATAGTAGTAACATGATGCATTTGTGAAGAGGAGTTAACCAGTATTGACCCATTATTGCTAGCTACAGTCCAAACGTAGTTTGGAGTTACTTATTATTTAGCCTAACATCCCTTACTTTTCTCGCATTTCATTTTATTTTTTATATACTTTTAATTAAAATTTAATTACATCACTTTCCTCTTCCTTTTCTTCCTCCAGCTCCTCCCAAGTCCTTTCCTTCACCATGGACCTTCTCAGTCTCAAATCGGTAGCCTCTTCTTCCCTGGTTATGGCCATTACTATCACTGCTACTCGTGTATGTATGTAGAAATGTGTAAGTACAACCTGCTGAGACATTTTTGTGCTTGTGTGTATACGATTTCAGGGCTGACTACTCTGTATTGGACAGCCAGTTAGGGGCCTCATACCTGGGAGAAGCCAACTCTCCCTCGCTCCGTAGTCAGCGGTTGTTTGTAGTTCCCCCTTCTACATTGCCATGTCTACTGATATCACCTTCATTTACATATTGTTTGTGAGGCTATTTCTAAGATGGCCTTTTTTTTTTCTGGCTCTCACAGTATTTCCACCCCTATTCAGCAATGCTCTGACCATCCATGGATGGAGGAGCTGAAGTGTAGATGTATCCACTGGGCCTAGGCTCCCCACTATCTGTAGATCTCTGCATTGTATCCAGTTGTGAGTTTCTGCCATGGTCTTCTGTTAAAAATCACTTTTCTAAAAACCTATGTTTGTTTCTCAGTGTCTCTCCTAACCCGGCTATCACACAAATAATTGAGATTCCATTACGTTATTTTAATGACCTTCACAGCACAATAACCGAGCACTTATTAATCTACTTTTAACCCTCTAAGCTAATCTGGTTTCCTCCCAGGCTGCACGGCAGCAATATTGGCACTTTGTAGCTTTTCCTGTGCCTGCGCGCTCTCCTGGACATCTCTATGGCTGAATCCCCGATTTCCTCTTCTAACTCTTGTGTCCCTGGCTGCCAGAATGTCCAGTCCTATTCTCTCTCCTGCTCAGTGACTGGTGGGGAGCTGCTGTATTAGCATATCAGGGGACAGCTGGGGAGCACTGTTTACACAACATTGAGGCAGGAGATTCCCAGAACAAGGACTGCAACCAGATATGGAGGGGATAAAGAAATCAGCATTTGAATTACACAATAACAGTCTTCATTTACTGTAAAGACAAGTTTCCCTGATGAGGCATGGTAGCTATATTAATCTGTGGGAATATGCATAAGATTTAAAATACACTCAGAAATTATTCTAGTCTAACCAAATAGTAGTGGAAGATTCTTCTTTAAGGTCCGAAGGCTCACTAGCTCCAGGAAGATGGCTGGGTTTCTAGTAGTAGGATTCTTTTTCCCTCCTGGTAAATGGGCCGTATGACCAACTAGATGACTGTTGGTTACAACCAACATGTGAGTGTCACTTATCACACCTTGATGGCTGTCTTGTCATCTTGGTCATTGTTGTGGTCCATAGGTGTCATGATCAGGGTAGAACTATTCCTTTGCAGCTTGCAGAGTGTGTTCTGGTACCCAGGAAGGTAGACCACTGGAGGGAGGCTTACAGGACAGACTCAGCTCTAGTCATCCAAGGGCTGCATCTTAGCTGTGCAGTGTCTTAAGTAATGCAGACTTCCTTCAACCTCCAAGAGGCAATCAAGGGAAATAGCCACAGTTTGTTCTGGGCAGGCATTTGGACTACTCTGACTAACCATTCAGAAGGTGAATTCTTGTGTTTGGTGTTGAGTTTTTTAATTAGTCAGTGATTCTTGTGGAGAGAATTGTCATCCCTAGTGACATAACTTTGTTTAAGTGTGTGTGTGTGTGTGTGTGTGTGTGTGTGTGTGTGTGAGAGAGAGAGAGAGAGAGTGTGTGTGTGTGCATAAAAACATGTATTGTATATGATTATATATACATATATAAATATCTGTGTATGTATACATGTATGTATCTATATCTGTATATATAAAATAAGATTCTTTGAGGCTATACAAAATAATTTTGGTGCTGTTTGTCCATCCTCTATCTTTCTCCTTCTATACTGACCTTCCTCCTCCATCCCAGCTGGAGCCTCCCGCCCTGATTTCCCCCTTCCTTTTCCCTATCACCTGTACCTTGCTGTTCCTCCCTCAGACCTCCCCGCATGGTCCTTTATCCTTTTCTGGTTTGTGTGGTTGTTCTGCATTGTTTACTCTTGTATGAGGAGTTGAGGTTAGGAACCTCAGGTGAGAGAGAACACGCGGCTGTGCAAACACTATAGCCGAGTTAGAATTTACAGTTTCAGAGGGATGGCCAACATGGTGGAAATCATGGCAGCGGAAAGGCGGGCATGGTGCTGAAGCAGCAGTTGAAAGCTTATGCAAGCTGGAGGCAGAGAAGGCTAACTGGGAATAGTGTGGGCTTTACCTCAAAGCCCACTCATAGGAACTTACCCCTTCCAACAAGGCCGTACGTCTTTCCCGAACAGTTCCACCAACTGAGGGCCAAGTATTCAAATGTATGAGCCTACGGGGGCCAGTCTAATTTAAACCACCAAAGTTACTTCACTAAATACAATAGTTTCAAGGTCTATTCATTTACATGAAATTTAATGTTGTTTTTATTAGCAGTTAAATATTATGATATTAAGTATATGTAGCATGTTTTGTTATCCACTGTGGATTTTTCTGGGCAAAGGTCTGAGTCAGTTCCTCTCCGGAGAAACCGCTTTTACCTGCAGACAGATAAGGGAAAGCAACTTCCTTTTGTCTCCAGAAGGAAACTATAAAATTCTATTTGGCAGAAAAGTGTGACTATTCTGGTTCCATTTGGAGACTTCAGAGCAGCTCTGAATTAACAAGAGGCCCTGGAGATGTCCTGGGCTGTCCCTTTTACAACCCTGGGGCTTTAAAAATCCAGGCTCCTGAATTAGAGCTCTTTCCTCACTTTTCTCTGTCCTCTCAATCTTAGCCTTTTGTCTTTTGTCTTTTTTTTTCTGTTTTCCTAGGCCTTCCTTCCTTCCTTTCTTTTGTTTGTTTGTTTGTTTGTTTTTTGAGACAGGGTTTCTTTGGGTAGCCTTTGACTGTCCTGGACTCATGGCTGAGCAAGTATCTGTGGAGCAGGACATCAAGTCCTTTGGACATATGCTCAAGTATCTGTGGAGCAGGACATCAAGTCCTTTGGACATATGCTCAAGTATCTGTGGAGCAGGACGTCAAGTCCTTTGGACATATGCTCAAGGAGTGGTATAGCTGGGTCATATCACAGATTCAGTTTGAGTTGTTTGACGATCCTCTGTACTGATTTCCAGAGTGGCCACACCAATTTGAATTTCCACTCCTGGTGAGTGAGAGTTCCCTTCCCCGCAACCTCCCAGAATGTGTTGTCTGCTGTAGACTAATATCTATGGTCACTACAACCCCTCAGCTCTTTGCCTAGGATGGTGCCTCAGAAATGCTCTTGTCTTTGAAGGCCTCAACAATTTAGAAGAAGATTGATCTGATATTAGGAGTTTCTTAATTTCCATCTGTCTGATACTTTTGTTCCATGATTGTACTGTGACTCGGGATTTCTAGAAGACACTGAGATTTTCTAGGTGCCATTTTTCATTATGAGAACTGTATATACTATCAATGTAAGATCCACTGGATTTTATACTCGATTTCATGGCTAAAAAGGTCTCAGGTTTCTCTACTGAGACTTCCCTTCTCACTGGCCATTTCAGCATTATTAGAAGGGAGTTAGGGCAGGTTTACTATACTTAAGAGAGTGAAAAGGTATGTGCCACTTTCAAACATCAATTGTTTGGGAGTCTTCTGTAAGGTAGATATTCCCATTTATTCATTTAATGAATTAATCATTTATTTCAAAATGAACTCGGTATTTATGTACACTCTGGACTGTACTCCACCATATACTATTAATATTTATTTTGTTGTTCAAAATATTCCAACTGTAGCCACCAAGAGCTCTTTTAATTGACCTTGTGTGTCCCAGATACAATCCCATTGTTTTGTTGTTTGGGACTCTTCATTCTCTGAAATAAAAGGATTTTCCGGTGTTTCCTTGCCCCAGCTCTATAATACCATTTCTCTTATGAAAGGATCTTTTAAACGAAGATCTGAGTACTAGTTATGATTTCTGATAAAGTCATTGCTTCAGACTCTTTCAGGAGAATGACCTTGTACATACATATGTCTGAATACTAGCCGTTGTATGCACATATAGCTGTTTCTATTTTCATTCGCATGAAGTCTGGGTTAAGACTATAGTGTTAAGACTATACCTTCCTATAATGTACCCTGGGGTCCATTCTAGTCTTCTCCCCCTTGCTAGCAAGGAGAGAGCCAGTTATCAAGCTCTGTCACCCAGGGGCTGGAGAGATAGCTCATCAGGAAAGAGCCTGCACTGCTCTCACAGAAGACCCACGTTCAATTCCTAGCACCCACCTCACATGGCCCCACAACCACCTGCAGCTCCAGGGGGTCTAACAACATGATTATAGTCTCTGCAACATTTGCATATAACCCCCAGTGTGTGTACACGCGCGCGCACGCGCGCGCGCACACACACACACACAGTATTTTAAAAGTAAAATAAACCTTAAAAACATATCAGATGTCATCTTGGTAGTTATTATTTGATTTCCTTACACATGCATAGCATTTGAGTTGTAACGTGTACCCTTTTATATGTTATCAACCTTGCCAGCCATGATGTAGTACTTGAAGACAGTTTCCTTAGCTTCACAGTTTCTGTTCATTTTCAAAGTTACCAAACCCAGTGATGTTTTATCCATAATTCATGATGTGGTATAGCATGATCCGTTTCATAGCCTGTGTTCAATCCAGTATCCTCCAGTTTTGATATAGTTATTTACATTTGGATATATTAAGGATACATTAATGTGTTCATTGTTGCCTGAGCACAGGGACAGCTTCACCACCCTAAGAAATTTGCACAGAAGCCTACATTCTGACCCCTCCTTCCATCATCGTAGGTTGCGAGCAAGTGATGCTCCAGAGTTCCTTGTTGAACAGAATGTTACTACATTTGGTCATCAGGGTCCCATGGGGTAGGGCCTCTTGACTAACAGCTTTATCCTTGTTTTTGTTTTTAGCAACAACATCCTTATCTACTTTCTTTCTCCATATTTTTTTTTCTTTACCTTTTCCAGCATGTTGTATACATTAGAACCATGTAGGAGGTGATATTTTCAGTCTGGTTTTTTTTTTTTTTTCATTCAGTTCTGTACTCAAGTGGCTATTCAGATTTAAAGTTTATTCATTTCTATGGCCAAGGTTGTTCTAGTGGAAAGGCTTGAATTTTAATGGATACAGACTATCAAGTTGGAAATGGAAAAGTTTTGGAGACAGATGCGTTGATGGATGCGAAAACATGAATGTAATGAACGCACCGACCTGTGTCCCTAAACATGGATGAGGTGACAAATTTTATACACCAAGGACTCTTTACTGAAAATTTAAAGTGGTTAGTCTAAAAGATAGAAACTGGAAACTCTAACTACTAGACTGTGCTGCAAAATGGCTGTGCTAGCTTGCATTTCCGCCGGCCGTGGATGCGGGCGTTGCTGTGGTTTCAGGGCTCGCCCAGCTTCCTACACTGCCCGGTTTGTTTGCTCGTTCGTTAGAGACACCCCAGTAGGGATGAACAGTGGTCTGTTTTGTATTAGCATTGTTCTTTAAAGCAGGATCTTGCTGTGTATCTCAGGCTGACACTGAACTCCTTGTATAGTGTAGTTTGTAACTCACCACACTCCACTGGCCTTGGTCTCCTTACTGTGGGGATTGCCTGTGTGTACCACCACACACCTTTCCCTAAAGGCAAGGGGAGTTTCCTTGCATTGACATTCTGGCTTGCTAACCTGCCTATTCCCGCAGGTGAGACATATTTATAGGCTGGGTTATTCTCTTACTGCCGGCTTTTCAGAGTTCTCTGCGTATTCTGGATTGGTCCTTTATCTGCTTTGTACTATGTAGATACTTTATGCTGAGACAATGTGCATCTTGCTTAGTTCTTTCAACAGTGGTCTTTCACTTGGGAGGCAGAGTTAGACAGATCTATGAATTCAAGGCCAGACTGCTCTAGGACAGCCAGGGCTATATGGAGAACCACAATCACACACACACACACACACACACACACACACACACACACACACACGAGAGAGAGAGAGAGAGAGAGAGAGAGAGAGAGAGAGAGAGAGAGAGAGAGAGAACCTAAAACAACACTAACAAAGGAGCAAAAAGAAAAACAGAAAACAGTGTTCTTCACAGAGCATGACTGTAAAATTTAAATATCTAAAAATGTCATCACCAAATCCAGGTCTATACAAGCGTCTTTTTTCCTCTAGAGTTTACATTCAGCTCTACATCGATTTGGAGTTAATGTTTATATAAGTTATAACACACACACACACACACACACACACACACACACACACACACACATGCACCACACACTTATGTACATGCAAAAGACATACGACTACCCAGTTGTTTCAGTACCATTTGTTGATGAAATAATCTTAACAGCTTCCCTTGTACTATATTGGCTTTGTAGTTTTGTAAAAAAAACAAAACAAAAAACAAAAACAAACAAACAAACAAAAACAAAAATCCTATTTCTGTTGTGTTTTATTTTCTTCTCTGTGATCTACATGTTAATTCTCTCGTTGATGTCATGTATGTTAGTTAACATTGACTGCCAACTTAAGCAGATCTACAATGACCTAGGAAACACATCTCCTGAACACACATGAGAGGAACTGTCCAGATTAGTTTGCCTCTGAGCATGCCTATAAGGAACTGCATAGATGAGTTCATTGAGGTGTAAAGGCCAGCCCTAACTGTGGGTGGCACCATTTCCTGAGTAGGACATTGGACTGTACTAAAAAAGGGTGGAAGGAAAGCTGGCTGTGACCTCCCCCTTGACTGCACATGCATGTGACCAGCAGCCACCTTCAGCCCTTGGTGCCTGGGCTTTTCCACTCTTGTGGGCTGCACCATGGGGCAGTGAGCCAAAGCAACCCTCGTTGGTGTTGTTCTCAAGTTGCTTTTAATGGGGTATTTTTGCCATAGCAAGAAACAACATATTACATCTCAATGGTTATCCCATCCCTTGTATCCTCCCATTCCTCCCTCCCTCCCATTTTCCCCTTACTCCCCTCCCCTATGACTGTGACTGAGGGGGACTTCCTCCCCCTGTATATGCTCATAGGGTATCAAGTATCTTCTTGATAGCTTGCTGTCCTTCTTCTGAGTGCCACCAGGCCTCCCCATTCAGGGGACGTGGTCAAATATGAGGCACCAGAGTTTGTGTGAAAGTCAGACCCCATTCACTCAACTGTGGAGAATGTCCTGTCCATTGACTAGATCTGGGTAGGGGTTTGAAGTTTATGGCCTGTATTGTCCTTGGCTGGTGCCATAGTTTGAGTGGGACCTCTGGGCCCAAATCTACCTATCATAAATTTTCTTCTTGTAGGTTTCTAGGATCCTCTGGATCCTTCAACTTTGCCATTCTCCCATGCTTCCTTCATCTAGAGTCCCAATAGGATGTTCTCCCCTCTGTCCCAGTTTCCTGGTTAGTGAAGACTTTCATGGGACACGTCCCTTGGACTAGGATGCACATATAAGTGAGTATATACCATTTAACTCTTTCTGCTTCTGGGTTAACTCACTATGATAATTTCTAGTTCAATCCATTTGTCCACAAATTTTGGGAATTCCTTGTTTTTAATAGCTGAGTAGTATTCCATAGTGTAAATGTACCACAGTTTCTTTATCCATTCTTCTACTGAGGGGCACTTAGGCTGTTTCCATGTTCTGGCTATTAATGAATAAGGCTGCTATGAACATGGTTGAGCAAATTTTCTTGTGTGCTGGAGCATCTTCTGGGTATATTCCAAGGAGTGGAATAGCTGGGTTTTGCAGAAGCCCTATTCCCAGTTTTCTGAGATAGCACCAGATAGATTTCCAAAGTGGCTGTACTAGTTTGCATTCCCACCAGCAATGAAGGAGTGTTGCTCTCTCTCCACATCCTCGCCAGCATGTGGTGTCAGTTGAATTTTTGATCTTAGCCATTCTGATGGGTGTAAGATGGAATCTCAGAGTTGTTTTGATTTGCATTTCCCTGATGACTAAGGAGGTTGAGCATTTCTTTAAGTGTTTCTCAGCCATTTGATATTCCTCTGTTGAGAATTCTGTTTAGTTCCAAGCCCCATTTCACAATTGGGTTATTTGGTTTGGTGGTGTTTAATTTATTGAGTTCTTTATATATTTTGGATATTAGACCTTTGTCAGATGTAGGGTTGGTGAAGATCTTTTCCCAGTCTGTAGGCTGTTGCTTTGTTCTGTTGACAGTGTCTCCTGCCTTACAGAAGCTTCTCAGCCTCATGAGGTCCCATTTATTAATTGTTGACATTAAGTCCTGGGCTGTTGGTGTTCTGTTCAGAAAGTTGTCTCCTGTGCCAATGTGTTCCAGGCTCTTCCCCACTTTTTCTTCTATTTGACTTAGTGTCTCTGGTTTTATGTTGATTGGATTTAAGTTTTGTGCAAGGTGACAAATATGGGTCCAGTTGCATTTTTTTACACATAGACATCCTGTTAGACCAGCACCATTTGTTGAAGATGCTGTCATTTTTCTGTTGAATGGATTTGGCTTTTTTGTCAAAAATCAAGTGACCATATGTGTTTGGATTCATATCTGGGTCTTCTATTTGATTCCACTGATCAACTAGCCTGTTGCTGTGCCAGTACCATTTTAATTACTGTTGCTTTATAGTACAGCTTGAGATCAGGTATGGAGATTCCTCCCGATGATCTTTTATTGTACAAGATTGTTTTAGCTATTGTGTTGCTAATTTAGATTCTTTGATTTTCTACATACTTTTAAAATCTGTGGAGATTTTGATCAAGTCTGAACTGAGTCCTGTAAAGCATGTATGTTTATTGTGGATTTCACATGAAATGTCTCCACAGGGTTCACAGTACTCAAATTGCAGTGCTATTTTGGGGGAGGTTATGGAACTTTAGGATAAGTGGAGAAACAGTGACTGTGGATGGTCCTTGTGGGATTTTGTCGCTGCCTTGT
This sequence comes from Acomys minous, assembly GCF_964271855.1. Taxonomy (NCBI): domain Eukaryota; kingdom Metazoa; phylum Chordata; class Mammalia; order Rodentia; family Muridae; genus Acomys; species Acomys minous. The sequence goes on from NC_140490.1 coordinate 4,331,562, forward strand.
CCTGAATCTCCCTGTGCTTCATCGTGACGTGCGAAGGCTCCTCGGCCCCTGTGAGGCTCTGCCATCACACACCGAACCCTCTGAAGCCAAGCTTCCCAGACAGCCGTTCTTTCCTTTAGGGTGTTTATGTCAGGCCTTTCCTCATAACAACAATAAAAGTATGCAACACAGATTTGGTATACCTTTTCATTTCTTTAGCAGGTTTTCTGGTGTTCTGTGTACCGATTTTTGGCACACTTTGTTAGTCTCTTTCTCTTTTTGGTGATATTAAAATAATGTTAAAATGGTTACATGAAAGTCCCTCTACTACTGATGTAAAGGAATGTAATCAATTTTTATATATTGACTGCATATAATGTCACCTGGATGTGTTCATTTCTTGGTGCCAAGAGGTTTCTTTTTTGGTGGATGTGTACTGGTTTTTATAAACACCAGAGTTTTCTACACTGATACCATGCCATCTGTGAATAAAGAAAGCCCTTCCCTTTTTTGCTCTATTATACTATTTTTCTCTCGTTTTGTTTCATTTTTCTAGGATCCCATTTCAGTGCTGAATAGCTGTCATCTTAGCAGGCATTCTGGCTTTGTTCCCAAACCTAAGAAGAGAGTGCTCAGTGTCTGATCATGTTAACCATCCGGGTTCATTCATGCATCTTCTTCTAGAATAAGAACGTTCTCTTCACTCAAGTTTTTTTTCCCCCAGGCATAAATGAATGCTTATTTTTGCACTTTCTGTATCTGTTTGTTAGGTCTTGGAAAGTGGGTATATCAAGAAATGGCTGTCTTAATCCACCTCAAGTGGGACTCTAAAGGGTTGCTGGCCCTTAGATAAATGCCAGCATTCCTCAGGAGTGCTTGTAAACCAAGTTCCTGTCAGCCAAAGGTTTCAGTTCCCTTGCCTCTGGCAGAAAGGAAGCATTGCTCTCCACTGGCATGGACTTGTGGTTGCACATCAAGGCTCACGCTGGCTGCCAGGCTCCTGCAATCCCTATTTACAAGGACCTTGTCTTAGTCAGGGTGTCACTGCTGTGAAGAGACACCATGATGACCAAGGCAACTCTTATAAAGGCAAGCATCTAACCGGGGCTGGCTTACCGTTTCAGAGGTTTAATCTCGTCCATCATCATCATGGCAGGAAGCATGTCAGCGTGCAGGCAGACATGGTGTGGGAGGAGCCTAGAGGCCTACATCTTGAGCCACAGACATCAGGAGGAGACTGCCTGCCACACTGGGTGTAGCTTCAGCATAGAAGACCTTGAAGCCCATTCCTACCTTCACATACTTCCTCCAACAAGGCCACCACAAGGCCATACATTCCTAGCAGTGCTACTCCCTAGGGCTAAACATTCAAATGCATAAGTCTATGGGGACCATACCTAGTCCAACCACCACAGACCCATTATACGTCCCAAAGCCTGCAAGCTAACACACTAGCCCTTCCTTTGTGCTTGTTTGCTTTTCAAGAAAAGGTTTCTCTTTATAGCCCTGGCTGTCCTAAGACTCAGAGTAGGCTGGCCTTGAACTCAGAGAACTGCCTGCCTCTGCCTCCCAAGTACTGAGATTAAAGTTATGCCCCATCCCCACCCGTTTTACGCCCTCTCTACCCTAAACTCCCAGGCTTGTTGCAGCTCACCGGGTTCCCTGCCCCCAGCCATTCATCCTTCTTACCACCTACTATCCTCCGCTCTTTCCTCTCTTGATCCTCCCTTGCCTAACAGGGAGTTCAGGCCGTGCCTAGTCAGCTTCTTTTCCTCTCTGCTCTGGGCTTTTTCAGATGCCTCTGAACATTCTCTCTCTCTCTCTCTCTCTCTCTCTCTCTCTCTCTCTCTCTCTCTCTCTCTCTCTCTCTCTCTCTCTCCTCCACAACAAAACCCTTCCCCAAATGGAGCGGTCATTTTGGTGGTTGCTTTACTGCGCCCCTCACAGTATACATATTGATCTGAGCTTACTGCCGTTTCCTATTCAGTTTGCAAGGGTGGTGAATTTTATTGACTAATCAATGATGCTGGATCAGTCTTAACTTAGTGGTGATGTGTTTCCCTTTTTTATTTTGAAGTCTACTGACTAGTAGTTTGGTAAAAAAAAAAAAATATATATATATATATATATTCCTGTCTGTCTGTATGAGAAGAAGTAATGAGTGGTTTTCTTTCTTATGTCTATGTGGGCCTTACTAAAAATGACCTGAGAGACAGTACTTTATCTTGCCTTGCCTTAAGGAGACTGTAGGCAATCTGTATCCTTTCTTCATGAAATAATTGGTGGAATTTACCTGTTTAGCCATCTGAACTTGGTGATTTTAGTTTCAAATCAGAAACTCAACTTCTTTATTGGCACCATGCTGATTGGTGTATGTTGTTCTAGACATTGGTCCATTTCATTGAAACTACCAAATATCTTGCCCTATAATTGATAAGACATTTTGCTATCCTTCATAAAGGTGCTCAGCAACAAGCCCGCTACTCCCAGTGTAAGCAATCTGTGTCTATAATTCTTTCCATCAGGGTTAGACTATTTATAGGTACGCATATTTACTATCTTTCCAAAGGAAAACTTTGTTTTGTTTTTCTATTGTTTTCCTAATTTAACTTTTACAGATTTCTACTTTAGATTTGATGATATTCCCTTTTTTCTGTTGTCTTCAGGCTTAATTGTTTTCTTATGTAAATTTTTAGGTTACTGAACTTAAAATCTCTCTTCTAGTTCATACAGTACATTTTCCTCTAAATCACACAATTTTTGATAAGCTGTTTTGTCACATAGTGTAAAATATTTAATCTTCCTCTGGAAATTTCTCTTTTATTTATAAATGTGCTGTTTTATATCCAAATGTTTGAGCACCTTCTATCTGTCTGTCACTATTTTCTAGTTAGTGCTTTAGATCACTGGAGCTGGAGAGATAGCTCAGCAGTTAAGAGCACTTGCTGCTTTTGTGGAGGACCAGGTTTCAGTTTCTAGCGTCACGTAGCAGCTTACAACCAACTCTGCTCATTCTAGAGGATCTGATGCCCTTTTCTTTATGGGTACTAGGAGAGAATGTAGTGTGTGTGAGTGTGTGTGTGTGTGTGTGTGTGTGTGTGTGTGTGTGCAAAAACATTGACGCATATAAATAAATCTAGAACTTTTTTTTTAAAGTATGTTTTGTCAGCATCTATTGATGAGTTGGCCATGTGTACTAGAGGCTGAGTGATCTGTTTCTTTTTGATGTATTATGCACTTCAATGTCAATTTGAGCAAATTGATTGTATTGTTCTGGAGGTTTTGCTGATTGTAAGCAAGCTTCGTCTGTCAGTCACTCACAGATGCACTGTTAAAGCCTCCAGATATGATGACCAATTTGTCTAGTTCACTTTTCCATTCTCTTCTCACCTTGTCTATCTTGAACGTCTCTTGTGTACTTACATGTGTACACGCTGTTATGTCTTCTTGGATAATTAACCTTCCTCCATCTCTATGTACTGTCTCTGATTATCCTCCAGAACTACTTCTGGTTACAAATCTGCTTTATTTAAAATGATGTGAGCAACTCCAGTTTTCTTTTTGAGTCATGTTAGGATTTTCTACTTTCAGCCAATGGGAAAATGGATTTCTAATAATTATGTTTGTTCTTTCCTTCTTTCTTCTCTGTTTTCTACCTTCTCCAGCTTTGCATTTTATATAATTCTCAGAGTAGCATTTGTATTCCCCTTAGACACGCCCTAAGCAGTCGCCTCAACTTTCACTATGTATGTGCATATAAAACAATCAAAATCTACTTCAAATACCACCATAGCTCTTCAAGTGCAGTATAGGAATTTTATAACAAAATCCTCTCAATTCAGTTAACTATCCTTGAAGAAATTTTGGTGATGTATTTTACTATCTGCATGCTTCAGTTTCATAATGTATTGGGCTATTATTTCCTTTAAAAGCAGTTTTCTTTAGGATGTATTAAGAGTAATAAAAGGTCGAGATTTCTGACTTATAAAAATTTTCAACTGTCTGAGGAATTTGTAATACTTTTTTCAGGACTCCTCGGCTGGCAGCAGTTTCCTTAGTCACACTCCTGCACCCATCGCTCCCCCCATACCCCCTTGCTGATAGGGAGTATGTTTGCTTTGCTTCTGAAGGACACATTTGCTAGCACGGAGTACTTTGGCTTCTTTATTGGCTTTACATTCAATTCTCCATCATACCCTCCTACATGCACTGTGGTGAGGAGTCTGCTATGCGCCTGTCCGAGGTGCTGTCTAGTCAGGTCTTCCTCTCCTCTCTGAGTTGTTTCCAGATGCATCTTTCTTTGTCTTCCTGCAGCTGTGTATGACACATCTTGGGTGGAGATTTTTCTTCCATCCCGCTTCATGTTTTCTGAGCTTCTGCCATCTGTGGACAGTCTCTCTTATAACATGTAGAGATGCCTCACCCATTGCTACTCAGGACGCGTCTTCTACTCCACTGTCTGTCTGCTGCTCTGACTACACACAAATGTTTCTCTACAGTTCTTGGATTCAGTCCTGCTGCCAACCACCCCTCTCTCAGTTTGGAAAGTGGCTGTTGGTTTACACTCCAGTCCCCTGACTTGTTTTTCACAATTCTGTTGTATTTCCAAGATCCTCTGGGGAAGGCCTTGTTTGTGCTACCCCCTTTGATCCCAAGCATCAGTTTCTTTTGCTTTACCTCACGTGCTGAAGGTTTGCTGATGTGGTGTGGAATGGGAGCGATGGAGAACCAGCTTCATCAAAGCGTGCATCATGACCTACAGGCGGGTTTTTGGCTGATCATACATGTCAGAACAAAAATGGCAATAGTTTGTAATGAACAATGACAAAAAATTAATTTGAAATCAAATGTATAATGGGGCTAGAGATGTCTCTTGCGGTACTTCCCTATGCTGCATCATGTGACTTGACTGTAGGTGCAATTCTAACCATGTGCACATGCACAGTTCGCATTGCACCTGCCATCACACCATGGGACACAACTGAAGATGACGTGGGACTGTTGCATATCATGAAGTATGGGCTAGCGCTATATAGACAAGGTTTCTGCTCTGACAAAAATGCCATGATTTGATTATAGAAAATAAAGACTTTATTCTTCTTTGGCCATCCTTCTTGGGCTTATAAGTGTCAATTAATATATCTTTGGATTTTATTATGTTAAAATATTTAATAAAAAACTGTTGGGTCACTGGCTTGAGTTTCATAAAATGTGTTAAGTGGATGCTGACTTGAGATTAAGGCAGGGCGTCTAGCAATTTCTGACATGGTCCTTTATGCAAAGGGTGTTCTCAGCACTGGTGAGCATATGGGAAAGATGCCAAGATACGATGAATCTTCAAGCTGCTTCTTGTCATGCAGCATCAAATATTCAGTTAGGACAAAAGCCTTCATGTAAAAACAAACAAGCACACCCACTTCATTGTCCATAATTTGCTTTTCCCTTTACTGAGTGGTTAGTTGTGGGTATATGGTGAAGAATTATTTTAAAAGAAATTTCTTTATGCTCTGTCATCACTAAAGCTTGATTTGTATATATTTTTTTCTATACACACATGTCCAGGATTGTGCATATTTTCTTGAGCAAATAGGTTACAGGTGGAGAAAGGTTTTAAAAAGCTCTTGTTTTGAGGACGTCTGTCTCAGGATGTAGCTTTCCTGATGTTTTTTTTAACTAAACATTTTTTATTTTTACACATACATTTATATCACTACACATATATACAATAAACTACCTATAGCAAGAAGAACCATGACACAATCAGGAATTATATAAATGTTACATTCTTAGTGTTTTGGCTATTTGTATTTGACAGCCTTGAAAAAAAAAAAGTCTTTCCTATCTTGATGCATCTAAAATTCTGAATGTAAATCAATCTCCATCACATCTTGTCATTATCAACTTAAAACATCTATCTACACCTAAAAACATCTTAACCCCTAACAACTAAGCTTCACTGTAAAACTAAGCTACCTGGTCTTCAACTCCATCAGAGACTTTTGTTTGTGTTTTCTTCCTCCCAGTAACCCTGTGCTAAGTTTCTGGTTCTGTTGCTTTTTTTCTCACTTGGAGAATAGATTAAAGAGGCCACTTGGGGAACAGTTTCCTTTCCCTGACTTCCCTACATGCTCAACACCACTCTTTGGCAAAAGTGTCTCCTGGAGAGTGAGTTCTTGTGATGGAGAAGGAGAAGGAAAGAGGGTAGTTACATTTAGTTTTCTTTTCCCCTAGTCAAAGCAGAGGGTAGGGGTGTGTCTCCTCCCCTCCCCTTGACCACTGACTCCTGTCCCCATGACCACCGACTCCTGTCCCCGTGACCACCGACTCCTGTCCCCATGACCACCGACTCCTGTCCCCATGACCACCGACTCCTGTCCCCATGACCACCGACTCCTGTCCCCGTGACCACCGACTCCTGTCCCCATGACCACCGACTCCTGTCCCCGTGACCACCGACTCCTGTCCCCATGACCACCGACTCCTGTCCCCATGACCACCGACTCCTGTCCCCATGACCACCGACTCCTGTCCCCATGACCACCGACTCCTGTCCCCGTGACCACCGACTCCTGTCCTCATGACCACCGACTCCTGTCCCCATGACCACCGACTCCTGTCCCCGTGACCACCGACTCCTGTCCCCATGACCACCGACTCCTGTCCTCATGACCACCAACTCCTGTCCCCGTGACCACCGACTCCTGTCCCCATGACCACCGACTCCTGTCCTCATGACCACCAACTCTTGTCCCCGTGACCACCGACTCCTGTCCTCATGACCACTGACTCCTGACCTCTCTCTAGGTACACTCATGCTTTCAATTTTACTCTATGTCCTACTTCTAGTGAGTTTGAGAACAGTTGTTGATTTTCAGTTTGCCCCCATTTTCTCCTCAGATATGAAGTCTAAAATGGAAAATGCCAGTCTGTTAATTTTAATGGGAAAAAGTGGATGTGCTCTGTTTCAACCCCAGAGACCTCCACACAGGACAAATGGAATGATGAATTAATTGAACAGTGAAACAAGTTCATATCTTACACAAGTATTCGAAGTCAATAAGTACACAAATCAATGCAAGATGATTGTGTTAAAGGATGAAGAGGGTATTTCAGGGCAGAGTCGGTACAGAGGTGTAGTGGTGGCTCTGGGGAAAGTACCCCCGTCATTCTGTGTTTGACAAACATTTTTGAACGCGTGTTGGATCTGGCATGCAAATTGTAGAATTGCAGAAAAACAGAAATATTTATTTAAGTGAATAAGGGCTGAATCTAAAGGCCCATTGAAGCACGAGAAATTGCATACACTCAGCAGGCCATTGAAGACGCATCTTGCCCATGTCCTTCTCACTTGGCAAAGACCGCAAATGAAATGTTTTAGCTCATTGAACTATAACCCACAGTGTATACTTGCTCCATATGAGAATCTCTGACTAGAAACTGTGTCTAGTAAATGGGTAAACGCATCTTTACCTAAAACCATAATATTATAATGTCACATTGCAGAGCCCATTCACTTGCCTTAATGTTTATTTCTGTGGGAATGCCAGTGTGTATGAGGGGTGCATTTGTGTATGCGTGCATGCGTGCATGTATGTGTGTGTGTGTGTGTGTGTGTGTGTGTGTGTGTGTGTGTGTACACATGCATGCACATGTGCAATATGGGTGCTTTGTCGAAGAGAAACCTGTGTCCAGAAATTGGCACATTGCTCTTCTAAGAGCTGTTGTGGCAGACACCATTAAGTACGCAATCCCTCTGTGAGTTCACTCTGTCGCTCATTATAGTTCTGATTTCTTTTCAAGCCTGGAACTAGTTAATTAGGAATCTTACTTCCTCCAGAGCACTTTAATTTCTCTCAGCTTTGTCCCTAACCTCTACCAAAGCCCATGTGGCAAACTCCTGAAATTTTAATTCACATTATTATTAAATTCTTCATAATAAAATGCTACTTAGATCTAACCACAAGTGGTTCTCACTTCCCTGATAACTATTTTTTCACACATATTCCTACTTCCCTCTCAGTTCCTTTTTTCTCTCATTGTGTGAGGCATCCTCTTTTAAGGAGAAGAATTTTTGACACAGTTTATAATTAGTAGACTTCAGAATCTAAACTCAACTTTCAATATTATCTGTGGGTATAGAATTCTAGGGTCAAAATATTTTCTTCAGTACTTTCAAGACAGGAGTCCATTGTGACATTGAATACAGTTGTATTGGTGACAAATTGGGCAGCAGTTCAATTCTGGAGATAGGTTGTAAGGCAAAGACAGGAGAACAAGAAGTGCATTGGAGAGATGATTCCAGAATACTGGTGATAACTGAGACCAGGAGGGGAGATAAAACTGTGACTTCCAGATGGTTGCCATGTGGGCAAATTTGGATCATTTCCCTGGTCAAGGCTGAGAAATGGGATAGACTGTTCCACTGAATTATCCCATGTTTACGGAGAGAGAGAGTAGGAGTGTTGGTACACACCTCCTCCTCACTTGTTGCCATAGAGCTGTCTCTTGGTGGTCCCAAGTCTTGGCTTCATTACATGTATAATGACAGAGTAGCTTGGGGCACCCATAGCAATTGTTGCAGGTTGTTACATTTGCTTCATAGTATGAGTTACTATTTTCTCTTTGCTGCTAATTAAAGTGCGTCTACATCAGCACAGCCTTGGAGGGGCCATGGGTACCTTCTTCCTGCTATGTGGGCCTCGCAACTTAAGAATGTGTGTCTTTTTTTAGTTCTTAGAAATTATTGGTCATTTTTTTGAATATCAGTTTTCCTTTATTTCCTCTGTTCTTTCTTCTGAGCTTTTTACTAGTCTGTATATGTTTGGAATAAATGGGTCATCTGTTTTCTTGGTATGTCAAATACTTGACATTCCTTAAATATTTTGGACCCAAGTATCATATTAGATAAGACTTAAAAACATTTTCTCTGCGGATTGTTAGTCTCCTAAAAGAATAGTCAAGTGCAGAAATTCTTCATTTTTGGTTTAGCTAATGTCAAACATTACATGTACCCCTTGGCTTTATAATGTCTTCCAAGCCAAAACATTAAGTCCAACTTTATCCTTTCTTTCTTTCTTTCTTTCTTTCTTTCTTTCTTTCTTTCTTTCTTTCTTTCTGAGTTGGTTTTTTTTTTTTTTTAGCAGTTCTAGAACTTTCATATTTCTATTATAATTTTAGAAAACCCCCTTTGGAGATTCTACCTCAGTACTTTCTGGAAGTTTAACTGTAATTGCATTGTGTATATAGCTTTATTTGAGGATAGCTACTGCTAAATGGCAGGGCTTGAGGTCCATGAACATAGTATGCTTCTCCTTTCATTTGTGTCTTTTCCTTTCTCTTGGTTGAAAACTCCGCCAGTTTGCTGAAGAACCTGCTCCTGATATCATACCTCAAGCAGGAAGACATATGCCTTCTTCTTAGGACCAGAAGCGTCCAGCAATGCCTGCCTTTGCTCTTGTTACTTAACCTTGTGAGATCTTGCCTGCCTTAGATCTAGGAGTATCTAATGTTAATCCCTAGAACTCACATGAAAAGGCCTGGGCACATACTTATGTGTCCTTGCAATCCCAGCATTGGCGGAAAAGACACAGAGTGCTCTCTGGGGCCCACTGGCTAGCCAGCCTAAGCCTACTGAGCTCCATGATGTTGAGAATTACAGAGTCCATGCTCCTGAAAAATGAATAATGTTATGAATATTGACTCTTTCAGCAATGTTTCATCCCAGTCAGAATCATAGCACCTTTTTAAATTGATGATGAATTTTTTAGAAAGAAGCAAATGGCTTAAAAAAGTGTTTTGAAAATGTTGACAACTGAACTATACAGTTCTGCTGAGTTAAATGATTCAATAGAGCTATTGTTTGTAACGAGGTAATCCTAAAATATTTACACACTTCTGTGGCGAGCTGATTTTTAATAAACATGGCTGTATAATTCAAATGGGGAAAGGAAATTGTTTTTCACCAAAGGTTTCTGGAGCCATAAGCTTCTGGAAGGAAATGAAACTCATGCCTATGCCATACCATATATAATATTTATATCATTATGAGTCATAGGAATAAAATTAAGAAATAAAGCAATGTAAATTTGAGGGGAAAGTAACTTTCTGTAACCTTGGTAAAGCAAGGATTTCTTGGTATGACACACATAAAAATCACAAATTATCAAATACAAAAAATGTTAAAATAGATTTCATCCAAATTAATAAATAATGAACTTCAAAAACAAGAAGTTCCATGCTGATTAGAAATTTACAAAGCTTGTGTTTATAATAAATAAGGGCTCTTAGAATGAAATGCAACAAAGAGCAAATTACTTGCACGGATTCATCATCAAAGATTGGATTGTATATAACCAAATGAGCACATGAAAAGATAGGGAACATTGCTACAAAATACAAATAGAATATTAAAACCGAATTAAATGCTAGCACACACTCAGAAGAGCAGCTGAAAGGGAAGGAGCAACCGTTTTGTGCTGCCGAGGTTATGAAGTGGCATCATCACGGAATGATACAACCGCTCTGAAAAGCACTTGGTGGTTTTTAACACAATTAAGTGTTACTACTCGATCCAACATTCCCAATGTTGAGTGGTAATTATAGAATATGAAAACATGCCCATCAAAAGACTTGCACACAAATATGCATATCTACTCAATCATCATAACTACCGTCTGGAAATAGAGGAAGGGCACGTGGGATGGTTAGTGAAAAAAACATTGTGGAACATCAACCTCAGGAGCTCTACTCAGCTACACGGAAGATATTTAATCAATGGAGTGATAAATCCTAAATGTATCATGTGAAGCTAAAGGAGCCGGATACAGAAACCATTGATACTGCAAACCCATTGAAATAAAATTCTGGAAACTATAGCAATAGCTACTCCTTTACTGTTTTATTTGGGGGGGATTGGGTGGGAACTGAACTGGTTGGAAAGGATCAAAGAGGGTTTGTGCCAAGGGATTGGAATACTCCACTGAATACTGGAATTACGGTGATCTTAGTCATTGTTGCTATAGTGGTTTTCCTTCCTTCCTTCCTTTCTTCCTTCCTTCTTCCTTCCTTCCTCTTTCTATCTTTTTACTTCCTTTCTCCCTACTTTTCTATAATCTTTGTATCTACCTACCTACTACCCAGCCACCCATACATATTTATACTAGTATCATATAATTGTCATTTTCACACTGATAATTTTTGTCCATAAATTGTGCATTAATAAGGCTAATAATAAAAAGTTAATATTTGAGCCAAGTGTGCTTGTACATACCAATAAGCCCACACCCTAGAAGCTGAGGCAGGAGGATGGTGAGTTGGGGCCAGCTGGAGATACACAGTTACAAGACAAGCCTCTTGCTTTATAGTGAGACCTTGTCTCAACAAGTGTATGGGGGAGGGCAGGGTGTGCATAACTGGAAGTCAGGAATTAAAGAAATCCAGAAAAATAAAAATACAATTATCCTTTGGAGGGAAATACTAAGTGAGGTAATAGGCCATTTAGAAAAGTCTCATCACAAGAAACTCAAAAGTCACTCTCTTAGGAGACTAAGTACCTACTTGTGCATTTTACTTCAGACCAAAGCTTTTATTCTATTTCCATTTTTTAATGTTAATTATGTATTTTTCCTACATTACAAAAGATATTTAGGGTTTTTTTATATGAAAAAGGCAATCAAAGTTTATTGTTTTCATCATGTCACTGCTGTGAGTGAACAGTGGACGGTGTCTGTAGTCAAACTGAGGCAGGTCTTTGCTCTCTCTCTTCTGTGTTCCTCCAGCACATGTCCCCTTGGCTCTGAGGCTGTTAGCCCTGACTAGCAAGTCTGGAACCACCATCCTGAGTAGGCAGGGACCCAGTGAACTGTGGGCTTCGTGAGCTTTCTTAGTTAACATTAACAGTAGCTTAGGTCTAAAAGCAATCTAGCTGTAAGGTGTTGGTAACACAGGAAGAATAGTAGACTCAGGATATTTTTAAACATCTGAGTGTTGGGAAACCACAGGTGAGAGAAGAAATCACTCCGGTCAGCCTGCTTAGCTTGCCTTGCATGTCTTGATGGCTTCATTACCAACACAGTCACACCGAAGTATTTAAAAGTTTGCTTCTATTGGGAGGATCTTTAGCCCACACGCTTTATGGCTTTTCCATATTCCAGACCTGTCACCTTCAGCATTCGCAGCTCTCCTGAAGAGTGAGGAGAAAATATGTGGTATATATAATCTGTGATGGCTGGACCCTCTTTCCGTCACTCACAGGCATGAAAAGGAATGTGAGTATGAGTTATCTTTAACCCCTCATCCACAGAGATAAAAACGTAGAAATGCCAGCCCAACACTTAAGCAAGATATACATGCTAAGCAAGGCAGAGGACAGTAAATTGCCCCAGGATCTTCTTACAGGCTTTCAACAATAAAATGCTAGGATTGAAGAAGGCAACATAAGTCTGAAATAAAATCACTATTTTGCCAAATTATTTTTTGTATTGGTTTGTATATACAAAGTGTTTGTCATTATTTGGAGTGTTCGATAGCTACAGGGGCCACAGAGAATATCCAAACACCTCTCCCTGCATCTGCATCTGCATCTGCTTCTGCATCTGCATCTGCATCTGTTTATTTCAAACTTCCCACTAAACAGTTCTACAAAACATGTGACTTTGAGTTTGTCCTTCACCTTGATGTACTCAGCAGCAGAGGGGGCTTCATGGTCCTGCCATATTGTCGTCTGCACCCTCTGCCTGTTCTTCTATCTGAGCTTACGGCTGCCCATGCGGACTTCTGTAAGCCACACAAAACACAAATAGTCTTAGTTAAGAAGAGAGTTCTCACACCAAAGCGCACCTCTACTAACCTGTAATCTCATAGGAGTTTGTGGAGCTACTGGATCAAAGTCCTGTGTTAGTGTAACGCCGTGATAGTTTTTGCTCAGCATAGTTTTCTCTAACATTTCAGAGAATAATCTGGTAAAATTCTGAGGTAATTTGAGTCTCTTCTATTCATCAGCCTTCTTATAAATTCTTCTTGCAAAGCCGCAAAGGATCTCTGTAAAAAAAATTTTTTAATGCCATACAAGGATGGCTGCTTGTATGGACGCTTGTCCGTGGCAGAGACATCTTTCACCCTTACTTAGAGTGTTGGATCCACACAGGAGCCTTACAGACTGTTAAGATGACTAACAGCTGCATTTAGCAATTGCTCTAGTAGCATCTTGACAAACAATTTCATTTTATATCTCTCAAACAATCCCATAAAACAGCATGATCTAAAATTTCTTAACAAATATATTAATAAAAAATTTAAACATGCATGGATCGCTGATGCTGTTTTGAGTTAATTACACAGTGCTGTTGCTTGTGTACACCTTAATTAGATGAAATATATTGATCAGCACACTTGCCATTGATATTTAATTAGCACACAATAACTGTCTGGTTATATCTGGATGTAACTTCAAATTACCTTAAAAGTCTAACTTGATGTGAAAAGTCATGGGTCTGGTACACAGCCCATAGGAAGGTCTGGGAAACTCAGCTGAAGTAGTAAAGCAGTTGAAAATGAAGGTTCACCTATTTTAAGGGGTTAGAGCAGTGGTTCTCCACTTGTGGGCCAAAAACCCTTTGAGGGATTGAACAACCCTTTCGCAGGGGTCACCTAAGACCATCTGCAAGTCAGTTATGTATATGCAATTCACAACAGTAGCAAAAGTACAGTGAAAAAGTAACAACAAAAGTAATTTTATGGTTGGGGGTCATCACAGCATGGGGAGCTGTAGAAAAGGGACACAGCATTAGGAAGGCTGAGGACCACGGGCATAAAGTAATTAGGGAGAAGAATTGCAGCCACAGTCATTTCCACCCTATAGTCTTTTGCTAAGTGTCAGGTATGCTAAGCTCATCTATTGTGATGGATTAAGGGCAGGGCTTTGAAATATGGCCCCATTCCCAAGGAGTCTTGTCTTTGTTTGTTTCAGAAAGAATGGAGGTTCTAAGCAGCATTGCGGCTTTCTTAGCCTGTGATTAAGGCTGTTTATTTTCTGGCTGATGAGCTGAGCACCATTTCATTGGGGAGACGCTGTAATTTTCCCATGATCTGGAAAATAATTCATAGCACTTTTATGTTGTCATTAACTGTCACATCTCTTGAGTTAAATATGAGTCCTGTCATTGGGAAGTCAGAAAGCGGCTCCTAAATTTCTCAATTTCATTAGCAATTGATTCAAATCATTTCCTGAAAATCGTCTGAATTGACATGAATTGCAGTGGTTCCTCAGCTCGGTGATTAATTAACCAAGCCATCAGGTTCACATTAACCTATTTATCAATCTTACGATTTCCTGCTTTTCAGAAAAAAATTAAAAAGCACTCTCTTGATATTTTATGAGTTTTGAGAAAAATTAAAATGGGACTAGAAAAAAAAAAAAAAAGGTGATCTGTCCTTCCTAATCCAGAAGTGCCATGATGCTAAATCCTATAGGCCCAGGTGAGGGAAGAGATGCAAAAGTCAATTCGTTTCTGCAAGCCTCAGCTCCAGGAAACTGAGTTGATAATTGAATGAAATAATCTGTTGTTTTCTATTACCTTAAAGCTTGTGTTAGTTCATAAACAATGGAGATGTATTATTACTGTTAGATTTAGTTACTTGAGTTTAAAAGCTGTCTGTTAATTTTCCATTAAGAAACACGCTTATGGGTTTCAGAAAAGGTTCAATCAGTAAAGTCCTTCCTATGCAAGCATAAGGTCCTGAGTTCAGATGCCCAGATCTTAATTTATTTATTTATTTTATTTTTTATTTTTTTATTAATTTATTCATACTACATCTTGATTGTTAGCCCTTCCCTGTTTCCTCCCATTCCTCCCTCCCTCCCACTTCCCTCCTTCTCCCCTCCCCTTTGTCTGTGATTGAGGGAGACCTCCTCCCCCTATATATGCTCTTAGAATATCAAGTCTCTTCTTGGTAACTTGCTATCCTTCCTCTGAGTGCCGCCAGGCCTCCCCATCCAGGGGACGTGGTCAGAAAAGGGGCACCAGAGTTCCTGTGAGAGTCAGATCTCACTCTCCACTCAACGGTGGAGAATATCCTGTTCATCAGTATATACCCACTTATATCAAAACACTAGTCCAAGGGATACGTCCCATGAAAAACTTTACTTACCAAGAAAGTGGGTCAGAGGAGAGGACATCCTATTGAGACTTTAGGCGAGAGTAGCATGGAAGAATGGGGAAATAGCAGGACCCACAGGGTCCTGGAAACCTACAAGAAGAACTTTATGACAGGCAGATCTGGGTCCTGGGGTCCTCCTCAAACTAAGACGCCAGCCAAGGAGAATATAGGCAGTAAACTTCGAACCCCTACCAGAACTTAATTTAAAATAGAAAAGAAATGAAATCAGCCTGTGGTGTCTGGGAGGCGGAAGCAGAGAGCTCTCTGGGGGCGTGGCTTGCTAACTGCACCAGTAAACCCCAGGTTAGGTGAAGGGGCCTGACTCAAATGATGGAGGGGCAGTGTGGGTGACACCCGCTGTCAATCTCTGACCTGCACACCACTTACACCTGCACACACGTACATGCACATACACACGTGTGTAAGCTCATTTGTCGACCTTCAGAGGGTCCATCACGGGACCCACGTGGGTCACTGTGCTTTGCATCTGCATACCATTTTCAATTACAGTCCGAGTTGCTGGGCCTCTTTTGAGCTATTATTTATAACAAGGAGCCACAGTCAATTGCTTCAACCCAGAATGACAATATCAGTCCTTCCAAGCTTGGGCCACACCAAAAGCCATTTGTTAGCTGAGAAAAGAGCCAGCAAAGCACCAAGCTGTTCGCCCCTTCAAGATACCTCAGACTTTGCTGGATTCAATTAATAATTGGTTCTTTTCCAAATAAATGAGTGGCCAACCAAATCCAGCTCCCTTCCTTTGCAAAATTGCTCTGTATATAACCACAAAATAAATGTCTCATTCAACACGAATTCCCCTGTTATTATTTACAGCAAGCTGGGTTTTCTCTTTTTAAACTAACTGCATTTTGAGTGCCAGGCCTCCTCTGGTGGTGGGTAACAGCAGGAGCCTCCCAGAGGTGACCTTACATGAGGGATTAGAGGGACACAGGATTTCGTAAATCTCGTTTCTCCATTTTCTGCCTGTGGCGTCCTGAGAAAGAAAAGAATCCGAGGACCTGGGGTCCAAGTTGACAACAGCATTTTCGTGACTCCCTCTGCTCAGCCACATGGGTCAGGGAGATGAGGAGAAAAGAACTGTCCCCTCACCGGTTTCTTCTCATTCTCAGAGAAGTGTAAGGCTGGTTTCCCTGGCACTGTGCTGTATAGAAGGGCTCTTGCATAGGCTGAGAGACGACCACAGAGAAATCACTCCAAGAGCAGTTTTCTGGGAAAGCTGTATGGGGATACCCTGTCCTTTGACTGCCACACAAGAAACCCCTCCGTAAGAGACGGAGAAATCTGATCTACGAAGTCTCTCTGTAGACCACTATAGCTCTGAGAATCCCTCCTCAGCTAACCTGCCATGCGTATGCACAGAGGTGCATCTTATAGATGTAAAAATAAGGCCCAATGGAAGCCAACTTCCTGGTGACAGTCCTGTTTTTCAATTCTTATTCTTAAAAATATTTTAACTAATAAATAATAATTGCATATATTTATATGGTATGGTGAGCTTGTATGGACACACATACACACGCACGCACGCACGCACACACACATATACACACGCACGCACACACACACATATACACACACATGATTAATTCAAGCTCAATGACATATCCATCACATTATACACTTAGAATTTCATTACACTTCAAAAAAATACACCAGGGCTAAGTTGATGGTTTTGTGTGTAAAGCACTAGCCATGCAAGTGTGAAAACCTGAGTTTGGATGCCCGGGAACCAATGTTGACAGTGGCAGTATATGCTTGTAACCATAAAGATGGGGGGCAGAGACAGGCAGAGCCCAGGGACTTGCCTGTCAGCCAGCATTGCCAAATCATCAATCTCCAGGTGCAGCGAGAGTGTCTGTCTCCAGAATAGCATGGCATCTGTAGAGAAAAAACACTTGACACTGACCTCTGGCCTCCACACACAGAGGCACGGATGAGAGTGTTGGCACACATAAGTGTGTTGGAGGATGGTCTGCATATTTTGATGCTAATTACTGCTTGCTGTCTGTGTGACCCACTTTTTGCTCAATAAAAAGCCATCCCACCTAGGCAGAGGCTAGGAGAGGTGGGGCTAGGAGAGAAAGGAATTCTGGGAAGAAGAAAGGATGGCCACTAGGAGAAAGGAGAAAGGCCTGAAGTGAAGAGAGGAAGGCTGCCATGGGTTAGCTGGAGGAGAAGCACATGGCCGGCGTGGATGGAGAGTCCAGCCCAGATGAAGAACATTAACAAGTATTTGGGATTGTGGATGGGAGGTAACTTGATAGAAGTTATTGGAAGCAGATAGCATGGGATTGAGGCAGGGATCCCATGCCTGCCCCACTATGGGAGGTAGTTTAGAGGATTGATATCTGCCCTGCCCCAGGTTAACTAAGGCTATTTTAAAATATAATAAGTGTCTGAGTCTTGATTAATTGCTAGCTGGGCCTATAGATAATACATGTAATTTAAAAACAATATAAAAGTGTACATTCTCCAAATGAGACCTTTCACATGATGCATCTGAGAATCGGCGACAATTCTTAAGTTCAATTCATAGTCTGAAACTTGTGTTCTATTGTGGAATAACCCCCCCCCCCCCCCCCCAGTTCTCTGGTCCCCTTACGCACAGCAAAACCACATTCTATTTATTTATTTATTTATTTATTTATTTAATTTACTTACTTCCTTAAAGAGTTCATTTGTTTGTTTGGTGCGACCATTTAAAAGCTTGACAGGACTCTCACAACCCTGCCGCGGTGTTCTCTCTCTCTTTCTCTCTCTCTCTCTCTCTCTCTCTCTCTCTCTCTCTCTCTCTCTCTCTGTTCCATATAACTTCAAGATAACAGAGAAACCCAGGTCTCCCCAGACCTCTCTGAGGTCCTTGCATCTTTCATTTTAATCTGCATGATGCAAAAGCCCCACCCTGTTGGAAGACAAAGCCTTGTACTAAGGAAAAATAACCCACAGGAGAGACACATTATAGGTACCCAAAATGAATGACCCAAGTCCGTGCTACAGTCTTGGCAGATTGCCAAAAGATACCTCCAATTATATTACTAAAGAGAAAGAAAAATCTCTCCCCTGTAGATTATATCCTTTCCCTCCTATTTTGCTATAAAGCATCGTTATCCTGAGCCCTTTCTTGAGTATGCCATGCTTTCAAGCTTCTGGGCTAGCACGGTGAGGATGGAAAGGGATTGCGTTTGCAAATGTCAGCCCCAGTCATCCATCTCCCCTCATTCCAACAATACACACTCGAGGTTCAGCAATCACAGTTATATATTTTTCCTTAATGTTGTTGTAAGGTAATGGTTCTCTTATCTGAAATTCATCAGCCTGCTATAAATTTAAACTCCATTACTGCCAATAGAGAAAAGCTAAGCGCCAAACCACTTTCAATAAATTTGCACTTATGCAATTGAACTGATACGGCCTCCTAGGAAAAGGTGAGACTCGTCTTGAGATATTTAAGTTAGTCTGAGTCACTGCTTCCTCTGGTGTTAAATTGGATCCATGGAGAGATGCAGGGCAGCACTTGTCAGTCCTGAGTTATAATAAGAGATTTCAGCTCCCTCAGAACCCCCCTCTCCCCAAATTCTGTCTCCAGCATCCATCATTAGATGGCATAATGGTGAGGAACCACAGGATTGCTCTGTTACGTGGCACAACTAAATCCTACCAATGGAAGCCCTGATGGATGAGGATTTTCATGAACGATGTTCATTGGGATCAGAGCAGCCCAAACTCTGGGGTTTCCTCATGTCTGGTTACAGAGCTGTAAGTGAGGATGTGTATACTCGGAGCCGAAAGGATAATCAGTAACATGTACATGGGCCTCCCCCATGCAGCAAGAATGTGGCTTTGGGGTATGCAACAGCCTGGCTACATTTGCTTACCTTCTTCTATTTCTGATGAGGAAAATAAAGTTCTGGGTGTAAAATTTCTGGGCGTGTGGCAGCTATGTCTTGGTATCAGGCCCTCCTGGTCTGTGGTTTTGGTAGCTGAAGATGCATCTAACTCAGTAGCCTTTAGAGGACCGCTAAGAGGACCCTTTGCTGAAAAAGAGGGGATGGTTGTCAGCAAAGTGCTTGTCTTTCAAGTGTGAGTGAGGGCTTAAGTTTGATCTCTTTGTTTGTACATTTGTTTTATATAAACAACACCTAGGTGTGATGGCCTGTGCTTGCAAGTCCCTGCACTAGGGAGGGAGAGATCTGGGGGGTGGCATTCCCTGGAGCTCACTGGCCATCAAGCCTAGCTTACTTGGTGAGCTCTCAGCTGGTGAGGAAACCTGTCCCCAAAACTAAAACAAAACAACAAGGTGCCACAGAAGCAATAGCCATGGCTGTCATCTGGCCTCCACATTCACGTACATGTACATATACCCACAAAGTCACCTGTACAGACATATGCACTTGTACAGTAACACCTACGTACACACAGCACCACACACACACAGAGAAAAAAATATACCTTAATTGAGCTGAAGGAGGGAATGAGTTATGCACAGAGTCACTGCCGTGGCCTTAGCGAGGAGGCCTCTAGAGACCACTCATCTGAAGCATTCCGGCTTTGGAAGGGAAGGGAGCTGGCCAATTAGACGTGATGGTTTGGCAAGCAGGGGACAGGGTGACCCACCGCCAACTAACCTATTAAGAAACAGGTTTGGGGATGCAGGAATTTAAGATGAGTTCTATTTATTGTTGAGAAAATTCTCACATCTCTCTGTGGACTTGGCATGGGAACTTTATCTCTCTGGGCATAATGAGCGTGCTACAGGTTTCAGGAGCTTAGCTGTCACACATGCACACATACACACATGCACACACATTTGCCTCTCCAAGCTCTACTTCTACCCCCTCCCCCAACCCCAGCCTTGGTACCCATGCTAAGGCCAGAACTAGCATTGCACACCAGTCGCAAGAACTGAACAGCATTTGTACTTAATTGGATGATATACATTATTCATGAGCCTTAAGTCTATGATGCTTTTGGCATTCGTCGTTGGGGCGGGGGCGGGGGGAGTGCGAAATAAGGCATTAGTTTTTATGGTACAAAACATTCCATATTAAACTTCATTTTAGGATCCACTTTCCAATGTGAGAAATTATAAATGCTTTTAAGCAAAGTTAGGACTATGAAGTAGATGGGAAACAAGAAGCAGAGACTTTAAGGGAAACAAGGAACAGCAGGGAAGGAGGAAGATTGTCCATGCTCTGGGTAGAGCAGAGAAGAACTTGGCCATCGAAAGAAACATGTTGATAATGACAAATGTTTTTATGGGTATAAATATAATTTATATTTATGTTGTATATACTATATATGAGTATTAATTACACTTATCACATACCTTATAAGTATATATACATTTAATCTCTTCTAAATGTATTCAAACCATTGTGTTTGTGGATTTTTTTTTTTTTTACCATATTTATACAACCTAAAAGGCATCATTGAGAGACAAAAGAAACCTACTTTGGGGAATATATGATGTCCATTTTCATTTCATTTAGTATAAACTTCAAACCTATCAGAATAATTTGCAAATTTCAGGTTGAATTCCACACTTTCATTTCCACGATGTGTTTAGACTCCTCAAATAAAGACCATATAAGGCAATCTCTTCATTTGAGAGATGTGGAGGGTAAGGCACAAGGAGGAAGCTGAAGTCCGTCCTGTGTTGGGGGTCAGAGGTCGAGAACTTAGGACTTACTGTGCTAACCTGGCTGTATAAATACTGACTGCTGAGGAACTCACTTGTTTCTAAGGCAAACAAATATGAGCTCAAACACCATAACGTCTGGGATGACGGGCAAGTTTCTTGGTTGTTAAGCCTTAGTCCTTCAATGGGCACAGGTTCCTGCTGCAAAGTCCAATGATTTGATTTCCCTATTCAGGACACACACACACACACACACACACACACACACACACACACACACACACAAAGTAAGTAAAAATGATTTTTAAAATGAAGTATGAACCCAGGCTCCTATTTTGTTTCTTTGGTTGTAAAATGAATACAAATTATGTGCTTTTGTCATGAGATTTAGGGAAGATGACTCCAGATTATTGCAGAATGTGCCAGGCAGAGGCCAGGCCTTTGCATTCATTTGACAGGCTTATCTGTTTTTCATTGTTACTACAGACTCTGAATATATACCCCATTGGGATATTTATACTGTCACCATCTAGTTTTGGGGGGCACATTTGGCTAAATTCTCAGTTAGATATTAAGCTCTTCAGATCACATGCAACTTTTGGTTGTACTATTGTATTTTCCAGGAATAATTTAGTTGGTAGGTAGTCAGTAAAAATATAAATCATGTTTTTACATGATAGAGCCTTGAGTAAGACGCCATCTTTTCACATGTCCCTGACAATGACTCCGTCAGAAACTAGTGCCAATTCTGGATGTTTCTGTGGCACAGAGAAGTTGTATGCATGAGGATATTGACAAGGCAAGTTTCTCTGAAAAGCAGCAGTCGATGTTCATAAGACCCCACAAGTGCTGACATTCCCACTTAAGAGAATATGAGCTAGTTTTCCAAGGAAATGGTGTTGAGCCCACAGAGCAGCCAGCACAGACATTGGCCTGGAAAAAAAATCTTCATATCGCCATCTTATGTGCACCTCGCAGGCGCTCCCAGCAGCCCTTTCCTCTCACGCAGACTCTGGGTGCATTGTTTTGGTTGAACTTTCAGGGGAACAGAATGAATAGGCTGCCAGGCTGTTGAGCATTTCATCAAAGAAGTCCCCAAAGCTGGAATAAAGTGATTGCCTGTCACCCAGCATGTGACACATGGCCCAAGAGGCTCATCGCAAGAGTGAAAGAAATTTCTTTAAAGTTTCCCATTAAAATTCATGTCCATTTACATTCAACCTTAAGGTATATGCCTGTTTACTTTAATGCACATTTGCCCCTTAAATCTTAGCAAAATAGGCATTCTGAGAAAATGCACCATGTTTGTGCTGGGTGTTAGCATACCCAGGCTCACAGCTGTGCAGCTCTGATTAGAAATGAAGAGTTGGAGAGGCTGTCTCTGCTTAGGCTACTTGCAAATCTCAGGTCAAGCCAAAGCGTATGCTTTACCTCTGGCCTGTCATCACTGGGGCACAGCGGATGGGCCTTGGTGAGGGTGTGTCTGATGACGACCTCTGACCCGTATGTCAATTCCTCTAAAGCAGCCACGGAGGACACTTGCTTCCCTTCGAAAGCCATAAGAGCAGCTGAACTCATTTCTTTTCTGTCCAAGTGTATTAATTTCTGCTTCTGTAATGAGATACAAAGGAGAAAAAGGAAGAAGAGTGATTGGGCAAGATGAGTTATGGAGCTTGCCTTCTCATCAGCGATGTAAAGCAGCCCGGCTCTATTTACTGCTGCTGTCAGCAAGATCAATAAATAACACTCCAATGACATGGAGAGCGAAAGTGTACTCTTACAGAAACCAAGGGAGCCGGAGGGAGGAAAAGATGGCATCCTTTTTTTCCTCTTGCTTTTCTGGGAGTCACCTGAAGGATGAGCAACATTAGTTTCATTTGGGTGTAAGAAAAGGAGGATGAATGCCTCTCCTGGCCCCACCCCAAAAGCTCTAGAGTGGTCTTTAGTTAAGAGAAAACAAAGGGGTGCCAAGTCTCTATGATCCCCCCTCTGTATCATTGCACCCCCCACATGAGCCTATAAGCTGTCACGTGACCCAAGTGGGCAATAGGCCATCTACAGTGACTTGAGGAGGGCATTTGCTTCCTGCAGGGATAAGCTGGAGCCCAGAGGATGCACAATGGCTGGATGGACAGCTGAGCAGATGCTCACTGCTAAGAAAGCCCTGTTGAGACCTAATCGTAGGATGAGAGGCATGCTGGAAGGCAACAGCATGGTCGACAAGAGGCTGGAGCATGGCCATCAGTCTCATGCTTTATGACATGTGATCTCCATGGAACTTTTGATGGGTAGCCGGCTGGCTGGGCTGGGTTACCTCATACACGGAGGGTAGTTCCTCCAGCCTCTGCTATGTGGGCTGCTGCGTGATAAAACTCCCCTGAAAGCACAACAAGGAAACTGGTCCATGTTTGAGGAACAAAATTGTTGTGTTTTATTTGTTTTACATTTTCTGATTTTCTTGACATTTTACTAGCACATACATTTAGGCTAAAAGCTGTCAGAGGTTGAGGGCAGTATGTAGCTTTTATGTATCATATTGTCTTTGTGGCATTTTTAAAAAATGGGC